>NW_006913059.1:1736584-2012012 GCF_000271625.1 Coniophora puteana RWD-64-598 SS2
GCGCGCTTGAGGGAAAGGAGGCGAGACAGGTGGACATAGGGGGTGTTGAAGAGAGCGGCGGCATTGAGTAGAGCGGCGGCGTTGAAGGGAGCGGCGGAGGGGACAAGGGCGCGGCGGAAGGGACAAGGGAATAGGCGAGGGCGCGTCGGCAGCGCGGACCGAGCCGAGCGGAGGGCGGGAGGCGGGAGGAGCGGGGGAACGGGGGAGCGGTTAACTCGGGCAGCCCGGGTGACGTCAGACAGAGACCAGACCGTTATCTTCGCGTTCTAATCATAATCTAATCTAATCCAACGTTTGACATAGAGGCCGGATACGATAGAATAGGACTTGTACAAGTATGGTAATATCTCCGCCGCCAAACGCCGCGACACCTAGGTGCAACGGAAGGTGCTCGGCTAACAAGCGCGGCAGGCTTGACAAGCCTCACACGCCCTAATACCGTGATAGGCTTCATAAGCCTCTACTCTGGTGTCACTCAGGTGCACTTCGAGTGGACTCTGGTTCCGTACCGCGCGTAAAGCGTGGTGCATAGCACAAGGTAATCATTCATAAGATAGATGGTCTGTAGGATCGAGTGTGTGTATGCGCCTTGTTCGCGGGTGAAGTTGGGGCCAAGCAATGGAGACGGAAACGGGATTCGCCGCTGGCTCATCGTGGGAAATCAACATGAACACGTGATGCTACATTCGGGGCTCGGAGTGTTGTGAATTTCGCTCATGTTTCCTCCGCACAGTGCACACCGCGGTAACTCTGGGACCACGCTATCGGACCTACACTTTAGTGATGTTCGTTGTTTTACATGCGATATAAACACTCTCTATCGGGGATTGGTCTCGCCAGGTATCCCTTGAACGTCGCTTTGCTAGTGCTCAGGTTGGACCTCGGAATAGGCTCGCTCAATTCAGTCGAACGTTGACACTAGTAGTTCTCCAATCAGACAAGTTTACCCGGTATCTACGGCGTAATCCTAATCTTCTACCAGAATACCGGTATGACGCATACATTGCAGGCAACTGTCCCTCATCCCGGAGCAATCCAGGACGCCGAGGTGATCAAGTAGTGGGATCTCCTGATCCGTCCTGGGTCGATATGTCTTTGTACCTACTTCCGATCTCATTTTGGGGATTCGGGACCGAGAAGGTCACAACACCTACAATACTCCGAGATTTGGGCCACCCACCCCATGGATGCAGAAGCAATAGCATCCATATTGTTGGTAATCGTTATTTTACGATCGTTTCATAGTACCTGAATTCTAACTATCGATACATAGGGTGTTCGGGCATAAAGTTGCCGGAAACTTGTACTTTATGCATGTGTCTCGGCTCACACGATGTTTTAGAGGCATTGATATGGTAAGCGTACCATGCCAAAATTGCGGAGGCACCAACACTCAACGCTTCTCGCTGTTTTGGTCCGCAGCCGTCGATATCAGCACAGATAGCCTGATTCGTGCTAGAAACCTATGACACCCATCCGGCCCAGTGCTATTCACTTTGACGATGGCGTGAACGCTCGTGCACGAGTGACATAACACGTCGCGGACACCTCGGCGAGTGCTCACCCGTTTCCTCGGAATTTCCCTGGCATGACGACACAGCTTGTTACGGCGGCTGCTCATTCACGATACAGCAGCGCACTCATATTCAAGCCGCGGGGCGGTTATATCTCTATAACATGAACCCTCTCATATTCGACTCTACGCGACCAATAGCTGTTCCCTTCACCTTCATATTCTCGACACGATTCTTTGCTGGTTTTGTTCGACCAATACAAGTTTCAGTATGGCTGGTCATCACGACGCGCAGGAGAACGCCGAGATGGGAGTGGTAGACATTGTCCTTACCACCAGTGTCGCGTCCATGCTAGTGGATGACAAGAAGCTACAGCCTCCTTCGGAGCTCATCCTCCAGCTACCTTCCTTCCCACTTCAAGGACAGATGGATACTAACCCCGTCGTAACGTCTAATCCTACATTCAAGCCAAATCCAAAGCGCCGGAGACCGAGTCCGTGGATAAGGCTTCAGCTTTGGTTCAATACGTATCGGTAAGCTCTATTGCTGGTGTTATTCTCGTACAGGCGTTCGAGCTGCTTTCACAGCAAGTTCTTCACGCTCGTTGTCTCCATGAATACAGTGGGTCTCGCATTGGCCATCTCGGGCAGATGGACGTATCCACGACACTACACCGGCGCATTTGTACTCGGAAACCTCCAGACCGCGATCATCACCCGGAACGAGCTGTTCATGCGGGTTTTATATTTGTTTGTCAACACCTGTTTAGCCAAGGTCAGTGTTTGTCACTCGCTACGTATGAGTGCTCACCCTCTTGTTAAATAGTGGACACCACTTCGCTTCCGCCTTGCCTGCACGTCAGCCCTCCAGCACATCGGAGGAATCCACTCAGGCTGCGCCATCTCAGGATTCCTGTGGCTCGTATATCGTATCACCAATTGCTTCATCGCTCTCCGCACTATGCCAAGCTCGATGATGGCCGCAGGTGTGATGACTAATATCGCTATTGCCGTCTGTATAGTCAGCGCATTTCCGTGGATACGGAATAACCATCACAAGTAAGTCGATACGTGTATAATGAAACCAAATCTAAGTCTTGTTGATAACGTGAGATCTCAGTGTATTCGAGAGACACCATCGGTTCGTTGGATGGTGTGGACTGGTCTCAAGTGCGTCCCTGCTCGTACTCTCGATCGTCATTTTCTAACCTTTATTAGCTTGGGTGTTCGTCATTCTTGGCGACATGCACGATCCCGAGTCGCATTCGTGGGATCCGACCGTCGGTATTCTCAGGCAGCAGGATTTTTGGTTTGTCTTTATCATGACGGTATTGTATGTGTTTCTGGTCGCAATTACTCTCAGTCAACAAGCTGACGTGTTGTACTTATAGCACCATCATACCGTGGTTAACGGTCCGAAGAGTCAACGTCGACGTCGAACTAGTGGGTAACCCCTCTCCTGTAGACTTCATGTTATATTCTCAATTCGTATCTTCACAGCCGTCACCAAAGGTAGCTGTACTACGCTTTGAGCGTGGGATGCAGCAAGGGCTTCTCGCGCGCATATCTCGAGAGTGTATCCTAGAATATCATGCATTCGGCATCATTTTGTGAGGCCCATTTCTATGTCGTTGTTTCTAGTTACTGATTACTTAGCTTCTAGAGAGGGAAAATGCTCCAAATACCACTACCTTATCTGCGGAGTCCAGGGTGATTTTACGCGTAGACTCGTCGATGATCCACCCAAGGCGCTTTGGACGCGTGAGCTCAAGGTGAGCTATCTACGTCTCTATCTTCAAGGTATTAACGTCAGCATAGTTTGCTGGTGTATCGAACACGTCGACACTCTACACCCGGGGTATCAGAGTATGTACCGGAACAGGACTCGGTGCAGCGTTATCCACCTGCCTTCAAAGCCCGTATTGGTAGGTGCCAGGCTGATTGTCGTATCAATTCTCGGGGCTCAGTCGTTTTCAGGTACCTGATCTGGATAGGCTCGGATCAGGAGAAGACGTTCGGCCCTACAATCTCGGGCTTAATCCATCAGAATCTCAGTCCCGAGCGCATGACACTCTGGGACTCAAAGAAGGAGGGTAAGTCCGCGCCGGTACCTGAACAGGCGACAGGTCGCTGAAGTCGTATCTGCAGGACGTCGCCCGGACGTGATGAAGCTCGTCCGAGACGCGTACATCTCATGGCAGGCGGAAGTCGTTTTTATAACCTCGAATCATCAGGGTAATCAGGAGATTATGGAAGGCTGCAAGGAGGCAGGCATCCCCGCATTTGTATGTCGTGTTCCCCTCTGTAAATTCTGCGTCTAACTGTCGGCTTATACTTCAGGGAACGCTCTGGGACTTTTGACTCGTCCTTAATTTTCTGTATCCTTGTGAAGTAGCTTACTTACTGTATAACTTACTTCAAGTGCTGGCGTACTTTAAATACTGCAAGTTGAAACATATGTATACCATTTTTACCGAAGGTGTTGCGGCACATCAATTTTTTTTTTTGGCGAGCGCAGTCCGAGCCAATGCCGATTCTGATTTGAAGGTCTTGGCTGCCCTGCATTGCAAGCATTTCTCAATAATAGTGGCATTATAACTTGAACTTTATTTTAAAATTAGGGTGAACGGGTTTCAATAAATAACCCCTCAGTATTTAAATCTTTATCAAAAACAGGAAAGGAAACGCGCCTGTTACTGACAGCTGAACAGCCCTGTTTTTGATAAAGATATTAAATAATGAGGGACTATTTTTTGAAACCCGTTCACCTTGCTTTTTAAGATACTGTACCATTTCGACCATAGGTTCGGTCCCCTGTCCACCCCCCCCTCCGAACCCGAACCTCCGGGGTGGACATGTCCACCCCTGATACCTCCTGCGAACCTAAGGGGGTGGACACATGGTAGAAACACAAAAAACCTGTAATTTCCAGTGATTATGCTAATACAATGTGCTACTGAATGTTCTAATGGCCCGAAACCCCCTCATACCGCGTGTTAGAAACCTTGCGACGCTTTCCCCGACCAAAAACGACCTCATCAGGAACATACAACTCCTCTAGGTTGACATCGGGGTCGTCTGCCATGCCTGGCACAGTGGGAAGAGTGCTGGTGTCGTTGCCTGGAAGCGGTTGAGTGAAGCAGAGAGCAGGTCGGCGAGCTCACTCACCAGTGAGACGTCTCCTCGAGTAGAGCACGACATGGATGTCGTACTCAGATCGGCTCGCTAGGCTAGCTCGCCGGGTTTGTCACAAAACAGCGAGGATAAAGCAGGGAAAGGCAGATCTACGAGGCGTGAAAACACGTCAGTGACTCCATTTGGGCATCAAGAAGACTAAGAAGCTGCACAAAATGAAAGAAGTACGGAGACATACCTCGCGCATTCATGGCAGCATCGACCCGGCGTGGTGCCTCGAGAGAGGGGTGGACAGCATCCGATTTAGCCGACGAACCTTGTCCACCCCGGTTCGGCCCTCCGAACCTAGTCTCCTTTTTGCAGCCGTTTTACACGTGTCGCTGCGCTCTTTTGACGCTGTGTAAAACGTCTGCATCAAATTTGGGGTATCTTGCGGGCGCGTTTTCGAGTTTCCTGTTTCGGAAACTCGCTGAAACTTGAGACACGGCGCAACGTCATCCGACCTAACCCTATTGCGAGTTATGTACCGATCCGTACACGGTAAATGAAATAGTTAATTAAATAAATCACAAGCGTCGGCCCCTCACTGCTGAAGCCTGCAGAAATCGACGCCGTCGCCATCGACTGCTCGACCATGAGCCAGCCAGGTCAAAAGACAGCGCGAGCGCGCTCATACACCTTCTCGATCCACCAGTACACACCCAAAGATGCCCCACAGACGCCGTTGGCCCCGACACCAGCGCCTGAACCCAGTCCAGCCCCCTCATCCCCTTTGCAATGGCGCACGCATTCGACCCCTGATCTCGGAGGGCTCAGTGCCAGGAAACTTCGAGCAGCCCAAAAAGAAGCTGAGATACAGGCTGAATTTGAAGGCATAATTACCCGGATTGCGAACTCAAAAGAGAATCTTGGCGCCTTTCTTGAGAGGCTCTTTCGAGCAAGTCCTGGTCGAAGCCACACGCATCAGACGCTCATCAACGGATACCTCACAGGCAACACCAGGAACCACATCACCGATGTCCTCGACCTCATTCTCAGCCACCCGGATGGCCGGCCCAACAAGAAACACCCCGAGTACGAGCAGGCATTCGACTTCACGCGAAATGGCGGCCCTCGGTCGTTTCGACTCGCGCAGCCAGCAACCCTTTCATGGGCGGCACACATCATCGGCGAGGAGATGAACAAAGAAGGGAAAAGACTCACCTCTTTTGACACGAACCCCGACATGCACTTTCGTGTGACGTCGGGAGCCACTCGAACCGGCGAGAGCTTGCTGGAGGGCACGCGAGCGAGGGAGAGCGCGGGGAGATGGGAGAGCGCGGGGACCGGGGAAAACGGGCGAGTGTATACGGCTGTTGACGCTGGCACGGGTCATGAGTGTACGCAAGAGGGGACGGAGCTGAGGGGAAATGGGAGAGCCGGGGAGAGCGAAAGAACGAGGGAGAATGCTCGGGCAGGGGAGAGCAAACAAGTGGAGATGGTTGTCGACGCCGACCCGGAGCATGAACTCATAGGAGAGGGGACCCATACGAGGAAAACTGATCGCGTCTGCGAGGGAGTCGACGTGAGGGAGTATGAGGGAGTTCTGGCAGGCGTTGACGCGAGGCAGAGAGAGCTGGAGGGAGGCCAAGATGAGCCATCAGGAGGAGCCACGCAGCAGCGGCGCACGCGTGGACCCGGCAGAGCACCTGTCATCTCTTGGGCCACGCTGAAGGAGTCCTCTATCAACACTATGAAGGCCACGTACCATAGGATATCGCCTTTGACCCTGGGCCTCCTGACCAACTACATGACAAGTGGTAAATCGTATGTCGAGGGCGATGCACGGCCGGAAGGGCAAGAAGAAAGCCAGGTCTATAGGAGCAAAGATACGGTGAGTACTTGGTGTAGAGTAGTATATGTCGTCTGCTCACTATAACTTTCTGTAAGATTGGTGTCAGTACCCTCAGCGAAATGACGTTCGCCAGAAATCAAGGCACGAACCTATTTGCCATCGCAAAGGGTGTCGTCAACTTTGGAACGAGCGCGCATCAAGCTGTCCACCGGATTGGGAGCAAGCTGGCGCACTCCATCTCGTTCTCGTCTATTCTGGGTGCGCTCCGCGGTTTGGGCTACGAGAAGGCGGCGTTCCTGCGGAGTAGAGGTCAGCCGGGAGTCAGTGAGCAATACCAAGTTGTGCTCGACAATGTACAGACATACGTTCCCGCATACGACCCGGATCTGTCCAACGCCAAGGGAAAGATGCACACAGGCACTGCCGCAACTGCGATTCGCATGGAAGACTGCGAGCCCGACGCGTTTGACCTTGCACCAGTGCTCGAGCGCATGCGAGAAGGGCGGCGAGAAGAAGCTGACATTGACACCATAGTCCACGACATCGACTTTGCGCACATTTTCCGTGTCTTCCAGTACCACTGTGTGAAGCTTCTGGTTGATCATGTCACCATTCTGCGGACCAAATACCACGACAATGTCAATGAGTTGTTCAGCAAAAACGCGACCAGGCATCAAATCAATCCAAACCGAGTCTCAGAGATCCATCCGTTGGCCACCAACAGCGCCGATGAGGTCTCGACACGTGGAATGAAAGCTGCCTTAGACGATTTCTTGGAGCAGATGGGAAATACGGCTGCGAACTTCAGAGGGAAATGGGCACGCTATACGGGCGACGGCAAGAGCTTCGAAGCGATGCTCAAAATCCAAAAGTACCTGTCGGGCACGACATCAGTACATCAGTCGATGGAGTTTATACTACCCGGTCTTCAGCTCTGGCATACACGGTGGCACAACCTGAGTTCCAACGTACGATGCTTCTGGGGATGGGGCTATGACAAATCCGATCCCTCGTGTCTTGCTTTCCTTGCTCGGTCTCTTGGTCGCGCGCCTCCCGGACCTACCAAACTCAAAACAGTCCACTTCTATCAGGGGCGCAGCCTGATGGACACCGCCATCCATGCACACGTTCTCCAAGCCTGGGAGTGAGTCCCAGCTAAACTTACCCATCAATCAAGAGGTTGACACACTGACTTCTATGTTAGGGTTGTCCTTGACACAAAAGACCTGTCAGCTCACTTTAGCTCGCTCGGTAACTCAAATGAGCACCATCTCCCCACGCTTGACGACCTTCTTGAGCTTTCCCGCATCCTCGTCCTCCGCTATGCTACTTATGAGGCATATGAGTGTGCGCGCGAAGGTAACTGGGACCACGTTGACGATCAAAACCGAGTTCCGCCAGTGATAGGCGATTCAAAAGTGCCACCTCAACAGAGAGAAGTGTCCGGCTCGGAGTCAGAAAGCGAGTCAGACAGCTCGGAGGATAGCTATGGAGAAGGGGAGGTTATTGGTGTTCGTATGCGAGATGACCTGCAGGAGGCAGAGACACGAGGGGTTACACCTGGACCGTTGAATGGTGCTGGCGAACTCACAGATGACAGTTGCAGTAGTGCTGGGGAAGAGGTCCCCGGTGATGATGAAGACTTGGAGAACGTGGACACCATTCATGTTGCTGATACAGATGCAGAGCCGGTCAACAATGGAGTTGACGCTGTGGATGAGGCTGTGCCAGCCGTGCCTGATGTTCGTGGAGATCAGGCTCTCGCAAACGGAAACCTTATGATGTACGCAGGCTTGCTTTGGTTGGAGGTCAGTGCAGCCACCAAAAGCGGCGACATTGGACGGATTTATGAAGTATTCAAGGTGAGCTTGGGTTGTACTCCTGCCAAAACAAAGCCAAATAACCGAGTGACCGTCCGAAGATATGGATACTAACATTTTCGGGAGGGGGAAACCCAAACTACGCCAACTATCTCACTGAAGAATGGTGCCGCTTCAAGTATGAGTATCCGCAAAAATGTGCAGACACTCTCTTGAACAACGCACTAGTCAGGCTCTCGGAATCAAGCCCGTTTGTCGAGATTGATCTGTTACAAGAATGGTTTAATGGGCACCTGGAAGAACTTGCTCAGCACAAGGGCAAGGAGTTTGACGACGAGTATTACCGTTTTGTCCTGGCAATGAACGTTTTCGACTTCCTCCGGCTAACAAAAGACATGGAGGGTGAGGTGGGGCTTGAGCCACGCACAACGCACCATACAAAACGCTCGCGAGATGCCCAGTTACGACGTGCTATGGATCTCTACCGGGACTATGACCTTCACAGATACAAGGCTGATCGGTACTTTGGATTCGAAGCGCCGGACTACTTCGCAAAGGGATATGCGGCACTCAGTGGTCAAGGCAGAATTCAGAAATATATTAAACGTTCACTTGTAGGCAAGCGCAACTTAACAACGGTCGCTGGCCCACCATCACCTTCACTCGAACCCCCTGCATGGCTGGAGGCCACAGCCGAGTATGCTGACGAGGTTGTTACCTTAGAGGGAATCGACGAAGCTGTGGCATTGATTCAACTGATCTAGGATATCTATCTGTGTATAATAAACTTCACTTGCCGTTATAGAATGTGGTCTGTATGAGTTTTATTCTTTCTCGGAGAGTAAGGGTGGTGCCGATGACGTGAAGGTGAGAGTAGGGGATCAATGGGGACGATGTTTTCGTTGTTTGGAGGAGAGGTAAAGATGTGAGAGCGAACACGTTTTCGGCGTGGTGATGTGGGGCTACACAAATGTTAGTAGACATACAAGGATAACAATGCAGACGCACGGTGATCTCGGACCACGCTGTGCATTTGAACGCTTGAGTGGTGAGAGAGGTGCTGCAGGTGCTGATGTTCCTGCTGTCGAGGTTGTTGATTGGTCTGCGATGCGATCATACTCTTCCTTGGTCACTGCCAATCGTAATATGACGGGAGGGTGATGTGCTGCCAGCAATGAAGGTGGTGATGGTGACTGAGGGGGTGGAGGGGTGGGTGAGCGTGATGGAGAACGGCTTGGTGATTGTGATTGGGTGTGAGGCTGAATGTTGAGAGCTCGGTTTGCTTGTCGGGTCACCTGGCCTCGTGCGCGTCCTTTCCTGACGGTTGCCTGTTGCTTGTCAAGATAGAGCTGCTTTAACTCGATAACTTTAGTGCCAAAAACTTCACCGCTGGAGCCCATACATGCTGGAAGGGTAGTGTCGGTGGCCTGAAGGATCGGCTGGATGTCCGAGGGTGTCTTGATATCAGCAATCCCACTCAAAACAGCAGCGATGAACCTGGCAGGCAGGAGGGCATTTGATGGCATGAAGATGGTCAGGAGCTCCCTACTACTCCGGTAAGCCGACTTGCAGAACGAGGTCAGATCTGCTCGCATGAGTGCTTGTGACGCAAGCGTGAGGTATCTGTTGGTCCGTGCCTTCTTTTTGCGAGTGACAATGGACATGGTACTGGTGTCAGGCTGGGCAACCTGCATGAAACGTGTGATGCAATTGCAGCACGGTTGAGGGCGTCGAGCAGCAAAGCAGGATAGGTGGGAGGTGGTGCCGGGATTGTTGAATATGAGGTTGAACTCGCGTGAGAGGCAAGCGCCATCAACAAATGCGAGCACGAGGCGACGCAGCTCCGAATCGTATTGCTTACGTCCGCTTTTTCCCCCTTGCTCGTTCTTCCCTCTCTCACCACCACCTTCGTTCTTGCCGTTTGCACGCACTGGTGGCTGCGTCCCCTCAACTCCCGTGTTGTCCTCTGCACCACCATCTCCTTCCCCTCCTTCACCTTCCTCCGCTTCAGCCGCCATCTCCAACGTGCCCTTCTGGAAAGCACGAACAAGGCCTGGCTCCACAAAAGTCATGACAAACCCTTTGGTGCCAGGTGCACGCGCGGCTCGTGCTCCTTGCTGGTACAGCGCTTCTGCAGTGGTCGGGCACCCAACATTAACAACTCCAGCCACGTTTCGTAAGTCATACCCGAGACTGAGTTTGATTGTTGACACTAGGATGTACGAACCAGGATCCGAAGCATAGGACTCGAGGGTAGCCTCGTTAACGCCTGCAGGCAAGACAGAGTTGTACATGCGAACGACTCGATAACGTTCATCACCGAGGGGCAGGAGACTCCAGAAGTAGAGGGCAATCCGGAAGCATAGGTCAATGGTGTGTGCGTATACAATTATCTTCTGCTTTCGTGCAACGATCCATGCCAGCTGCGGGAATGCTTCAGCAGTCGCTAGGCCATGGGAAAGAGTCCGAAAGATCATGCTAAGATTGGTGCGCTCAGTTGAGCGCCGGATTCGAGTGTAAGTCCCTCTTCGAAAGTTGAGCTGTGTTAACAACTTCCCCTCCAGTGCTTTTGTCAGGGTAGCAGTCATGGCGAGCACGGGAATGCGAGGCGGGAGGCGGGAAAGGGCCCTCGTCACATCGCCGTATGCATCCCGAAAGTCAACACTCCACGGCACGACCACATGCGCCTCGTCGACAATATACGCACCCGCATGTTTTCGAAAGCTCCTGGATCGGAGAACATCGTCCATCGCTTTTGTCGTCAGGCGCTCCGGGGATACAATGACCACCTGGTACACTCCCTTCCATATGTCCCGAAAGACGTTCCCTTCAGCTTGTCGGACAGCGGCGAGTGAGCCAGAGTCCAACGCTATGGCCGAAATCCCCATCCGCTGCATTTCTCGGACCTACACACAGGTGAAGCCCCGCACATCAGTTGAGACGTTGTAGAGAACGTACGTGGTTGATCCCGAGGTCAGTTAGAGGTGTGACCATCAAGCTCACTGGTCGTTCAGGTATACGTGTACGGAATCGGCGGCTCTCCTCTCGTAAGTTGGCCATGACGATGTGATACAGGTACGAGGCCGCCGTCTTGCCTTCCCCGCAAGCGACCGTGATAAGCTGATGCTTGCCTGCTAGTATGTTTGCCGTGACCTCGACTTGCCAATCGCGCGATTCCCAGGTCGGCCTCCATCTCTTCAAGGCCTCGCGAATCTCGTGGTACCCCGCGTTCGAGGTCCATTCGACCTGGTCGGACATTTGGGAGGTGTGGACGAGATAGACGGAGTGTACACAGATGGAATTTCACCTCGACATCGCGCTCTGTTGACTGGCAGGCGCGACGCGTACATTTGCAAATACATATTTTATACATGGATTTATCACGGCATGTACGGGCCGCGTCCCCAGTGACATATTGAGACTTAGCAACTTTGCGCCTGTCAAGACACCTCGAGATACTGCCTTATAAGGGCAAACTGAAGACGCTCCCGCGAGGGGGGTCAAATTTGATGTAGCCTACCTCCGAACCTAAGGGGGTGGACAAACGGTTATGGTAAGTCACTTTAAGCTCCGATTTCCCACGCCACTGCGAACCTATGGTCGAAATGGTACAGTAGTTTTCAAGTAATACTGCCGTTATTATTAAGAATTGCTTGCAGTGCTGGCATCACACGTCGGAACGAACAACCCAAAAATTTCAACCACATTGCTTCTAATGCCATTCGGCGTTATATCTTCAATCGACTGTCCGGAGTACGCGCCGCTGACCTTCTTAGGGCGCGAGGTCAACGCCGCGGGATTGCACGTTATAGATAGGGGCCTTTGTCCAATTCTGTCACGCGTTTCGGATGCTATTGCAGGCCCTCTGCTTTCTCTCTTTGTCGCCTTCCCTTCAAATGAACCGTCTGGCCCGTCGCATTGCCTCCTGTTCAAGAGCCACCTCACAACCCTTGCTAACCATTACGACAAGATCCTCAAGTCGTATTGCAAGGCTCACCAGAAACCCGTACGTGCCCGGACGAAAGATCACGCAAATGTCTGTCGATACCTGGACCCCAAAGCCACTGGATTACAATGCAGGTCCTATGGTCTGGATTGACTGTGAGATGACGGGCTTGAATCCTCCCAAGGATAAGATACTGGAGATAGCAGTGCGTTATAGCGTTTATGTTACTGTAGAAGGCGTGCTAATACTTTGCATAGGTCATCATCACGAATGGGCAACTGCAGCCAGTTGACGAGGGGATCAGGTACGCTGTTAGGACGGACAAGAAGGTGCTTGATGGGTGCGTTCTTATATCTATTCCTCGCTCCATGAATGGGATGAACATTCGCGAACAGTATGGACGAATGGTGCACCAACCAACACGGCAAGGTGCGCTTTCCTCTCACACTATCACGCGTCCTCTCACTACCCTCAAAGGCCTTGTCAAATAGTCTGGGCTGACGGCGGAGTGTCTTACCGCCCCACATACACTGAGCGAAGTCGAAAAAATGGTACTGGCGTACATCAAGAAATGGGTCCCGCAACAGCGGACGGCTTTGCTCGCTGGAAACTCGGTACACGCGGACCGGTCGTTCATGGTACACGAGATGCCAAAGGTCATCGATTGGCTGCATTATCGGTGCGTATATCTTAGCTTGCTTACATGTCCCTCACTGATGGTTTATGATGGTCAGCATTGTTGGTAAGGGCTAGTTTTTGTCAATGGCACGTGAAGTTACTGATTACCATGGCGAACTACGAAGATGTCTCCTCTGTGAAGGTACACAAATACCATGGAATTCTCGACCTTTTATCTCATACTTCCCTCGTTCTGATAGGAACTTGCTCGTCGATGGTATCCCGATAATCCTGTGCCAAAAGAACTTTTCGGCGGAAATCATAGGCGAGTGTTGTTCGATTCATGTCCATACATGTCTCGGCTTACAATTAGCGTGCCTCACTTTCCAGAGCTCTGGATGACATTCAAGGATCTATCATAGGTGAAGTTGCTTTTACGTATTTCCCGTGTACATACATTTACCGACCAAATCCCTATCTTAGAACTACAGTGGTATCGAGACAATATTTTCAAGCCAGCTAAATGATGCTAGTAGTCTCTGTCGTTGTATCTGGCCCTGGCGAGCATAGGGGCTTTGACAATTTATTGACTTATTCCTCGTCATTTCATTATAATAACTAATTCTCGAGGTCCTATCACCGGCGATAGAGACGTTGCCGCTTCCTTTCTGACGTGAACGATGCGTTGTTCAGAATCAGAGAAGCGGGCGAACCGATTTAGCTAGCTGTAAGATGTCAACTAATGCCAATGGTGAGCGCGACAACGAATTGGTAGGTTTCTAATTTGATTCTGGTTCTGATGTCCTATCTTCGCCACGTTTCCATCGAGCTGTCATCGAATGGCTCCGACTGGTGCATCCTCGGCATGATCTAAAGGCGCTCGGACGTTTCAGGGTTTGTGATGGCTTGCCCATCACCACGCTGAGGCTGCTACTGGCTGACTGGTGTTCCAGGGACCTGGATGTCACTGTCGTCCACCATTGTCATCTCTCTCTTTCGTGTGTACTTGCACTCTCCCTTTCTTTCTTCACGTTTGACAACTTCACAAGTTATTGGAGACCCTCAGCCGATGTGTAGCTGGATTCAAGGCGGCTATCAGCCCATCCATTTTTGGCACTGAGAGGCTATAAAGATAAGTCACCGGGCTATCATTGTTTGTCCGAATCTGCTAGAACGCCACTGCACCTCCCTTTGGTCGCATCCTGCTGGCAAGTGATTGATCATGCAAAGGATACATGTGCTGCATGCCGAGACGAAGCCGGACGCTCATATTTACAGAGGCTTATAACCCTTCTGTCGCGTCCTCGTTTGGTCGCTCGTTTGCGTGACCCATCCCTTTGCGCAGAATGTTCTTCTCTGCCTCAAGTCTGCTTTACCTGGCGCTTGCTGGCCTCTTCACAACGCATTTGCATGTCCTTGGCCAGACACCCACCAATGAAGCTAACGAAGCCGCAATCACCGGTAGGCATTCTCACCCATCATTGGGATTGCACTAACATCTTGACAGACCCCGACACCGAGTGCCAGCCTTATGACTGGCCACCAATGGACGCCGTGTCCTCCCAGTATCCTAACAACTGGCAGCCAGCATCCATCGTGGACGGGGACACTGAAGCGCAGGATCTCTGGAACAGCATCCAGAACCAGGTCCCCTCGGACGTGCAGGTGAAGGGCTACCAACCTGGTTCGCTCTCCGGGGACTTTTCCGGATACAACTACCCCTCAAACGATCCCGACTGTTGGTGGACGTACTCGGGTTGTGATGTGCCCAAGCACAGCGGGCTGGCAGCCGACATTACGACGATGCCTGAGGTGAGTGAGACTTTGCTAGTTCATCTAGGGTAGCGCTTAGCGCCTCAAACTGGATGTGGGCCTAAGTTTGTGCGGGCGCTAACTAGTTCTGATTCTCTACTTTGCAACCCCACAATGTGGATCATGTCGTGACTTTTTCCTCTGTTGGACCGCTGACAGCCTGATACACTGGGATACGGATTTGATGACGGCCCTAACTGCTCGCACAATGTGTTCTATGATTTCCTGGAGTCGAGGAATCAGAAAGCTAGTACGTTAGGTTGGACTAGAAAGTCGTATGCGTATGCTCACTTCCTCTCGCAGCAATGTTTTACATCGGGAGCAACGTACAAAACAATCCACTCCAAGCCCAACGTGCCATCGTTGATGGTCACCAAATTTGCGTCCGTGAGTGGCCGTTTATGCGCTGTGAGCGCCTACTTATACAGCCATCCGAAACCGTAACCAGACACGTGGTCGCATCAATATAGTGCGTTTAATAATATTCATCAGCAATCCGACGTATATGCTAACAGTGCTCTAGCTACTGCTCTTAATAACACCCAAGTCTTCGCGGAGTTGTATTATGGTATGCAGTTATTCTTGATTCTCACAAACGTTCCTCTAATTTCTCCTCCAGCTGTTTGTCGCTTCTAAACTTGACCCAACCGTATACTCATGACCTGACAGCAAAAGATGATCAAGTTCGTCACCGGTGTCGCTCCACTTTGCTGGCGTGTAAGTGGTTTTGGCACCTTTCTTGACATATACTCATATACTTGTTTAGCCGCCGTATGGCGATGTAGACGACCGCGTGCGCGCAATCGCGCATGCCCTAAACATGAGCACGATCCTGTGGCAGTACGACTCAAACGATTGGCGCGCCGGCTATGACGGATACACCGATCAGCAAGTCTACCAGAATTACGAGGACCTGATCACGCGTGCAAAAAACGGCACTTTCGCGGAGCAGGGAACAATCATGCTGACGCACGAGCTGACGAACTTCACCATGCACACGGCGGTGACATACCATGATCAACTTGCCGCCGTGTTCAAGCACCTCGTGCCCGTTGGCGTCGGATACAATGAAACGCACCCGTATGTAGAGAGCAACTACTCAGTCCCGACATTCGAGCAGTGCAAGTTTTTTTATCTACGAAACACCAGTATATGTGCTCATCCAGTCAAAGACGTCGATGCCAGACGACGTGCTCTGGCTCGTGCTCTACCTCAAGTGCGCAGCCTACTTCCACGTCGACATCTACTTCATCTGGCTCTGGGATTAGCTCAGGGACGAGTGGCGCAACAAGGGCGGCGCTTCATTCTGCGGCGGTCGTTATTTCGAGCGCGCTTATGGGTAGTCTATTCGTCTTGCACGCTTGATTATCTTGAGAACGTATTATACTCGATTTACCGACTTTGGAACTCCGTGAGAATACCCTTTTCTCTTTTGAAAAGACGTTTCATAGATACGTTTGCGATTTTCACATTATATTGACCCTTCAAACCTTCGTAGTTTTTGCGCAAATGCTTATTACATCCCAGATCACATCAATTTTAGCTGTATCGTATATACCAGAAAACCTACTGAGGACAAACCGCTACCATACTGATTCCATCCATCGAAGCCTCGGAACAGCCTGTATTCCTTGGAAAAACTCGAATGGGAATCCAAGTTCCGATAGTATACAAAATTGAGTAAGATTACAGCCCGGAGGAATTGGCACGAAGTCTTCGAGTGAAGCAAGATCATGACAAGAAAGAAATGAAGGCAGAAACAAAAACAAAAAGGACACTGATGTTATGACAACGATAGAGAAGCTGACACGCAGGATTGACAAGGAGCGAAGTGTGGCGTAAGTCCGAGAGACATGGCGCTTACAACTACTCCCGGAGAATCCGCCATGTTTCGACTGGGGTAAACAACATCAGTTGATCAGGTGCGCATTGATCAACTGCATTGCCTCAGCCCATTCATCCACACGTTCCTCACCACCAGTGTTGTTCATTCCAAGCGCACCCCCGTTGAGCCCATGGTCCATGAACATCGCTGCGGATCCGTTGACAACTCCCACAGGAACTCGGACACGCTTTGAGCCCACAGAGACCGAGCGTACGCGAGCCGAGGGCGCAGCAACCTGACTCTCGGGACTTGATTTGGCGGAGGCGCCAGACCCGGCTCCGGATTCCGGCGTTGAGCGCTCGACAGGCGCCGTAGAACGCGCGTCTGAGCTCGCGGATGGCAAAGACGTGAACAGCGATCCGACGGTCAGGCCCGTAAGTGGAGAGAGCATGGCCTTTTCAGCATACTCCGGAGACGCGGCGCTCTGTACGCGACTCCCCCGGGGTGCAGGCATGGACTGAGTGGAGACCGATGGAGAAGCCGTGGCAAACGAGCTTGCGGGGCGCGAGAACCGGGCTGAGTGAGGACCCAGTGGGGTAACGACAGCAGGAGGTGATGTTGAAAATGCTTGAAAGCGCTCTAACAGAGAGTGCATTGATCCTTGAGGAGGGGAGAACGGGATGTGCTGGGGGATGGGTGTGAAGGTGTTCGACGATGCCACTCCTGATATTGGAGCCTGAACATTAGTCTGGGGACTAGGGTGGGAAGACGCCTGCGTCTCTGTCTCGGTTGACTGCAACCTCAACGGCTGGGTAGACATTGACTGAGAAGGTGGAAAAGGCGGCGAAATCGGTTCACTGAGGTTTAACCCGGCCTCCCACCAGGAGGAGAACATCAAGTCAAGCGACGCAATGGTCGATATGGGCTGCAACGACATAGTAGTCGGTGCGCGCATCGTACTGGCATCGGACGGGGGTGTAACCAAGCGTCCGTCTGATGTGGTAGGCACAGATGGGGGTGAAGGAACGGCGCCTGGAACAGGGCTGAGGCGATTGGAAATGGAGTCGTGGGGCATGAGGGAGTCGTCCGTGAGTGCGGGGGTCTGGTCTCTTGCTAAAATGACATCTGCGTCGGCATTTCTGTCTATTATGAGATTCGAGGGGTTTCCAGTCAAAATGGTGCCGTTAGGGCCAGAACTAGGATTGACGATGCCGTTGGAAATGGATGCCGCAGGAGAGTGAGCGGCAGTGATTCCTGGGCCATTGAGAGGAAGGTCTCGGAGGATATCAATTGGTGAGAGAAGATTATACTGCAGAGAAAGGATCGCCTATAAAAATCTCAGTTCCGATGTCTCTGGTGATGACAGTGGGTTACGAACTTCTTCCTCGAGTTCACTCATCGGCATGCGCTCGGAGTTTGACAGGTTCCCACGGCTCAGACTCCCGTGCACCTCGTTCCTCCATTCCTCCACCTCGCGAGCTATGATCGCCTCCAGCTCACGTATCGCCTGCTTGTTTTCTTCCTCTCCCTCCCGGTCAACCGTGTGTCTGACGGTGGTGGTATCGGTAGGGTTCACGTTGTTGCTACACACCGCGGCAGCAGAGCGTCTTTGTTGCATCGCACGCCGCTGTGCAAGGAGTTCTTCCCATCTGTCGATGGTGAGGGATATGCGAGAGTTGAAGGCGTCGGGCTATACGATGTGTATCACAGTCAGCATGAATCTTTTAGTAGGAAGGAATGAGATGTACAGGGGAGGGATTCCTGTGTACCTCGCCCCTCCACTCCTCGACCTCTGAGGCGACAATTGTCGCCAGTTCGAATGCAGCCTGCCTGTCCTCTTCCCCAGCCACGCGCACATGACGGTATGTGTTCCTGCGAGCAGTGGTTTCTACGGGATTGGTGCTAGGCGATGTAGCGGTAGAGCCTCTTGAATCCCAGAAGTTCTTGAGAGCCTTCGCGATGATTGCTGACTCCGCTATAAAAGATGCGATGACTATGGCCGCTATTACTGCTGGAACAGGCATGCTGGGGTATTAACAACGTATTTAAACTGACTACCAAGCGAGCTCGCAAGCACCGTACGATGCACTGCAGCGAATCCAAATAGTCAGTCTATGTTGTTGGTGATGGCCCTTCCAAGCTGTAGGTCAAGAGTGTCTGCTTCGTCGACAAGGATTCTCGACGAAATCGACGAAGGTATGGAAAGAATGAAAGGGAGGAGAATACAGCATTTGTACCTTGCATGCGTATGCAATGCGTCCCCTGCCCTGCGCCCAACCACCCTGTTCCCCCGGAAATGAAGGATTCAGGATTCTTCACGTTGGAATTCTCGGTACTATCCCTTTCACCGCTTGTGGGTTCATAAATAGCTATCATGTCAACGTGCTTACAGTATCTCTTTCCTTACAGTGTGATTGGCTACAGGGAGCCTGAGCGGTGTGCCCAGTACAATTTGACGCTTGGGAAGATTAATTTCGCGGCTTCTACATAGATAATTGGTATTGCAATACATCAAGCCCAGGGCGCCTATCCTACACGTACTAACAAGCGAGTTAAATCCATATCGTCATCGTACTCGGCCCACTCTACAGGGGTGGAAGTCAACCGCTCCAGCGATCCTTCGAAACCTCTAAACACCTGTTGTACATCGTATCCCTTAATTGCCAACTTGACAGGGGGAAGCCCAGCTTCCACCCGTCGCGCCAGCAGGCGAACCAAGTGCTGTGGCGTAACAACGCTAAACATGGCATCCTCTTCGTAGGGCCAAAACAAATGAAGCTCTGAGAGCGCAGGCAACATCGGCGATTCTTTACCCCCCATCACATCCGATGCATCTAGCTCGTTGAGGATAGCCTTCAGGTTTGCTTGGTCCATGTCCAAGTCGAGCACGCGTGCACTGGAAGCCGCACCAAGGAGCGCTCTCCAGGAGCTGCGTACTCCCGGAATCAAAGTCTTGATCCTGAGCGTGTCGACGTCACATAGTCGGCTGGTCCCCACCAAAGGTTTGAACGTTGCATTGAGATGGTCGTGGCCGCCGTAGCAGTTGCAGTCCGAGGAGAAACTCGAGGAAAGGTGCAGACCGCTGGTAAAGCTTTCGCCGATACGTCCACTTTCAATCAAGGTCTCATCGATAGCCACAGGCGAGAGCGCTTCGTCTCGAGAGGAGTACTTGCTGTCATACACCGAGATGTTGCACTGAGGGTGGCTCCAATGAATATGGCAGTCGCTTTCCTGCCCTTCTTGATTTGCCGTGGTAAACTCGATATCGAGGGTTCGGAAGAGGTCGGGTTTCACTTTCTCCTCAGACATCATGGTGTCGTTATCCTTGAACGAAAACGCATCCGCTGGTAGTAAAGGGATATCGTCCAGATGCCCGTCGGCCGAGGACCTTGTCCGGATACAGCTCTCAGTTTCTTTCGGAACGTCTAGATACGCTAGGAGAGCCCCACAGTCTCCAAAATCACCCGCAAGATCGAGGTTTCGGAGCTCAGGGAGCGTCACTTTGTTGTCATGAGATGAGTGGCGGATGTAGAATGGAACAGAGAGCTGATCCTGCTGAGGGAGGACATCCGAGATGATCAGGGCCTGTAGCGAAGGGGTCGCTCGTAGAATCATCAGCATCTGCTGCGTTGAAGGGGCCAGACGTTGTGGAAGATCAGCCAGCCGGAGATATGTCAATTGATTCCCGATCAGAGGGGAGTCCCATTGCAGAGCGATGTTATCAAGATCAAGTCTCCTGAGTCTAGGAGCGCAGCCCGCGAGGAAAGTGCTAGGGATAGGACGTTCATCGGTCCCGTCGCCCGTTAACTCCAGGTACTCGAGGTTTGGCATAGATGTAAGCAGATGGTTCTCGAGAAGATTGTGTTGCGTGAGTCCCGTCAGAACAACGTTGAGGCGACGTAGGCGGTGTGCCTCGGTACGAATGGCTAAGTCCATCACGTCGTAGTAGGAATTGTTGGAGTCACGCTGATCGGCGTCTGGTAGCTCTGTGGCGGCGAGAGAGAAAGTGAAACAGAGAGGAAACGACCTCCGAATCATCGCTTGTGTTTCAACCCATGTGTTAGGTTGGCTGTCAATGAGTATGATGTCTGTCCACAACTGAGGAAGAGATGCAGCCACATCGTATAGTCGCCTACAGACCCCCGTCACGGAGAAGCAATCGTCGATAGAGCATAGTTTGAGAATCTCGGCCAACAGCTCGTTCGGCAGACCAAGAAGTTTGCTGGGTGCATTCAGCATTATGCAAGACATTTGGGCGCGATGTGGTATCGGCAGGACTAGGGAGCCAACCCAGAAGCTTTGTTAGCCGGAACACGGAAACTAAGGAAGCGAATACTCACCAAAGGTTTTGGTATGGTAGGGTTTCCAATGCTGGTAGGAACGTGTTGGATAGGAGGTAGGGAGTGAGATATGGAGATGGGAGCGTTCGACGAGCGCTTTAAAGGTAATGGAACCAACATCCAAGCGTCTTCGTGCCTACGTTACAGTGGGAATCAGCATGCTCACCACGGTCAAAGCAACCAATACCTCTTTTCTCCTTACAAGGGGCAAGACAACGAATGCATCAAACGACATACATGGCCCAAGCGCTCAAGTCAGCGCATGGACCTACGTTGCTTGGGAGACTTCGACAGGTCTCAGACATATCCTTCTTAGGGAATAAATAGGCGTTGATGACAAAATCCGAAATCAGTTGACACGGGAAAAGCGGGTGTGATACAACAGAGGTCACGGTGCTAGACGAAGCTGGTGGGCCGCCATGGTGACATTCAAGGTCATCGTTCCGCAGCCATCCGTGACATCTGACAGAACAGTCAGAGGCTCCTGCATCATACGGCGCACGAGTCGAAGATAACACACCGTGAAAATATCCGTAACCACCACTCCCAGCCAGCCAGCGTCATCCTTGCGAAGCGCCTACCATCTCATGCCACTCGTCATCGTAGGTTTGATAGTCAAATGTTGGGTGTCGTCTCCAAGTCGTCTCAATCGCTGGTTCTAGTTAGCCACCATCGTCTCGAAAGCATTTGTCCTCCATTTGAGCAGGATGTCTACGTTGACAGAGACGTTGACCAAGTGATTTGACTATCGGACAAGTCCTATCAAGAGGGCAAGAGAAGGACGTCATCTAGGAAAGCGGAAGGCCAACGTTCCGCGCAGAGTTGCGAAAGCGTCTCGCTTCCAAGTCGTGGGGAAATGAGTCATTAGCCGCCCGGAATGAACCGAACGCCGGAATCTTAGTTTGAACAACTCGTCTAGAACAACTCATCCTGGAGTGTCAATCAGCTTATCTAAACATGGACGTCTTTGTCTTCGTTCTTCCGATAGAAAGAAAATGACGCATGCTCAGAAATACATATCGTGCATCGCAATAAATCATCACCACGAAATGCTTAAATATCCCAGTTCGAACATACTGCAAACACTGCGAGCATTGCTCTGCGAACAATGTATTCTTATGCTACACGATAGCAAAGCCCTTACACACCCTTCTCAATAACATCCACCCAGGCTTTCCTGTTCGATATCTCTTCCCACCACCTAGCCACGTTGGGACGCGACTCGAAGAGCCCGCCTTGACCGGCCTCAACGACGGCAAGTGCATAAGCGAGGTGGAATATGTCGGCGAGGGTGTATTCCTGCATAAGATCAATCATCGTTAGCAGCCTCAAAACGATTTCGCATGTTACAGGCCGCCTCTGTGGTCAAAAGAGGACTTACGTTGCCGCCGATATACTTCTGCTTGCCCAGGAGAACGTCGTACGCGTCAAGCTTGGCATTGAGTGTTTCAAGATGCTCTGCCGCACGTTCTTCGTTGGTAGTCAAACCGAACATCCTATAGAACACATTAGCTCACCAGCCATCAACAGCAAAGACACAAATGTGGAATAATGAATATGGGGAGAAAGAAGGAAAGCGAACATACGGCTTAAAGACCTTCTCCTTCGCATATCCAATGGCCGAAGGGTAGAAATTGAATGACTCAATCGAGACGCCCTGCTCGAAAATCGCCTCCTCCTTCGGGTCAGTAGGAATCAACTTCGGGCCATTTCCGGCATATTTCTTGGCAAGGTAGCGCGAGATGGCGCGTGATTCAAAAAGCTTGAAACCATCCTCGTCCTGTCATTCGGGCGTGCAAGTGCATCAAATCAGTGTCCGCAGACGATAAAAGGCCGGGAGTATGGATAATATTTACGCACGATGTAAGGGATCTGGCCAAAGGGATGTACCGCAGTGAACTCGGCCGTTTTGTGCTCGCCGCCAGCCAAGTCAACGTTGATAAATTCATACGGGATATTGAGCTCCTTGCATGTGGCCGCTACAGTGCGTGTGCAAGTGGAGATGGGAAAGCCGTAGAGTTTCAAAACCATGATGGTGTTCTTGTTAAGAGTTTCAGAAGGTTATATGGTAGGAAAAAGGAAGTGAGGATGAGAAGGGTGCCGGATAGATGATGGGGCGACGAATGCGCCTTTTATACACCGTCAATGGCACTGGTAGCGGTAATACGGAAGGGTGTAGCGCATACCGGATCGTGCATCTCCTAAACGTTGGCTTTGGCAATATCAGCAACTGGGTTTAGCCGAGGCCAACTCACAACGAAGTTTGCCGAAGACATCATCGCTGAATTCAGTTTTCTCGTAATACAGGAGCATGCACCACCTGGACTCAGGTTCGTTCCTCTAGGTTGAGCGCTGGTTTTCCCGCCATTTACGGCAAATGACAAACTTATTCACGCAGTTCAGCTTGGGGCAATAGTCATCACGACAGCTGCTGAGCAACCTACCGAGGAAATTCAGAGAGAAAACATAGAGAAAGTGTCAGGTTTTGGACAGACATGACTAGACGTGGGGAGTTTTGACCGCGAACTCGACATCTTGACATGGGCTGTTCTGTCCTATTTCCCGGTGGTCGGGAATTAGTTCGCTGGCTCCAGCGTCGGCCTACTGCACTCATTTTGAAGCTTCAGCTTCAACGAATGACTGAGGTTCATCACTTTCCCTTTAAGAGCCGCGTATCGAGTGGAAGCGGAATGCGACGCTGGGATAGCGATGTGCTGATATGATGATAGCGAGAATTGAAATATTGAAGTCTTGGTACATACTCCACGTGTGTGTGGCTGTGCGAGTTTAATCGACTACGTACTTTACCACGCCCGATGCGAGCTGGACCGCGCTCACTCAGCGGACACGTAGAGCTTGCGTAGACCACACAGACCACAGAAACAAATGATGACTTGTGCACAAAAAGGATACTTGAAACCAAGAGCCGCGAGCGTAGAGAGGCATAGTCTGCAGTAGACGATTTTGTAACGATTCGAGACCATAAATCGAAGGTGTGCGTTTTGGCGAGACTATGCGAGTGAGTAAAGATTGATGCCAGCCAGTTGAGGACCAGCTTTAGGCTGTTGGCGAACATTGTATTGCCTTTTTTTTTTAAAAAAAACCTTATTCGCGGCGACATGCCGACGAATAATGGCAATGTGGCGCCGGGGATTCAGTGTGCATCAATCACGACTCTTCCTGCTGACATACTTATATATATGCGAGTATATAAAAAGAAATGCGGGGACGACCCGCAACCATAAGTATCACTGCGATGGACGCTCCTCAATGACATGGTCGTATATCACCGATGCTGGGTTCCTAGAAAAAAGTAATGAGGATGCAAGCAAAGCGTGATGCGATATTGATGCTACAGTACCTCTGTTCAACTCCCTGTTGCTTCTGTGAGTAACTGTGTCGAAGCGTCCGAAGGAAACAAACACTTACATCTTCCATCCAGCTCAGCTGGGCACTAAGCTCTGTGATCCCAAAAGTGAGCACCAAATTGAACTCTTGCCGGTAGAACTGCCGCCCGTTGACGTCCATTCGAGAGCTGATGGTCTTGGCGACTTGCGACGTGTCGGCGGTAATGGTGCAGAGATTCCAGTATTTCTCTGTGAGAACGGCCAGTTTAGTCCATGGTTTTGATTGTGTTCCATGTCAGAATACCCATGGCAGAATACAGTAAGATACTTACCGGGTTCGGAGTCAATCCAGCGTGGGGCGGGGTCGTCGCCTTCATAGCAAATGATGTCAATCGAGACCTTGTCGAACGTCATCCTGGACGCGCTATCTGTAATGAATTCTTTACGGAACTCCCTATTGATCCCCGAGACTTGCATGCCCTATTGATGACTGGGTCAAATCCGCACAATCACGAGCCACAATCTTGTACTCGTAGGTCGGCAAATGCTCACTTTAAATAAGATTGGGCTAAACGCATTCGGGAGGACTGACCGCCCCGATGGCCTCGGTATGATTGTTCCCGCACGTTTGATATGTTCCGGGTCAGTTTTGTTGTATTCGATCGCAGACCGCGTGCCATATGTGACGCGAGCCGTTCTAGTCGAGACGCCATGTTTGAGATAAAAGGCGACCGCGCCGTCTGCAACAGCTTTGGACGTGTGACTGTCGGGACGGCTGAAGTTCAGCCCGTGCTTCGGGAGGCTCTCCTTGAGGCTGTGGAAGAGCCAGTCGCTCGCGGCGAAGCCCCCGACGAGGAAGACGCTCTGTGGGTTTGCTAAGTTTGGTTTTTTTGGAGGTTGGGTTTGCCTTACGTTTATAGGCTTGCGCGCTGCCTGGCGCTGTTGGTTGACCGCATCGATCACGGCGTTGATTGAGGGTTCGAACAGTTTTGCAACATCGGTGCTGCAGGCATGTATCAGCTTCTGTTTGTATTGCTGAATCGAAACCTTACCCCGGGAGCTTGAGCTGCCCCGACCGGATACCGAAATCCTGATCCCTGTCCCTAATCGTGCCGAATTTGATGTACGCGGCCTCCGAAGAAGTGCTGAACCTGAGCTTTGTCGTGCTATCGAATACCTTGGTCATTTCTTTGACGTCAGATTCGTCGCCGAACTTTGACCCTTGAAGCTTTACTGCAGATAACGTTAGAGGAGGTTGCGACGAATGGGTAAGCGGGAAAGCGAACTTCGCAGGTATGATTCGGCGCGCCGTGTGACGAAGATGGATCCCTGGAGGAGACCTCAAGACTAAAGTCAGTACCTGAAACGTCTCCGAGTCGAGGAAGAGAGATACAGTCTGTAGGCGCAATCTCCTCGAACAAGGCAAGATTACTGGTCATATAGTATGCACTCAGATCAATCGTCCCCCCTCCCGCGTCAACGACGATGACTCCCTGGTTATCCTGATTTCCAGTCAGCTTTCCTCTTTCGTGCCCATGAAGGGAGAAGTACCCACATGAAACGCGCTCGTCGCGAGGTTCGAGTTCATGCAGAAGTGCAAACTTGCTTCTCCCTCAGTGACGAGCTGAATGCGGCTCTGGTCCTGCGGCTTATTGCCCACCAGTCCGGCGAGCACAGCCGCTTTCCGGATCTGCGCCTGCTGCGGACCCTCCCACCCGTTGGGATGGCTCAGCACAAAGTCAATACTGTCCTTGAGCGAGGCCAACAACTCGGGACTTTGGGCGTGTGTTTGTTCGATGTAGGTCATTGTGCACTCGAACAAGTACCTCAAGAAGTCGCCAAGGATCTCGGCAGCTGCCTTGCCAAGGGGTAGTGGAGGGATATCCGCGTCGGTGAGCCCTGTCGACATGTGCTTTGGGCGGAGGTGGGGCTTCCACCTTTGTAGCGTACAGGTGTTAAAGCGAGATGGTGCGTACAACATGCGGAAGGACATACCATTCAGCCTTATGCCAGCCTTCATCTTCTGCTCTCTCCAAGACGCTCTCCTGTAGGGCTTCCGCGCCTACCGCGCGGACCTTCCCTTTATTGTCATAGTACAAGATAGAGGGGACCTTGGAGTCTCCTCCGTTATCCTGAGCTGGAAAGCTGCGATCCAGATAAATCGTGTATCGCTACAAGGACCGTTCGACGTACCGATTGACCCCCTGAATCACCGGCACCTCTCCAGGATCTAGCAGACAATAGGAAACGCCACTGTAAGTGGTTCCAATGTCGAAAGAAATTACGAGCTTGCGCGACTGCCCATGGTACGGCTGTCGATGAGACATGTTGGGCGGGGACGGTACAAGCACTGGGCACGCTGCCAGCCCAGTGCATTTATAGGTTCTCGCAGCCCGAATGGCACCTGGGACCGATGTGCACCCAAACCGATCGTTCGTCGTCGATAAAGGGGCATATTAACACAGCAGGGGACCCACGGCGCTTGATGCGTGTAGAGTTATTGTGAGGAAAGGGTTTCGTTGCATTGCGGCGAGGTCTAACACGAGGCATGCGGACTCGGAGGATCTCGGTGATGATCTGAATCGGAAGGTTAGGGTCCAAAAGCACCATCCTGGTGCTCTTTTCGCTGATTCCTATCGCCGAAGGTCCCGGGAAGGTAAAGGAAAACCGGGAAGAGCAACACAGAAGACCAGCGTTTCAGCACCAACATGTCCTACTCTGGACGCAATAACTATATGGATCTCAATATGGGCCGAATACGGTGGAGGGAAATGCAAAGAGTGAGCGATCAACTACCAGGAATGGGGATGGTGAGCACTTACCGGGTAAACGCTCTCAAACTGAAGAAAGCACTAAAACAGCCTTTCCCATACCCGTATCACTCCCGAGCTGGCGGGCTTGATCGAGATCCTTTCATTAAGTACTTCCTCGCGCAAAGGGTTAGCACAAGAGGTTGAAGCGACGAGCTGCAATTGTGCCATTGAAGTATCAGCATACAGTAATACGTAAGATGAAGAGGAGTGTGATCTAGAAAAACAAGAAAGAAAGTATTAAAGCGTTTATGAGTATTCATAACGATAGCAGTCGTCTGATCGTCCTTATCCTGCCACGCACCGACCTCCAAACCATTCAGTTCAGCGTCTGAACCTTCATCCACTCCCTATCCTCAGCCCTGAAGTCGACACCTCTCGCTCTCCACCACGCTCTCGCCCCCTCTCCTCCACCAATCGCGTCCTCAAGTGCCTCCTCGATATCACACATCCGCCACTCGACCCTCAGCCCGCTCCTCGCCCACCACTCCAGCACGTCCGCCCGATCGTGCCTCGTCGCACCAACAAGCACATCCCCATCATACATCACCTGCAGCCCACTCGCCAACCACCAATCCAACACATCCAGCCTCCCCGCCACACTCGCATGCAACATGCTCAGCCGATCATAGTTGTACGACAGCCTCGACGCCGCCCACCACGCGAGCACCGCCACCTGCCCCGCGCTCGACGCCGCATCGAGCGCGCGCCCAACGAGGAGCGGCACGCCCTCGGGGTCCGCGAGGTGCGCGGCGCGCCACCACTCGAGCACGGCGATGTGGCCCTTGGCGCTCGCGTGCTCGAGCGCGCTCTCCGTGTACGCGAACGCGGTCCCGGCCGAGCCCGCCCACCAGTCGAGCGCGGCGACGCTCCCGCCGCGCGAGGCGCCGTCGATCGCGGCCTCGATCGCGCTGCGCGCGGGGGGCGGGACGAGCTCGGGGTGCGCGGTGAACGCGTGCTTGTACCATGCGAGGATGGCGGTGCGGCCGTGGGTGGAGGCGACGGTGGGGATGGTGTCGCCGTCGCTGCTGGAGGGCTTGGGCTTGAAGAGGACGGCGAAGACGCGGCGCTGGTGCGCGAGGAGGTAGTCGAGGACGTGGACGTGGCCGAAGCGCACGACGGCTGAGGCTGCAGCGGACGCGCTTGGGCTTGGCGGGTCTTTCTCGAGGTCCTGGAGGGATACGTGTGGTGAGCGGAGAAGGGAGAGGGAGCCGGGAAGGAGGGCGATTGCAGATGGAGAAGCGTTCACCCATTCGGGCGGGGTAGGGAGGGAAGTGGGAAGACCGAGGGCACGAGCGAGCTCCCAGTCTCCTAAGGTGTCGGTGATCTCGGCGATGAGCTCAACTGGCAGATTGGGGAGCACCTCCTTTCCCTTCGTGCTGATCCCTAACCTCCCTCGCGAGTATACATGTGGGGCGGAAAGCGAGAGAGAGGTGGATGACGGGCAGCTGGTGAGCGGGGGAGACGAGGAGCGGGCGCGGGGGAAGTGATATGTGTGGAGATCGTGGTTCACAAGCCGAGAGACGAGCTCAGCGGTCGTGCCCGAGATGGGGAGATTCCGAACGCGGAGGAAGAAGACTATTTCCCGTGTAGAGAACCTTGAGTACGCTCCCCGTACGAGATTCTCCGGTGAATCTGGCTCAGCACCGACATCGGTGTGAGTCAACCGTGATGTACTGGCGATGCTGCTGCAAGGGCTGGAGGGAGAGCCGGGGATGGGTTGGTGGTATGAGTGGGGACGAGAACGACAAGGGATGGGCATTGGACCCTTTACGTCAACGCTGGTCTGTGAGGTAGTCCACCGGTAGCCGATTGATGAGCATTGCGAGTCAGGATCCGTGTCGTAGATGGTTGGTAAGGGTCAGCCGTGACGCAGCGGGTGATCGGCGGGCAGATCGTAAGTTGAGCTAAGCAAGAACGTGATGGGAGGGAACAAGCAAGCGTACCGCCATTGACCGCTGCTCCTTTTCGACTAGACTTTTTCAGGCGAAATGGGCAATACCGGACTGGCGGAATTGTGCGAAACTCGAGGATAGTCAGCAGGCCTCGACTGTGGGAGGATAGCTAGTCGTGCGTTCAAGCTTGGTGAATGTCGTCTAGTCCTTTGGCGTTCTTCCTTATGGGCTAAGATATGGAGAAGGGGGGATCGGTGGACGAAGAAGGGGTGGACGTGAGGATGTTATGAGGGGGACACAAATGGGTGTGCTGGTTGCCCCGGGTCCTTTTATGGGTGCGTTGCGTGTTGCACGTCGCCTGCCAGAGGGGCTGCCGTTGAGCCGAGCAATGTTGTCTGTCGCGTCAACGCTGGGCCCACTCTGCTCCTATTTGCTTTCTCCTCGTCGCCGACGGTGCTGGTGAAGGCGATGGAAAGAGGGCGAAGATGCTCGATGCTCGAGGCCTGGCGACGGCGTTGGCGATCACTGGATCAAGCGGTTGCGCCCGCGCTCTTCCTCATCTCTCCCCAGCTCGAGATCACAGGCTCCGTCCGTGCCCCTCGAGGCTGCCATACTGTACCTCTCCACTTCGACCCCATGCACCTCGCATTATCCATGAGCCTCGACTGTGCCCAATGGGGCCTGACATGATCTGACAAGCATCTGGCCAGACCGTTTGCGTCTGTAGGTGGTACGTCGATTTAGAGCAGTCACCACCCCAGTGCATCACCCCATGCGTCACCATCATCTTCCAGAACTTCATTTAGAGAACCACCTTCTTTTCATGACATCTCGGACTTAGGATGAAGCCAAACACAAGGCTCCTACATCCCAAAACGCGGAGCCGCAGCGACCAGATTTTCTTCGGCCTTCAACGTTTCAACGATGAGGACTGGGTGACGGCCGCGTAGGAGACCATCGACCAGTCTGTGAGTGTTCTCTCTTGTTCCGCTCGACTGGATAAAACGGACATCTGACTCGGATCTTCTAGAGGCGACAAGCACCAAGTCTGCGGCTCTCAGTTCTGCAAGTCAGACGAACTCCCGGCGAGACCTAGGATTGCCGTTGCGTGTGCTGTCTGGGAGGAGTCTGGCTCTCATGGTTAGTGCAAAACGGTAGATCTACGACGGAGAACTCTAATCCAGTCGGTTAGCGCCGTAATGGCAGTGCTGACATAGGAAGACCTCGTTCAGTCCTGGCCTTCGCACGTGGGCCCAGTTTCCGAACACGAGACAAGTGCACCACGGCGGAAATAAGACTTGATACGCATTTGACTTATCTCATTAGCGAAGTGCGCTGCTTCCAGCGCTATCGTCCTCGCCCTCGTCCATCTGTCTTCGCTGTTATGTTACCGCCGCCTTCAATTATGCATTATGGTGGCCAATGGGGTTGGGAATGGTACCGCATCAACAACCGACTTGGCTCCCAACCAGTGCATCCATCTTTGAAAGCGCCGATTTGGCTCTGTACTGAAACTCGAGGGGGCATACGAGACTGGTACATTCCCGCGTTCGCCTCTGTACGGGGTAGAGATCCTTAAACTCGAGAGGGTCGTCCACGGTCCTTGGTTCAGCTCGTCCGCTACTTCAAGGCGTAATACATGGGTGAAGACGTCATGCTAACAAAGAAAAACTAAAGTGACGGCTTCCGCCCAAGGAACTCAATATCCTCGACCTCCTTCGGTTTGAACGGCATTCGAGCTACACGGGTTAGAACTAATCTTCTGAACGGCATAGCGGAGCCGCAGAGAACGACCTCAAAAATGGAGTTATGTCTCGGTGAGTGGCCGTGTCCCATGCCGAAGTGACCGTGGAGCACGCGCGATGTGCGCGGGCTCCTGGCCAGTTCGGCAGGGGGCTCTCCGCCCACCAAGGGCTTCTCAAAGGTGGTGCTGTAATTGGGTAGGGATGGGCTGGACGAGCTGGAGTTTGAAGTCAGTCTCTCGTATCGATTTTGATTGATATACCTGGCATATATCGCAGGTGTTTCTGGTACGCCGTAGGCGCGATTCGATGGCTAGGGTTCTTTGTTGACCGCGTTCGTTTTCTACAAGCTCCTGGGATTTGTGCATAAGCGCTGCCGACGAACAGTGCATACCTCACACCAAGTTCAACATCGGGTTTTATGTCGGGCCTTTGATTGTCTACGCCAACCCCCGCGTGTCTTCAACGCTCGCAGCGGAGTCTTTGAATGTTTTTTTTTCTGCACCAATTTCTTGTATTGTTATCACGAAAGTTTGTATATTATTGTAGTGCGAAACAAACCAACTCTGATTAGTTATATATATCTATTATAATCTCGAGATCTCTTTCAGCGAAACTCCCAACATCCATCGTTGTCCGAGTGAGAATCCTCAAACTCTTCGATCGTTTCTACCCAACGCCAACTGCTCGCCGCACCAATCAGATAGGGCACACCAACCTCTGGCCAGAGTCTTCCGCTCCTCAAGGTGAGCTGATGCGACCTCACTTCGAGATAGGCCAGCTTCGCATTGACGCTCGCTCGAGCGTGTAAGCAGGACGCAAGTTCCTGAGCCAAGATGAAGTTGTTGTGGTTCGCCACGTCTTCGTCACCGGGGTAGCTGTGCCCCCAGCTGAGAACAAGCTCTTTCAGCTGAGGAAGAACCAGGGAGTACCGCCCGTGCGTAGGCGGCAGGTACGCTCTAGAGCCATGCGGACCTCCGGGCGCCGACGGCCTCCATGGTTGGAGAATGTGGAGAAGCTGGTACAGGGCGCTGTCGTCGACTTTGAGGGACAGGCGCTGGACGTGTGGGAGGGAGGTGAGGATGGTCATCCATGGGACTGTGTATCGAGGGCGGACGGCGTCGATGCGGAGCGTGGAGATGGTGCGCGCGCGGAGAGATTCGGAGAGAGAGGTGTAGGTGGACACGATGTGCTCGTGGCCGCCGTTGAGGCATGAGAGCTTGAAGGAGGCGTCGAAGCGCATGTCGAAGGGGGATGCGGGGTTCCAAGGCCAGTCGGGGGCGTTGGTGGCGTCGCTGCTGCTGGAGAGTACGACCGCGTGACAGTCGTCCCAGAACTCGAGGTCGAGGCATTCTACGTCGACAGGAGGCGCGAGCGTCTCGGCGGGGATAAGAGGAAGGTTTGCGGGGTGCCCGTGTCCTTCGTGCTCGAACCCGTCGATCGTTGCTTCCACCAAGGCATCAACCGGAGGAAGCAGATAAGCCATCAAGTGGGTGTACCGCTCGTACGGCCCGTGAAGAGAGATTCCCGTCAGATGTGGGAGTGCACAAAGATGCCCTTCGTGTTCTGGGACGCTAGGAAGATCGGGTACAGGGAGGGTGTGCCTCATCTCGAATGTCTGTAGCAAGGTCGTCCCAGAGAAAATGGTGAGTATTTGAGTCGTCGTCGGCGCTAGCTTTTCTGGCACGGAGATAAGCTGGATTTCTCTGAGATGGTAGCCCCAGAGCGGAGAGTTCCATGGCAGAGCGATGTTATCCAAGATGATCTCGCGGAGGTAGGGAGCGTGGCCATCGAGCAAGGTCAAGGGAAGAAATTCGTCGTACTGAGAGCACTTCATTTGAGCGTCTTGAGAGTACTCTGATTTGACATGTGGCGAGCACTTTGATTCAACGTGTTGAGAACATTCCAGTCGCAGACTTTCGAGCGCCGGTGCCGGTCGACGAAGCTCATTGAGGAAGAAAGGAAGAGCTTTCGGAGTAGCGATGATATCATACTTGCGCACTTGCGGAGCAATAGATGGACTGAAGACGTTTTCGAGAACGTTGTGAGATGCTTCAGAGAGATGACGAATCCAGTCGAAACCATCAGGAGCCCGAGAGACGTCGATGCGGATATCTATCAGCCGGTCTCCTAAGCCCAAGAGCTTCTGGTGAGCATCGGCCCAGAGCGATGGGCCGTCCGCGAGGTCGATGTTGAAAACGACAGGGCTTTGGGAAGCGAGAGGAAGCTCAAAGTCTACGTCGGCAGCGGATTGATACGGAGCGGTATCGTCGGTAACGCTATTCATATTGTTTCTGCAGGAATTAAGACGGTTAGATAAAGCACTGGACGAGTAAGATGCAAGCTATTCTCACCAACTAGGTTTGAGATGTGGTAGAGGGATAGGTATATGCAAGGGAAGCGGGGGTGTCAAGAGCACAAGAGAAGACGAGAGGAGAGTCGACAAGGTCGTAAACCGAACCAGCCAGTTTTTAAGGTGGCGAGCTTGGACGTAGGAAAAAGCACAGGAAATCAGGCTCAAGCAACTCGGATGCCTCAGGTATCCAAAAACGGCCCAGCGGAAACTATTTGGTCAGGGTCAATCTGCCTACTGAATTGTCAATTTTTCGCGACGACAATGCGGGTCGAGTTTATGGCGACAATGCAATGAGCACGGGGCCGCATCTGCTTCTACTATAGCCTTTATTGGCCAAAGAGAGCACAGCAGCCAGAAGATATGGAGAAAATGCGTAAGCCACCCTGAAGGTTCGACGGATCGGCGTGTTGACGAATGTCAATCGTGTTCGCTTGCGAAGTCGTATCCACGTTGACTGGGCCGCGCGATCCAAGTGGGGATCGTGGCAGGGTCCGGACGAATGACACGGATAAAAAGAGTCTATGTCGTTAAATGAACAATTGTAGGCCTGGATTGGAATAAAGTGCCTTGTCAGACGATCAAGAGGGCTACTGGTTGCTGCGGGACTTTTGTTCGGCGCCGCGGAAGCTGCTTGCATTTGTTTGGCCCGGCATCTGCCGAACCTTCCCAGGTCTTCAAGCTTTAGTTTAAGACTTTCGGCCAGCTTGGACTGCAAGGACAAGGCTGGCATGTTTAAATATTCTAATATTACTGGAGACCAGCAGACTCTTTACCCTCATCGCAACATTGGCTGAGCAACAGAAAGGGGGTTGTCCAGAACAGGAAGGAAAGCACGTGGGCACGTGCATCATTAATGACGGCTCGCGTCTTGGCCTCTTGCTCTGTCCCCTCACTGACCCACAAGAGCGCGTCTTTCCTCTTCCCGCCCTCGCGACCACAATGTCTGCGAGCTGGTCTCCTACCTACTCATATGCGCGTCCAAGCGCGCCCCAGCTCACACCGGTCTCTGCGCTTAACGTCCAAAAATCTCACCCGAACAAAGCCAGAGCTCCGATCCACAACCCCTACGACAAGTTTTCCAAGCCCGAGTTCGACGACTGGATAGGCGGTATCACCTCCGCGCTTAGACGTGCCCTCGGTCAGGACGATGAAGAAGCTGACGAAGAGGCCCGCGTTTCCAACGAATCACACGCTGGCGACGAGGCCCGTCGTCCTGGCGCGGGGCCGGACCTGAACATGGTACTGGCCGACGACGGCACGGGCCAAGACGTCGCTGACGCCACCTTCCACGAGGAAGACTCGCTGTCGTACGGACCTAGCCTGAGAGCAAAAGGCAAGGCTCGCGACCCTCGCGAGGGCCCTGGCTTTGGTGGACAGCAAAATCCCATCGAGCTTCTTTCCGACTCTGAAGCGGGCGAAGAGGAGGAAGGCGACGAGCAGGGCTCCCCGAGATCCAGTCCCGTCTCTGATGCTGGCTCGGAAGAGCTGGACGAGGAGGACGAGTACGATGAAGATGGAGTGCTGCGCGAAGGCGAGTACTATATTGGCGAGGACGAAGAACAGGAAGAGGAGGATGAAGAAGAGGGGATCTACGAGGGCACGGACATTGTTCACCCTCGCCAACGTCAGCCGCGCGTAGAGGCCAGTGAGGAAGATGAGGAAGTCGAAGAAGAAGAAGTGTCTGAGGAGGGCGAGGAGAGTGACGAAAGGGAGCAAAGTCCGGAAATCATTGAACTTGTGGACAGCGACGAGGAACAAGCCAACAGCGGCGACCTGAGAGGCCCGGCGGGCTCCGCTACTTCTATTCACCCCCGTCATGCCCAGCACTATGACCCCAGGCAGCAACCGCACGCTCGTGACTACGCGTACGGCGAAGATGAGGAGGAAGGGGACGAGGAAGACGAAGAAGAACGCGACGTCTCTCCAGGACGTGTCTCTGACCGGGACGAAGACGATGACCAGCTATCCATCTCAGCGGACGGAGACGAAGAAGATATTGACCGCACCGCCGATGCCGACGGTAAGTCCCCTTCACTTCTTTTCTAATCCTTTCATACAATAAACATGTATTTATCTCGAACAGATGGTACTGCTTTCCACCCATCGCACGCCGGGCGCCAGGCCGTCGAGCTCCCCGACCCCTGGGCCGGCCCCCGCGAGTACGCTGAGGACTTTTACGCGGGCGGCGACTTCCCTTCTCCTTTCGTCTCCGATCTACGAGACGCCGAGATCGACCCCTCGAGCCTCACACCACTCCATGACGCTGCCGCGTTCATCGACGAGAACGCTTTCGAAGATGAGGCTGAGGTGCCCGCAGCAGCGAGAGACGACCCCGCTGAAGAGCGAGACGATGAAGCCGTCATGGACGTCGAGGGCACCCCCCGGAATCAACGCAAAAAGCCAGGTAAGAAGCCCAAGCCCGAAATTCTCAAAGTCCTGGACGAGCCCTCAGACGCAGACGAAGAAGAAGAAGGCGACGATGGCGACGACGATGCCCTCCCCGACTCGAGTCCGCCCCCTCCGTCCTCGCCTCCTACCCGCCCGGCCGACGCAGCCGACGCAGATTACATGCTCGACGACGGCCACACATTCAACGACCACGGCGCGCACCTCGACTGGAACTGGCCCCCAGCCTTCCCGGGCCGCGTCACGACGCGTCCGGGGCACATCGCGACGTCACCGGGTGGCATGGTCGTAGATGGGGCCGAGGACGACGGCGATGTGGAGCTGATTGATGTTGATGCGGAGCTGGATGTGGACGAGGAGGCTCTCGTCAAGGGGCAGTTCCAGCGCTGGGCTCGGGGCGAAGACGGTTTCGAAGGGGAGGCAGACGCTGATGCTGATGCGGAAGGGGAGTCGGATGTCGATGCGGACGGGAGCGTTGACGATGAGGACGAGGGTCCGATTCCGCTGGGCACGAGCGATCTCGTGTATGATGTCGATGATGCCGATGTCGAGATTGAGGTGCTTGAGTTGCCGGATTCGGATGGCCGCGAGCAGGAGGAGGGGGAGCTTGAGGAGGAAGACGATGATGAAACTATTGGGCCATCGCAGGACTCTGATAGGCCCGAAGACGACGAGACGGGTGTGGACGTTGAGGTCGTTCAAGGTGCGTTTTATTATTATTGCACCGATGTGATAGTTATGCTAACAATGCTGTCTAGACGAAGAAGACGACTTTGATATTAGGTCCTCGTCGCCCTCCGACCAAGGATCGGGTCCCGAGGATCAGGAAGAAGAAACTGCGAACGTTCTGTATGATATCTCTGAGGCTGAGTCGGAGGAAACCTCGGCCGCTCTGCTTACGCCCATAATCGAAGTTTCGTCCGTCAGTGGCGACATGGGCTCTGTCGAGCCATCGGCGGAGTATGTCATCGAGGACGTTTCCCGAGGTGTCAGTGTATTTTCAAGATTAGATTTTGCGTAAACCTGACGTTCCTTCAGGCAACTGCAGATGCTGAGGAAGCCAACCCTCCCACTGCCTTTGACGATGATGACGACTTCCTTCCGCCTGGCCTCGGTATTAGCGGTGCTCCTACACCGAGGGTCTCTACCCCGGAACGCGAGCCTGCTCATGAGTCTGCGTCCCAGGCTGAGCCGGAGTCTGCTCTCTTGGTCGAATCTACTCCCCAAACCTTACCCGAACCTGAACTTGATTCGAGCGCGCAAGTGATGAATTCCATGCCCATGACCCTAGCGGAGGCTGCCGCTGCAGCCGCAGCCATAGCAGCCAACGACCCCAACGAGATCGACGTACTCCTCCCTCACTCCCTTCCCGAGAACACGCAATTGCCTTCGCCGGACGTTACACCCGAGAGCGACACGGGCGTCTCCCAGCCATCTACCACCGAGCCCTCTTCAGCTTCTACCGCCCAGCCCCTACATGTATCGTTGCCACCGCCCCCGTCCACGCCTCAGCCTACCACAGCGAACCCGTCCGTACCGGACCCGCTCGTCTCCCCGCCGATTCAGCACCTGCAGCAGCAGCCTCCACCGCACTTCTCGCTTGCGTCTCCGCCCCGGCTAATTAGCGTTCCGGGCACTCCGAGGCTCATTCTGAGCCCAGCACAGACCCCGGGCGCGGGCACGGGCACGCCGCCGCCGGTGAGCATGAACCTGAGCACGTCGCTGATCCGCGCGCTGTCGTCGCGCGGGGCGAGCGTGGAGCTCGCTCAGCCTCCTGCTGGTGTGCACGCCGGCACTGGCGTTGGTGCTAGCGCCGGTGCAAGCGCGAGCGCGAATCCGACGAACGGAGACCAGCCGCCGTCAGGCCCGAGCAGCGCGCTCGAGCCTGGTATGGGGCACGGGCCGAGCGGGCTGTTTACGCCGTTGAATGGGTTTTCGAGTACGGGTGAGTCGGTGCAGTCGCCTGCGGATGGGGATGCGGTGGTGGCGGAGACGGTGGGAGCGGGGGCAGGAGCGAGTGGGGATATTGCGCGGGATATTGTGGATGCGCTTGTGCATAGGGTGTTGACGCCTGAGGAGAAGAAGGATTATGAGGGGAAGAATGAGGGGAAGGATGAGGGTGGGGCTGACATCGACGCCGACGCCGACGTGGTGGACGATGGTCAAGGCCAAGGATATGCCAACGGTGAGGTGGACGAGGCGGTGGAGAAAGCTGTGGACGAGGAAATGCGCGTCGACGGACCCCTCGAGCTGAATGATTCTGTGGTGGACTATGAAATCGTCGATAGCACGCCAGATACAGAACGCCCCCCGCCTCGCCTCGCCTCCCTTGAACCTGGCTCACCTATGGTGGACGTCGTGGCTGTCGAGGATGCGCTCAATGCCCCATCTTCTCCAGTCGGCGCTGACTCTACCGTGCTCGACGGTGCGGTTGTCATCCCTGACGACGAGGCCGATGCGGAGGGTGAAGAGGAAGAGGAAGAAATTGAAGAGGAGCAAACGGTAGAGGAAACTGCAGTACCTGCGGTGGAGGATGCTGATACGACGAGCATTGCCTCGCTCGAGTATCCGCCCTCTGATCTTACGGAGCCGGAGGAAGACGAACAAGAAGTTGCACAGGCGGTTGCAGAAGAGGATTCGGCCAAGGACAAGGACGTGGTTCGTGAAGTGACCCCATCTGTGGACGTCAAGGCGAAGTACGTTCTTTTATTTGAATTTTCCACTATTGTCAAATTGTCTAACGCTGGTGCGTAGGCATTCGTCCACTGAAACTCTCCATCGTGATCCCGCCGGAAGGCCTGATTCTGCGGACAAACCGTCCTCGCAGAACCGGCCAGCGAAGCGCAGAAGATCCCCTTCAGACACGAAACCGAGTCGCCTCACCCGCTCTGCGTCTCACACAACTCCCGCTGCAAAACGCGCTAAACCAGACGTGTTCGATGAGGATCGCGCAGAAGCTAGCGATGCAGGCGATAGCAAGATTCGTAACGAGGAGCACGATGACGAGCAGGATGCCGAAGGCAGCGACGTCGAGTCTAGCGACGGTGCCAGTGTCGCGTCGAAGATGCTCAGGGCCTCTCGGGAATCTTCGGTTGTGTCAAACTCGACGTCTTCTACGCGGCCAAGTCTAGTACTGCCGTCACTCCCACCACCTACATTCCATGCTGGTGTGCTGCGTCACCAACATAACAAGCCTCCTTCCCTTGCCAGAGGGCAGTCTCTCCAGCAGGTCATGGCTAAGCCCCCCGCTCCACCCCCGCCCGCTCCTCTCCAGACATCGAACCCTGAGATCCAGCCTCCCCCCACCCCATCTGTCCTCCGCACCCAATCCCTCGAGTCGGCTGCAGTATCAGGTCCAATGTCCAGTTCACCCGTCACGCGCTCGAACTGCCGCTTCCACAAGATCAGCCTACCCAAGGAAGAAGGCGGCCCGCGCATGTGCTTCGTCGTGCCCGGGTGCTCGCTCGGCGACAAGGAGCTCATGGACGAAGAGGAGATTGAAGACCACGGCCCGGCGACATACGAAGACTACCGCCAGCTGCTCGGCAACATCGAGTTGCTCGACTGTTTCAGCTCAGACCTCATCGGCGTGCTGCGGCAGCTTGTTGGAGTGGACCTGCTCCGTGAAAACGAGGTGTTCTATCTCGTCCAGCCGGGCGAGGAGGCGCTGTTCAAGAAGCGGCCGAAGAAGAGCAGGAGTAGGCGGGAGAGTAGGAAGTCGTTGGGTCTCTCGAGGGGGCTCAGCGCGATAGAGACTTCGTCAGTAATGGGGCGGAGCGCACCGAACTCGCCGTCGGTGTCGAAGCTGAGACACGATGATTGTCGGTCTTCTCTAGTGCCTCCGTCGATCCGGCCGCCGGATTCGAAAGCGGAGTCGGCGCTGTCCTCCGCGCCGTCTATCAAGAACGAGGAACCTCATGATTCTCACGAATCCATTGCCTCGTCATCCAAGCCCAAGGCGAAATCGCACAGCTCACGCGGACAATCGATGTCAGCCTCGGCTTCGTCTTATGCTCTATCAGACTACGACGGCGAAGGTGACGACGAAGACGGGGAAGGTGCTAAACCCGGCACGGAGATGAAGAAGGACAAGACGAAGGCCAGCCTGCAGAAACGCACGTCGTCTGTGAAGAGTGCTGACGGTGGTTCTGGTGCGATTGCGAAAAAGAAGAAAGAGCGTCCGGCGGCTGCCGACCTTGTACGGCGACGCAGCAAGCGCTTGCATCCTGATGCAGCGGCGTACCAACCTCGAGCTCAAGAGGAGGAAGAATCTTCGGAAGATGAGATTCTGGAAGCGCGCCGGCGCAAGAGGACTAAGAAGGGGACAAAGAGGAGCCTAGCAGACGGTGAGGAGAACGGAGACTCGCATAGGGCGAAGAAGCCCCGCAAGACGGGGAGTGTTGATCCATGAGACATTGACTACTAATATCTTCGATTCCTTGTTTTGTTTCACTTCGTACTTGATTCAATCCGTGTCGTCGTTGTCATCACTATTACATATTAGTCGATTTTACTCCGAACAAACTATTGGATTGTTGATTTTTCTCGGACAATGGTGGCTGAACTTGGTGTGACGCACGTGTATTTCTTACTTTATTTCCGTCAGTTAAGTTAGCCACACAGCTCCAAGGAGCGGGTTTAATGTCCGCTTGTGGGGCGATTTCGAACAAACATAAGTCCAAACCCACCCACCATGAGCCCATTATCTCAAGGGAAGGCCGCTCTCGACCGAGGGTCTTTGTATTCAAGTTGGCGGTGTCGGCGATCTGCCAGGCTGTTATCATTACTCCTGATGAGCAAAACTTGCTTGTTCAGGGAAAAGGATACCAACGACCGTAGTATCGGGACCTTCGTGGAGCCCACGCCTGTAAGTTCGGGATAGGTACACTGAGAAAAACAAGCCCATTAAGTATGTGATGGATTCTCAGGCCTACATTGTGGAAGTCGTTCGCTGGGGACCGCCTCAGAATGTTGCTGTGCGACGGGGATGCGGATCCCCGTTGAGGAACAATGGATGAGATACGTCCATTCTGATGGAAAGTAGGCCAAACGCACCCATAAGGGAGTGGTTTACATGTTTGGTTCGGGGTCTCAAAAGCTTCAAAACTACGTGAGCGATTTAATGACCCCAGTTGTTTGTACCATGTGCTGGCAATGATTTGTCTCCGATCCATTAGACGGGTAATTTCACGAGGAGGCAAGTACACAAGATAAACTCGACCAGTATCACCAAAAACAGATCACTTTCGTCTTCCTTTCTTGGGCTGCACTTCCTCCTCGCTCTCGTCCTCTTGCGGACGTTTCTTGGTTGAAGCAGGTTTCTTCTTGGAAACGGGCTTCTTGGACGGTGCCTCGTCGCCCTCATCCGAGGCGAACGGATCGTCATCGTCTTGCACTTTCTTCTTCAGGACCTTTTTCTTGGGCTCTGCAACCGCCTTAGCTTTCGACGACTCTGCGGCGTCTTGCGCCTTGGTCTCTGATGCTGCAGCTTTCTTCGCGCTGAGCTCGGAGAAAAAAGCTTCTTTCATTTCCTGGACAAGTGATCAGTATATCCACTCATAGGTGAACGAAAGTCGAGGGAGCGAACCTTGATTTCGGAGTCTTTGAGAAGTGTCGTGTTCTTCCAAACCTGCGGAGCTTTTAGAGGATTACACGCAGGTCAGTGTTTTCGGCCTTACCGTCGACGGTATGCCGCTACTGTGTTTGCTGTCCAAACCTACTCATAACATTGAGGTCCATAACATACACATATGAGAGGAGGCAAGGTACCAATCACGGTGTAGAGATCCGACTTGACGCCGCTCAAGTTAACTCCATGATTGCGCAGCAAGACCTTCATTACCTTCATACGGTTTGAGCGACCCTCAGAGAACGCACGGAGGAAGAGCATACCTCAGTAACGGCGTCTTTGTCGTACACATTCGGCATGTAGACGCAAATAACGTGTTGATAGTTGGGGGTATCATTCTCTGGAGAGGTAGACACTTTCGTGCAATATGCAGAGGTGTCCTTCAGAGGTCCAGAGGTGAGTGAGGCTACGAGAGCGACGCGTGTTAATGCATGATGGTTCAGATGGAATGTGGTAAGGCTGTACTCACTGGCAATACTCGACCATATGACATCAACTCTGTCTGCGGACGCGAATATAAGCCTGAAAACAATCTAGGTAAGTGCAATGAAGCCGAGCTGTCCGCATACCATTTCCCGTTGACATAACCATGCCGCTCAGATATCTCCTTCAGTTTCTCCGTAGCCTCTGCCTGGGTCTGCTCGCGAACCTCCTTCTTGCTCCTGGCACCTGTCTTCTTGCTTGACCTCACCGGGATAGAGTCATCGTTCTACTCGACGTCAGCCGTTGAGACGGGGCGACAGCTTCGACTATACCTTGATGTCCTCCACTCGTTTGGAAACCTCGCCCACTGTAGAAGGTAAGAAAGGGAGCCATCGCTAACCAGTGGTTAATGGTACGCACACAGGGTCGACGCTTCCTTCACGGCTTCTTCCACGCCCTTCACCCCGGCTGACGAATCGACTCCCCGCACCCATATCCACTGGAGACCTATCAGGTACCCAAAGGAGCTCGACGGGTGCGTGCCATACTCACGGGTTTAGTGCCATCGTTCTGTACCATCGACGGCTTGTACTGAACGTTCGATCCTTGTTAGCTCCTTTGAGCACAGCATGCGCGTTGAAGCACATCACCTTGGTCAAAAAATCCGCCAGCGGCACGTCCGAGTGGGCCGACCACTCATACGTGTAATTTTCCGGTATCACGTCTTCGTTCTTGGGTGCCATATCGTACTTGGATCAAGGACTTGGATGATAGCCGAACGGGTAGACTGTGAGGACTTGTTCTTTAGCAAATGAGGGCAAGAGGGTCAATAACAGGAGTTCAATTGTAACGTGACGCGACGCGACGCGTGTCTGGCCCCTATCCCGGAAGCAATATATCTCCTTTGCGCTGCTATGCTAAAATCAACAAAAAATCAAGGCAGAGTCCTATCGTCGTTCTTTCCAAAGCGTCCGGAAGCCAGTTCACGATCAAGATTACGATTATGCGCTCTAATGGCCATAACAGACCATAACAGTACAGATCAAGTCCTGCTCGTTAAAACCATGACATTTAAATGAAATGCACCCTGGCCAGACTCCCAAGCTTTTGAATGCTGATTAAAAGTTTCTCATCGTGTGTTAAAGGGTGTCATGCAGAATATTCCATCGGTTCGTATGCATTGCCTCTTCGTGACCATTGGGCTCGTATTAGCAACTCGAGCCGTTCACTCCGAGACTTAACCCAGTTCAATAAACCCTAGATAAGTGCGAGGGGTTCTTCTCGACATTTCCGCGGTCAATGGTGCGAAATGGAGGACATTAGGTCCGCGGATACAGGATGCGCTGCTTACTTGACTTCCATTCGCTCACCAACACTTTGGGTCGGCGGATGTATACGCGCCGCATGAGAGATTCTTCTCGTCGCTCAAGCGCTCACGATTGGCGCAGCCGATGGCCTACCTAGCACCGTCTTCCTGTCGAAAAGCGTAAAGTTCGCGGACATGGCTGGTACGATGAGGGAAACAGGACACTGACATTGAGCAAAGTTGCTTAAAAGGTGTAAGAGGCTAACAGGGTGTTAGAAGATTGGGCCAAGAGCCAAATAAGAACCGATGACATAGTGTCACCGTTCCCATAGCTCGCTTCCGCGAGGTTATTCCGGGATTCGACGATTGCAAGCTTCGAACTCCTTCGGACGTTCCTCATGATTTAGATCACCGCGAGCTCTGTACGTCGAGTATAAATAGGTTGGTCAGGCACTCTGAGAGCCGAGTATCGTCAAAGTGGAGAGCGAACATGAGGTTTAGACTTTTGAGACCGGTATTTTGGAGTCAGTGAAGATACTATATAGCGAAGGCACGTAGTGGACACGCTCCTCGGACCATGTAGTGTACCTCGGTGCGGTCCGAAACGCAACCTCCAAACTTATGTTTCTACGGAACGCAATACTGTCCAGCAGATATTGAACATTGCGAGTGTTTCTAGCCACCGAGAAGACCGGAGCGCCCGCGCCCGCGAGCCTTTCCTGGCGGGATTATTGGCAAAGGCACAACGACTACCTGTAGCGGGAAATAGTCAATTAGGCATCATCTGTACAATAGACCACTATTTATTACGATGAGTGGAAGAAATCAGATAAGGCGAAATTACGCACCAATCATATCGTTGTACGGAGATTCGTTATCACATAGACTAGGAGCTCCACAAGAGGAACGAAGCTTGGACTTCTCTTCTTGAGAACTTGCACGAGATATGGCTAGCCATGAAGACTTCGGGATTATGCCGTGACTCGACCACGCTAAACTGGCATGCTCGACGTCGTGTGGTAGACGATAACTTGCAGGTTCAGAATTTAAGTGGGGTGTGGTGAATCGCATATCCCCTTCGAACATACTGGGCGTATGAGCACCACTTATGCCCCGGTCCGTAGAACGCTATGAAACCCGAACGAGCTGCCTGTGGGCATATGGGCAATCCCCGTAAAGTTCCATCAGCGCCGGCGCGCACACGGTGACGGAAGGTGAGAAAAGAGCATTCCCGCCATGAAGTAAATTTGTCATACTGCGCTGCAAGTCTAGAGCGTGCACCTTGACCTATGAACGGGATCTTTTTCAAGTAAAACTTCGCATGAACGTAAGAAAACCAGGAAGGTATCGAGAGCGAGCAAGCCTCACGGGCAAGATGCAGTAACTTTCCGAAAGGCCTTTACCAGAAATGATACATTGATAAAATTATCTGTCTGCGAAAGAGTGAGCGCCCATCCCCGACGGGCCGAATGGCATACTCACAAGTACGTGTCTACTTTTGATAGCTTGCCGACTTCCTAGCACCCAGAAACTCATGGCAAGCCAATGACCCCCTCACGCTCCAGGTGCGGCCTGATCTGGTAGTCTCTCAATGGCGTATCGCCGAGACACGATGTACATGAGAGGCACCCCCGGAATTTTGCGTATTCGACGGCGAAGCTCTCGATCGCACGTTGCCACAATGTAGCACTTGTGTGCCGTCACACGTTGGACTAAGCAATCGTCGGCGTATGTTCCCGTGTGGCTACAATTTAGGCGCTCGAAACGGGGGTCTCGCGCGACTCTGCAGCATCGGGAGCGCATGTGAGCTATGCGCAGGGAAGGGTACACACGCAACCCACCTGAGGGCCACACGGTACCGGTGTCCAAGCTTCTCCAACTCCGCCATTACGCAGTCCGTCACGCAAGGTATGCCTTGGGATGAAGAGGGGTGAGCCGGTCGTCGGAAAAAAGGGGCGAAGCGAGCATACACTTCGCATATAGGCAGTCCATCATCGCACTGACGAGTTCTAGCTTATTTTGAAGGCTGAAGTTGATAAAGTTGGTATCGATCAGCACCCGATATGGAGGGACTAGTTCAGTGTTGTGAGCAAGGAAGAGTGATGAAGCGACTTGAGGCCTGGGTGATGTTCAGTATCAGCCAAGGCGCAAGATGGCGCTAAACTCACACTCGGCGGACTGCCTTAGCCTTCTCCTCTTCCTCTTTCTTCTTTTGCTTCAGCTGGTTCTCCTTGCTAAACTCGAGAAATCAGCAGGCGCGGGATGGTAGGACAAGCAGTAGGCGACGGACAGACGAGCGTCATTGGGGTTTAGCAGCCGCTTCACAGCGGCAAACTTGCGGGTTTTCTTGGCTTTTCCCTTGATAGCGGCTAATCAAAACGCCTCAACGACCAGACATGGGATGTATGCTCACCATAGTATGCGATGTGATCAACAGCAGTCAGCGCTGGTTGAGGAGCGAAGGGACCGTGACAAAACCGGACATACGCTCGGCAGTTGCCGAAACTTGCTCGTGCCGCGGGCGACAGCGAACAACCTCTTGAGCAGTCTCTTGTTAGTCTCTTGTTGCACGGGGTTACAATCCTGAAGCCACCCCTTGAAGTCTTAGACATCCACTTTCAACGGTATCTTGCCATCCGATATGCTCGGTGGGGCACTAGGGGCCCAAGTATTGATCATAGCTCATCTCCGCTCGCCCTTCATCGCGTGGACCCGGTCGGATGAGTACGGAGACAATGGCAAATCTGGGGCCTTTCGATGAGCTGCTCATTTGCTCTACAGCTCACTTCATTGGACCTTCTCCCCTTGGTTATGTGAGCTTGCATATTAAACGTCCAATTGCGCCTCCTGTCGACATCCTGGTGCTCCATTGGTTTCACCCCCTGCGAGTTTCCGCGTCACCGTACCTTCCCTGCTTCTGCGAACTCATCCTCATCAGAAACGCCAGGGCACCGCATTCTGGGTTCCACGTCCCAACGGGTCTATATTGACTCCATACAGCTTCCATGCGCACCCATGAGGTAGTGCGTGTAAACCATATCAGTACCTTAACAAGCAAGAACGTCTCGCAACGATTCGACTGAAGTAAATGCTGGCATGAACTTGCTATCTGACGTGGAACTATGGAGATCTGGCGATCGCTATTTTTCTTTGTTCGGCTATAAACAGCAGCCCGAGGACTGATGAGCTCAGTTGTCCCCTTTCCGATCTCACGATCAAACGTGCGACCAACAACCGGAAACGTTAATGCATGGGGCATCGAAATCGAAACGGAGGATGTGAACTCGGGTGAAGAGCAACTGCAACAAATATAGCCCGAGGTGAGTAATTTGTCCTTATCACCATTTGCCGATTAGATAGCATGACTTCGGCGTCTTCATGACATTGACAGGTGCTGTCACACACCCGAATCCTTTTGCGGGACGTGTTCCCCCGTCCTCGCGTCGGTGCTTCCGATCGTCCTGCGAGCGAATAAGAAAAAGGTTCTAGTGCCCCATCAAGTAATATCCTTCTCCGGAAAACTCTGTGAGTCTCCGGCGTCAAGGCTTTCGTATATAAACTCACCTCTTTCCTGAATTCCAGTTCAACACTCTCCCTCACAACACTTTCAACAGTTCAGAGCCGCTTGCGCCTCGTATTCTCAACAATGTTGGCCAACGACTCGTTTAATGTTGCTTCTACCTCTGTCTCGGTAGCTCGTCCTCATCGTTTCAGTCTCGCATTATCACTAAACAGTTTATAAACAGCTCACCGCCTTGCCCAAGGACACCACCGGACTTGAGCGCATCATGCTCGTTGCCCAGGGTGACCTCCAGAGACTCCTGAGGTGAGCTCCTGAAACTCGTTATGTGTGCTTTGCACTGACCACGCCCCACAGCACGTTCTTCTCTCGCCCGATATTTATCGAGTGCATATATGCCCACACTGCTCCTCGCACCAAGCCCGCTTCCCCTGAAACCCCCGTCTCGCAGATTCGCCAGGTCCACCTCGTCTGCTCAGGTCGCGTCGTCTGCATCGCGACCTCATCGGTCACCATCACTTCCCCTGAGTTCGAGCGCCTGTTCCTGGAGGACAAATACCCCATTGGTCAAACGTTCCGCCGGGCTCAGCGCACGCCTCAATTTAGCCTCCTCGACGTCCAGAGCCGTATCGAGAACGGCAAGCGCGAGCTCCGCCGGACGTATAAACTCGAGACCCCTGGATTCGAGTGCGAGATTCTCGAGGTGTTCCCCGACAGGACCATGTTTGCCATGGGCGAGGCCTGGCTTGATGAGGAGCAGGTGGCTAACGTCGTTGCCCCTGGCCAGAACTGGGTCGTTCCTCAGGCTGAGACTACTGTTCATTAATCGTTAGGACTATCATAGACACATCATGGCATTGTATACGTAATTGCATTCTATATCCTTGAATAACTTGTTTCTTTTCGCTTCTTATGGTGTACTTCAGAATGACCAGGGTGCCTCGATAGGATAATTTACCTAACGGGGTATCACTCTCTATCAAACTTCAGACTTCAAACGATTTAACCTTCGCGGTTGTGAACTCGAGTTGATTCCCCATACTTCAATCATATGGTGACGTTCATGAGATATGCTCGTTTCCCCTTGTGGGCTTTCCGAGTTACCTGAGTGCGTATGTCGGTCCGTTTCTCATCCTTTGCGTATGCTTGCTGCGAGATAAAGCCATCCATTGCACGCTCTTTGAGATAATGATGAGCCCATGAAGGAGTTCAGGTCAAGCACAACGGGTTATTCCGTTCGGTTCCGTCATTCATCCCAGTAAACGTAGGCCCCTGCCAAGACGATAGTTCCCAGCGTTTCTATGCAACTTGTCAGGCGAACTTCGGACCGAGCCGAAGACGCGACTCGCGTGGTGCTTCTGAGGACCTACAAAGGCAGACACCTGCGGACACCGTGGTCGGTAACGTCAAACGAAATAACCTCATCCCGCGTATTTCGCATCACATACCGACATCGGACATCTCATGCGTAGCGAGGAAACAAGCTGACTTTTGCGCTTACACTTGTCCTCTGCTACGAAACCACGCCACAGGCCCACAGCACAGTAAGGGTTGCGGCCGCCATCACTGTGGACGACCGCGAGAGCCAAATGGTGCTCCGCGTAGCTCGGGAGTAGTGGGAGAGCTGTGCTGAAGCGTTCGGCCAGTTAAGTTCCCGGGTTGATTGACTATTATTAGCGATGCCATTCGTTCGCGATATGTCAAGCCCTGTACAGTGTAAGGTGCTTCCAGGTGCTTCCCTGCCGATACATCGGAGCGCCAGTCAATCCGATCCATACGGGGTATATGCAGCAAGGCCAGATCTTCAGTACCACCTTTCGGTATTTTCAAGAATATTGCAGCGGTGAACAGCGGTGTTGAATCAGAGAGAAGTAGAGCATGCAGAAGCATGTATTTACTGTTGGTTGGTCAATGTGTCAGTCGAAGTATGCTCTCAATAAAAAATAAAATGAGACAATATACTTGAGTTTTGCCCATCACAGCTGCTCCGTTGAACGAAATGACACTTGGACATTCTTGTCTGGTAGATGTCATTATTACTCGCAAGCAACTAGTCAGCGCTGCGGAAGGATGCACATGGCGACACTTTCGTTATCACCACACCATGTCATGATTGAACGTATTCGCTCAGGGATAGATAACGAGCACGCAGTCTGATATCTCTGGCCAAAAGCAGGCTGCTTGCTTGAATGTTATGTTATAGATCCGGCCGAAGAAAAACTCACCGACACAAAGATATATCCCGTTTATAGGTGAGCACCCCAAATCACAGCGGTCGCCAGGCAATACCGTTCACTCGTACCACATAGTCGTACCAGAGGCTTCTGTTGATACCGACTTGATCGTTAACTTATCCCCAGGGGCTGGATGCTATCACCCAATGAAAACGGCAGACAAAGAGCCGCCTCGGATCTTGGCCACCGGAAACAAGGGAGCGGAAGCCGGAATGACTAATTAGCGCCCTACCAAGTGAAAGTTGTGGTAGTGCCTGTGGCCCTGCCTCATGATTTTCTCAACAGAAGTACGCTAGTTCGGTAGTTAACCATATGGATAGTATTGAGCGAGTTGAATAAAAAAAGTCAAATAAAGCGGCGTGTACTGCACTTATAAGTTTCGGCCAAGTTCATTTCATGTACCGTCAGCTTCAACGGTGTGATCGCAAACCCCAGGCCTACCAAGTTTGTGATTTCGACGTGCATCCGTCGGAGCGCACATACGTACGAAACTGTGTGGTCGTACCTGTGGAGTGGTCTGGAGTCCTGGATGAGATCCGGGACGCGATGACGACATGGGCACTTACAAATTCGGTGTCGCCTCAAGCACCGGTGGTGAACAGTTCCATATACTCACTACGCAGCTACGCAGCATAGCTGCCGACGTCTTTCGCAAGTATTTTCATCTCCCAAGCTTCGAATATGATAGCACCGACTGATGCCCATGCGGACTTTAGGATCCAAGTACTTGGTCCTCCACCTGAACTCATACGGTCGGACACCCAAGGGTGGCTTGATGAGCAATTTCCTGTCATATGTCGCTTTGAAAACCGATGACGTCTCATTAAACATACCAAAAACACGTTGAGAGGGCCTGAAAGAGCTTAAGCATTCAGATAGCCGATGGAGACTACAACGGTGATACTCGCCGTGGGTCCGATCAGCGTCTTAATTGTTACCAAATGGCACGAGGCCTCTGGCGTGATCTTCGTCAGTCATGCTGGGTTTCGGGGGGCGCGCTGGGTGGTCTCACTCTCAAAGAGCAACCGAATAATGCTCCTCCACTGAGGGACCTGCGCAAGCTGTCCAGTTAATGTGATTTATGTTGAAGCGGAGAAGCAAAAACCTTAAGAGGCTGACTGGCCGTCAAGGTCCGCCCGAGAGCCTTACAGCCCTCGTATCTAGTTGGAGTGACATGCAGTGTGAAATTAAGAGGGACACCACATTGGACTTGAGGAATGCAGTCATTTGCGAGTCATGCGTATGTTCACTAGTTGCGGGTCCTTTCACGGAAGAACGTAGCATGCCGGCAGAGTCTAGGCAACCTCGGCCTCAGCACAGGTGATCCGAAGTGTAAAACACTTTGGATGTGGGAGACACTAAGGTGACTTATTGATTCATCTTTACCTCCAACTGCATGGCATATGATCAAAGCAGTCGACATGGCTGGAAAAGAAACCTTCCATGAGGATGATCAACCATGAAATGAAAGACATGGCACGACTCAACAAAAACGGCTTCAGCTGAGCGCCGTCTGTATCTGTTGCGGCCACACAGCAAGTCAGCGCGGCCTTCCATGCATTTATAGATCGTAATAAACGAGCCCTACAAGTGCCGTCCCCCTCCATATCCTTGGCAGCGTACGGCTCCCGTATATTGCCCGTATAGAGATGTTTTGTCGCAGGCTACAGCTCTTCGACAGTGAGGCATCCGGCGTCATGGCGATTCAAAGAAGCTGAAAGCACCATCAATCTGGAAGTTGCCTTGTGCTTCGTGAAGCAGGGTTCTCGCGCTTTCTTAGTCGTCGGCCAGAAGAGAGTGCGATGATGGCTCAGTGCTAAGTTGCTTCGGCGTAAATCAGGGGTAATGCCGGGTTCTCGGATTTGGTGGCTGTACACGTGGCCTGATATGACTGAGCCCCTGTCTATGGAGGGCGCTCCGGCTAGCGTGTAGGTTTGATGAGAAAAGCCAAAGAAAATCAGAACTGTGTGTTGTGTTTAGCAGTGCTTTCGATCCGCTAGCGATCCGCTAACAAAAAGCTGTACACAAAAAAGGCTTGATGAGAATCCCGTAGTTGCGCTTGACACGACTCAGTCATGCATTGATTCGCAGGCGATTACGCATGGGGTATTATCTTCCTACGTCCGACATCTAGGCATTTCAACTTGAATCAAACCATACAGCTTATGGATCGGCACATGATTCGCTGCTCTGTATAAGAAACTTTCAGGACGAAGGTAGTGGTAGTATTGAGCTTACATTGAATCGATTACATCTAACGAGACGGAGGTTGGCCTACCACGCGATGAGAAGCTAGACGGGACTATACTCCGTTTACTTCCGCGATCTCGGTTTGAGCAAACGTTGTGCCTGATATTCGTGCACTGCTTGATGGAGGCTCCAGTGTATCAGCTTAGCAACGCGCCAGCAAGTGAAACGTCGCCTGGAGATGCGTCGCTCGATTGGCCAGAGACCAGTAGTGGCGCTGCCGCATCTCCCGCTCCGTTCCGAGTGAATCGTGGACAAGAGAAAACCTCCGCAAATGCGGATAAATCATGCGGGCACTGCAGTGAACGGTGTTAAGCCCCCGGAGCATGAGACACGGCAAAGTATGACTCGCCTGGTGGCGCACCATGCAGTGTTTGCTCCATGAGTATATGGAAATACCTAGACGAAATGGGTGATCTGGAATGAGATACCGATGTTTTGGACAGACGCAGCACTTATTTTTGAACGCCAGGCCGAGTGGCGGACGGAGCCACGGATGTTAAACCAGGGTGGTCTGTCGTCTACCTAAAAGCAGACAAGGGGACATGAGCAACAGTCATTCAGTCACATCAAAATACGATCATAGAGCAGATTATGGCGCAAGGAATCCGCGAAGATCGTATCATACTTCAAGGATAGGGTATGCGATACCATCGCGAGTAAGATCAAAAGCGATGAAACTTGTGCTGACCGTAGTACGGTACATCAATGTGATTCTTGAGAACGCTCAAGCTCTGCCTCCGGTATCTTGGTCTGGATCCAAAGCGATACGCTATTGTCGGACCCATTCCTCGACAACGCCACCATCACCAGCATCATTGTCCCGAACGACCGAACGTTCGAGGCCACGTTTTACTACCCCGAGGTGCAAACCGATCTGATACGCAGTCAAAAGATGAGTATATGCGTGGTGGAATAACGTATAGAGAAAAAATATGCATTGGCATCACATCTCACACCAATATTGACTAGATTGTATAGGAGCGTCGTAAGTGATCAAAACGGGTGGTATAGGAGACGTACCGCTGACCATCGAGATCAAAATCCGAGGTCCTAGCACGTTCACGCCGCAGCCTAATAGTGACGATGAAAGTGTTTGCAATGATCAAAAGTGAATGAACGCCCGCTGAACACCTGAGCGGGAGGAGTTGCCTTTCACCGATGTCGTCGAATGCACGAGACCATCGACGTTGGACACAAGACTTGTTTCGGGGTCCCAGTAAGGCAGCAGAAGAGCGTGGGAACATGAGTGTCGACGCGTTTAGGATTTTTGCCTCCGGATCTGGATGACGCGTCTCTCACTTCGCTGTGTCCCTGAAGGCCTGACGCGTGTCGTCGCGACAGGTCGCGACGGTTTACCGCCAGTACTCATTCACCTTGTGCTCGCTGGCTTGGGGATGACTAGTGCTGCACGGTAATGGGGATGCTTGCGGTACTTCATTGACTTACATCCTCGTGCTGACTTCATCGTGCATGCCTGTGATAGAAGTCCGACTCGGAGGAACAAGCTACCAGTTAACCCCACGTCTTCCCTGTCAACCCCGCAGCGTCGTTTGCAGATTCCTCGTGACCGGCGCGTGGCCGAGGGTGCGTACAGCTTCCCGCAGACCCCTCAGTTCTCAACAGGCTGTCCCTAGCCGACACATGGACCCGACCGGCTCTCCGAGAATCGCATCTACGATGTCCATCACGATATAGCGCCAAAGAGCCTGACAGCGTAGATAGAATCTGATGGCAAGTGCTTGCTGGCTCTTGACCTCTCTTTCGTTGCGCAAACATTCTGATCATGCTATTGACTTGTTGATACTCAGTGACATGGATTCGGGTTCGTTCGCTCTCCGCCGACGCCTCGATTGCGGGACGGTAGGACATCAAGAATATGTCTTTGTCTACCTCCCCAGTCCTTGGCATCCCCAGCATATCTGCGTTTGTCGCCGCCTATGACTACACTTGTTGACTAACTCTAATCTCTCTTGTACACAATAAGGGGCAGACCATGATACCGGCTTTCAAGGTTACCTGTCATCCTGTCCCCTGAACACGGCGAATCCGGTAACCTCAGGACTGCACCTTGTTCTCCACGAAACCCTGCTGATACCAAGACCAACGTGCTCAAAAGCACGTACTGTCCTTTGTCGGTCTATTGTTCCGATGATTCTCCCGCAAAACTGTCAGGAGTACGTCTTGTTCTTCACGAAACTCTACATATCGTGCACGTGGAGGCCGACTCAGTGTTGGCGTTGCTCGGGCTCTCACCTTTATCGACAATCTTTCTTCATCCTCAAGTTTGATGTGCTTCTGTTGCGGGTCGTGCCCTACGACAAAAGGTCTTTTCTTTGTTTCCTTTCGAACGATCTGCGCTGCGCATACAAAGGAGAGTTCTTCAATTCTGATTCTGATCCCAGGTCAAGCATACCTAGATAACGGGCATCACACTCGAAGTTTATTCGTGTAGGTACCCGCTTCGCATCTTTAGCCACCAATGCCATTCACGCTGTATGTCACAAAGCATCCGGGGTCGGGCGATATCGCGTGGTCATGGACGTTTTGACTTCGAGTGTTTCTGATAGACTTCATGGATTCGATCGGTCATCGTCTAACATCGTCTATGATACGACAACCACCCTGATTTTTTCGTTCCTGGTTATTCCTTCCGAGTGCACGTATGTCGCGTCAGTTTCGTCTCATCATGATCGCTGCTGTCCACAGTGATGTGTATCTCGTATCCTGGCTGTATGGCGTCACACCAAGACATTCGATCAAGACAACTCACATTATTGGGACTCGACTGCTCATTCGAGAGCAGAACAACACGTGCCACAAACAGTTTTTTACCCTCCATCTCGCGCGCTGCCGACATGTTTTCGGAGTCCCACTCCTCCGCTCGACTATCGCCGATACAAATGGCGCGATCTACCGAGGCGGCGACGAGAATGAAACGCGCTAGCCCACCAGCACCGACACAGAACCTCGCTAACAGCGACACCACAAAGTCTTAATAAAAACCCGAAAGGTGAAACGCGTCTTTGGGCGTAAAACACGGCCCTCAGAAATAAGCGCCCTCGGGCCGATCCGGCCGCAAGCCCGTGCGTCCCACGCTGATGTCATTACGCGGCTTAGCTGTAGCTGTAACTCGAACGCTTCACCGCTTAGACTCCAGATCAACGCACAGCAACGCACACAGCATCGCAGAGTCTTTGTGCCGATAGTGTATCACTAGGTGGTGGACGGTAACCTTCTCAGGCACAGTGCGACGACGGTTTGATACGGCGAGTCAAGATTCAAAAACACGTTTTTCTTTTCTTTTTGCGGACGAGCCAGTTCTAGATCTCTGAAACCATCATCGAATCGGCCCCGCGTCTCCGACTCGTTCTGACTCCGTCTTCGAGTTTCTCTTCCGCTGTGGGCTGGGATGGGCTGGGTCCCGGGGTCCCAGCCTCGGTTCAGCGGGCGCTCCGTTAGAGGCGCTGCGAGATTTTGAAGGTGTGCGTGCGACGGTGCGTTATCGGGTGTCCATTGTGGATCGAGGATTCGAGCGTCGAGATGGACTTTGCTGAGTACTTGCCGGGGCACCGCAGATGTCGGGATACGTTGATTTTGAGATTTTGGCACAGATGTTGTGGTGCGTTGCGCTGCGATTTCCAAAGCTCTGTGCTGCAGGATCAATACGGGTGCCGGCGTCGTTGTTGGATGCCGGTGGATAGGACCGGGATATTGTGTTGAGGGTATTGGAATCGTGTTCCAGTTTTGTTTGTGGTTTTGGACATAGGCGCTAAACGGAGGGTGTGTGTAAGCGCTCTTCGATTTGGTTATTTGGTTGCCTACCTGCTGATATTATGGTTGACTTCTTCACATGCGTTAGGATAGGACGAGGCTAGATGATCATCTACTTGCCATTAATAAACTTCGACGTCACAGCGTATCCTTGGATCTACTCAGGCGCAGTGTTCATCATTCCTCATGTCAAGCTACGTGGGTTTTGTCTGGGTGAGGTGTGAGTACACGCATTGAGATGATCATGGTTATTTGATACCCGTTCTACGCGTGAGTCGCTCTCGCGCCAGGTGAGAGGCGCGTTGCGTAATCCAAGTCTATGCATTCACGCTTACCTACCCTCTTTCGCACATCTTCGTGTCTTCTAGCTCTCAGTACACACTCCACAGGCACCCATGGCGGCGCCGCGGTCCCGCCTTTTTTCTCGCTGCCAGTTGCTCGAGGCGCAAACTCTCGGAAGCGGTTCTTCGAGCTCGCACGGTTCCGTCGGTGTCGATCGATGTATCACCCCTCCCTCGACGCGTGAAAGCGTGCCATCTCACGCGCCCGAGGATCTGCGAGTCCACGGAGAACGTTGGTCGCGTTCTTCACCATGTGCTCAATCGCTAGTCTAAATTTATGACGTTCTGATTCGTGGTTTTTGTTTTTCTTTGAACATTGATGTGGCAGCGCGGTATGGTTTCTCGCGGATACGGGCGCACACACAGCGGACGCGAACGACTTTTCATTGTTGCGCTTGACAGGTGACGTCACCCACCGCCGCACGCGTCTGCCATGCTGATCGTCTCGGACGCGAGTTTACTGCACGCTTACCCCGCTGTTCGTAAAGACAAAGTGCACAGAACAGAATTCGGTAATATTTCGTATCATCATCATTCGAACCGTCATCGTGTCAATATTAAGATCCGACCCGAGGCTGGATTGGGGCGCGAGGGACGCCCGCCCTAGTTTACCGGGAGTTCTAATGGTGCGATGCGAGAAGGCGCCGCGGCCGTCATTGGCTGCTGTACATGTGCTGAGCGAACGAATGAATGCGTCCAAGAGCGGGATTAATGCCTGCATGGGAGGGTTCGCGAAGTGGTTTTTTTGAAAATCGCGGAGATAAACGTGGCAGGACGCGTCACAGGATGATGTAGTTTCTGTAGAACATTGTATCGTCGTCTATCTAACGCGTTCCTTTACATAACTATATCTTATCGGTTCTCGCCCCGTCTGTGATGCAGATACGCAGATGATGACACTGGCTCGGTCAGTGGTGAGCTCACGGTGTGAACAAGATATCGACGTGCGCATGTGTGAACTCTCCCAGCCGAAGTCTGGGGTGGTTGTTCTGTGTTTTGTTCTCAAGATTGAAATGAAAGGGCGCAATGGGCAGCGCAGTGGGTCGTGTCAAATCACGCCTTTTGGGACTTTCTTTCTGCATATGTACATGGGGAGAAAGAAGCGTCGATATGGGGTTGACGTCTGCGGTTGCCTGGTCAGCCAGTAGTCGCGAGTGGGAAGCGGGCATGGGTCTGGGAAGGCTGGCTGTCATTGCATGGACTCTGGAGGCGGATCTTGTTTTGGAAGCGATTAGATAGCGCTGGGTCTGTGCAGCTGTCCAGATGTCCAAGGGCGGTTTCGGGAGGATATTCTTATCGAGGGGTGGATTGCTCCGACAACAGGGCTATAATAACACGACTGGATCTGAGATGGGGTGACCGGGGGCTGCTGTGCCTGTTTTGGATGGGCGGACAGGATGCAAGAAAGCGGTGCTGGGCAGGGATGGGTGTGATCGAACGCGACAACGGATTTTCATTTCATTTTGCTAGTATTATGTCAACAGACTCGTCGCAGGTTCAGATTGCCGTCATACCAGGCCCGGACGGATCATTGCCTCCCAGTATCTGTATTTATATGCACCCACCACGAATCCATGGCCTACAACAACACCCAAAGAGCACTCGCCTCTTTTCACTCAACACAGATATCACCTCGTCTCGACCGTACTGCCCTCTACATCCTCACCTTCTACTTCATCCACCATGACCATCTCGCTCAAGCAACAGCGTATCGCCACCGAGGTCTCCACCTCTTCTACTCCCTCTGTCGTCGACGCATACATCCAGGACGTGCGCGAGTCGCAACTATATGCGTACGTGTCAAGTCGCCATCTACATTGCCTCGTCAGACTGACATCACCATTACAGCAATGGCAAGCCCGTTGTGCTTAATGGCCAGTCCCTCACCCTCCCCGCCCTCGCCTACGCCGCTCGCCGTCCTCGGACGCGCATCGCTCTCTCTGCCGATCCCTCTGTACGCTCAGGCGTAGAGGCCTCCCGGGCAGTCATCCAGTCCAAGGTTGACCGCAACGTCTCCGTCTACGGTGTCACTACTGGCTTCGGTGGCTCAGCCGACACACGTACCGACGACGCTATCGCTCTCGGTGCAGCCCTCCTCCAGCACCAGCACGGTGGTGTCATCCTGCCCAACTGGCGTGATTCCTGTTCGGAAGACTCCTCGAGCGAGGACGCCGACGAATCAGATGAACCCCTACCGCTCAACGACCCCGTATCCGGAACCACCATGCCCGAGTCATGGGTCCGGGGTGCTGTCCTCGTCCGCATGAACTCGCTCATCCGTGGCCACTCTGGTGTGCGGTGGGCACTCATCGAGAAGATGGGCCAGCTACTGATTCACAACATCACCCCTGTCGTCCCTCTTCGCGGAAGTATTTCGGCCAGCGGAGGTGAGCACATCTTCTTCCGTTTATGTGCAGCGCCATCTCGTGGTCGAGACCGAGGGCTGTTCTGTGCCTAGTGCAGAATTGCAAATCGTCGGTGATGCTTGTATCACTCCACCTTCCTTCCTTGCGTTCTTGCAGGCGCTGCGCGTGCTATTCATATGGTTGTGATCGGGTTATTAACGTTCCTCTTGTGATGTAGATCTTTCGTCCCTTTCGTACATCGCCGGCACGCTTATCGGAAACCCCGGCATCCGTGTCTGGTCATCCCAACCATGCATCACGTCAACTTCGTCCAACGGACTCGCGAATGGTTCCAAGTCTGCGCCCAAGAAGCGCGTCACGCGCTCAGGGCGAACCATCCTTCCCAGCAGGAAGGCTCTAGAGCACTATGGCATCGAGCCCCTTCCCCTCGCCTCGAAGGAGCACCTTGGAATCCTTAACGGCACGGCTTTCTCTGCTTCTGTGGCCGCTCAGGCCGCTCAGGGCCTCCAGAGCTTGGCCATGCTTAGCATTGTGCGTATCCTTCCGCTGTCACATCACTTAGCCTTGCTAATATGTCTTTAACAGGCGACTACGGCACTCGCGACCGAAGCTCTCACTGGCACGGCCCACAGCTTCGTGCCATTCATCTCACAAGCGCGTCCCCACCCTGGTCAGATCACCGCTGCAGCGACCCTCCACGCCCTCCTGCAGGGCTCCTCGTTCGCGACTGGAACCGAACAAGGCGCCCACGCGGTTGAGGAGGAAGTCAAGATTGCCGATGACGCTGGCCTGCTGCGCCAGGATCGCTACGCGCTCCGCACGGCACCACAGTGGCTCGGGCCGATGCTCGAGGACGTCGCCAAGGTCAGGGAGACCGTCCGCATTGAGATCAACTCGACGACGGACAACCCGCTTATCGAGGCGCACGGCCCTGCTTCGCCCACTTCCGACGGCGGCAAGGACGAGCCGGTGCCCGGGACGGTGCACCACGGCGGCAACTTCCAGGCGCTGCATATGACGACGGTGATGGACCATGCGCGTCTTGGGCTGGCGCTGCTCGGCAAGATCTCGTTCGCGCAGCTCACGGAGACGGTGAACGCGACGATGAACCGCGGGTTGCCGCCTAACCTCGCTGGCGGCGAGCCGAGCTTGGATTACGGTTTCAAGGGCATTGATATCAACGCTGCATCGTACCTCGGCGAGCTGCATTCGCTCGGTGGGATGAATGTTGGCGTGGGCAGTGTCAGTGCAGAGATGCACAACCAGAGCGTCAACTCGCTCGCTCTCGTGTCTGCACGGTATACCCTCCAGGCGTACGATGTGCTCTCGCTCCTTCTCGCATCGCACCTCGTTGTCATGTGCCAGGCAGTCGACCTCCGCGCCATCCAGCGCGAGTTCTCGGAGCACGCGGCCCGGGTTATCCGGTCCGAGGTTGCCCTCACGCTCTCCACCGCCATCGCCTCGCCCGTGTCTGAGGCTGACATCAACGCGCTGTCGGCGCTGCTCGTGTACGAGATCCAAGACTGCCTCGACAAGAACAGCACGATGGACACCCCCGCTCGCATGTCCAAGGCAGCGGGCGCAGGCGCCCTCCCCTGGGTCGAGTTTTGTGCGTCCAGGCCCGACCTCATCGTCGCCGCCGCATCTTTCCCCGCTCTCCGCTCGCGCCTCGCCGCGCGCCTCGCACGCCTCTCGGGCGAGCTCAAGTGCGCGTACATGGGCATCCCCGTGGACGTCCTCCCACGCACCACCACCACCACCTCGGATCTACCCGCCTCAATCGCGTCCGCATCGCGCGGCCCCGCGCCCGCGTCGGTGTACCTCGCCCCGGCGACGCGTGCGCTGTACGAGTTCGTGCGCGTGGATCTGGGCGTGCGCATGCACGGCTCGGCGAATATCCGCGGGGACGTGTTCGGGATGCGCTCGGGCGGGCTTGTGGGGGCTGATGTGGAGGGCGAGGGTGTTGAGGCTACGCACGGGGACAGCATTTCGCGCGTGTGCGAGGCGATTCGGGACGGGCGGATGGATGTGGTTGTTGCGGGGATGTTTGAGGGTGCTGTTGCTGCTGCGTCTGCATGAGGCGGTGCGGTCCCTTGGTGGGGCGTGTAGCTTCTTCTGCGCTGGATGGACTTGGGTTATTCGTCTGCTTGGTTGTGGGGGTTCTGGACGGGGACGACGGTGGTTTATATCTTTCAGCAATATACATAGAGCTCTTATTTTCTGATTTCCGATTCTTGCTTTTCTATCGTTCACTTTTCATACCATCTGCATACTTACATTCACGCGGTTTTATTTATGACCACGAGCACGCCGTTAATTACTCTCTGACTCCTCACGATAAACCTGGACCTGTTGTAGAACAGTGAAAACGAATGTATCATTCTTATCCTTATGCTTTTCGCTCTAATTGAGAACGATGACTTCAAGTTACGTGGCCTCTTTTTTCGTTGTCGTTGTAGCCTAAGTCATTCATGGTTTCTTTCCGATGTCATGCCCTATCTGTTATTACAGTAACCGGGATCCGGAAATCTCTTTCAGGATGACTGTGTATGACCTACTATGCGCCTCAGGAGGAGTACTCCTTGTTATCGTTTGCGAGCTGGCCAAGAATTAAGATCGCCCACCACTAAGTTTGTACTGAATTATTCTCGCACTCTAAGACGCGTGAGCTTGGACCGCTGATTTGACGCAGCTCTATTGCCGTTTTTCATTTCCTGGTACCGTCAGCGACACTAGGAATCCCTAAGACGATGAAGCCGGTGCTTCTGGACCTCAACCTTCCGATTTAGATCATCGCCGAGATCCACTACATGTCTCGTGTCTGCCTTGCCCCAGGAGGTTGTGGGTCCGCTGCTGTGGTGGCATGCCTTTGTATCGACAACGAACAATCGACCTGCCATTGGATGTGCGCCGGCCTAGGAGTCATTCAGCCCGCGAGAGCCCATAAATGCACCCCGAGCACTTGGGCTGGCAGCCTGCCACGTGCCCAGCGCTTGAACCATTCCCACTCAATATGCCTCAACGACAGCCGTACCAAGGACAGCAGCGAAAACTCGCGATCGCTTTCGACATCGGCACCACTCATAGTGGCGTTTCATACTGTGTATTGTGCCCTGGAGAGGTGCCCGCCATACAGGGAGTCAATCGGTACGTCAGACGGTCCTCGTTTGGCGACACGCGTCTCATTTCGACTACAGCTATCCAGCCCAGGACTATGTTAGGGGAGACTCCAAGATTCCCTCAATCTTGTACTATGGCGACGAAGGGAAGGTTCGCGCGATAGGAGCTGAAGCCCTACAAGAGAGCGTCTTGGAGAACGCAGAGGACGAGGACTGGCAGATGGCAGAATGGTATGTCCCTTAGCACGTTGTACACGCCCCGCCCTGACACAGATCCACGGCAAAGGTGGATGCTCCATCTCCGCCCAAAAAACACACTGTCTCAAGTCACCGACGCGGATCTCCCTCCGCTACCTTTCGGCAAGACAGCTATCGAGATCCTCGGCGACTTCATGAGGTATCTATTCGAGTGCACTAGGAACTACATCAAGCAGACGCACGCCAACGGCCCAGACCTGTGGGCCTCGCTTGAAGACAAAATCGACTTCGTGCTGAGCCATCCCAGCGGATGGGAGGGTCCGCAGCAGGCGCAGATACGAAAAGCGGCTGTGCTCGCTGGGTTGGTGGGTGATAGACCGAAGGATCAGAGTCGGATTCAGCTGGTGACTGAAGGAGTAGCGAATTTACACTATTGTCTCAACTCGAACCTCGCAACCAGCGCATTTCACGTGAGTGGCTCTCCGCGCACGAACTCATATGAAGAAAACTCACGCTGGGTACTAGGATAACCAAGGGGTCATTATCGTTGAAGCGGGAGAAAGAACAGTCAAACTGAATGCATACTACATGACGAGCAACCTCACCTCCTTTGAGGAGATTACCCCTGGAGACTGTAACGCCTTCGTCCTCGAGTCGGAGGTGTCTCAGGCACTCACTTCAGCCTTCAGGTCGCCTCCAAGGATCCATCTTTGTCACGCGCCGTGCTGAATCATTCCTACGAAGTTTGCTTTCCCGGTTCCTCTTTTGCCGCAACCTCCTCTAACATTTATCTGCAGTAAAGCTACAAGGGTCGAAGTTCGGCGACGAATCTGACGTCAAAGAAATGACCAAGATTTTTGATCGCACGACCAAACTTCGGTTCAGCAATCCCTCGGAGCCTGCCTACATAAAGTTCGGCACGATCAGGGACAAGGATCAAGATTTTGGCATCCGGTCGGGGCAGCTGAAGCTCCCGGGGTGACGTTTTACTTCAGCACTGCAGACAATGAATTGACGCAGGTCCACAGCACTGACGTCGCGAAGCTGTTCGAGCCATCAATCGAAGCCGTAATCAGAGCTGTCAACCACCAGCGCCAGGCCGCGCGCAAACCGATCCATGTAAGCTCCCTTTCGACTTCTACACGCAGAGAAAGATGACCGAACAAACTCACAGAGCGTATTCCTCATCGGTAGCTTCGCAGCCAGCGATTGGCTATTCCTCAACCTGAAAGAGAGCCTTACACCACACGGACTCGATTTCTGCAGACCGGATAGCCACACGGGCAAGGCCGTCGCGGACGGCGCGGTCGCGTTCTATCTCGACCACAGTGTCTCGACTCGTACGGCGTGCTTCACGTACGGCACGATGTCTGCAGTGGAATACAACAAAAGCGACCCGGAGCACATTAAACGTGTAGAAACGATCATACCGAGGCCATCGGGGCGGTCAGTCCTCCCGAACGTGTTCAGCCCAGTCCTAGTTAAGGTGAGAGCTTCCTACCTTACGACCACGATACTGGTGCTCGTGATAGTGCAAGTTTGACCTAACCACTCATAGGACACGAAAGTCTCGGGGGACAAAGAGTTCCGTAAAGAGTTCATTACCGAGAGCACAACGAAGTTGACCTTCGACAAGATCTCAATCGAAATCATCTGCTATAAAGGCGATGATCCCGCTCCACGCTGGATCGACTCTGAGCCCGGTAAGTAACCTGCTGTATACTTCCTCTTTCACTTGCATCTACCAAACCTATGGCTCGGTCAAAAACCTGGCTCTGAACTGATGGTCTTACAGAGAAATACTGGAACCTTTGCACTGTGAATGCTGACACGTCGCAGGTCGCCAAGACCATCACCCTTCAAAAGGATATCAACGGGCGGCAATTCTACCGGCAGGAGTTTAGCTTGGTGCTCATCTTCGGAATTAAAGAGCTTCGTTCCCAGCTCAGTTGGACTGAATACGTAAGTATTTGTTTTCTTCCAACTCTTCGGCCACAGTGACTCACAGAGGCAACAGGGAGTTGAACAGAGGTACCGTAGCACGAGTATCGTGTCGTGTAGTTTGCATGCTGACTGTTGATACTTAGGAGTCCAGCCTCGGTGGTATATGACCATGTCATAGAAGAGCGGCCATCGCAGTGACGAATATCGTTGGTAATCATCCTCGCGTTTCTTCTTGTATCTTTGCACATATCAGTGTTAGCAGGAGGGGTCCCGCTTGATACATACTGAGCCCTCGAAACCCCATGGCCAGTAATAATTAGCTGCATGACAAAGTTGTGAGGGAAGTCATGAAAGAATATGTAAATTTATGTCAGTCGCCATTTACTCGCAAACGCACCCTATCGCTGTCCACTGTGGCCTTGGCTGATTTCATAGCTGCGTTTCTCTGCATACACGTGCCTTGGGATCCGGTAACTTCTTACGTACTGAGCCATAGCAATGGGAGGAGTGCTCGGGTGCAATAGTGCAACCCGGACTTTGCACAATCATCATCTCAGCATCGCAATTCCACGTCGTGTCCCGCATTGACTCGATGAAATGAGAAATGAGGGAAAGGTGACTAACCTTCGTCATATGAACTGAAGCCCAAGTTCGTTTCAAGGTGGGTACAGCAGGATGGCACCAGGGGCAGCAAGCCAATTCCCGACCACCGGGAAATAGGACACAGCGGCCCACGTCAAAATGTCGAGTTCGTGGTCAAAACTCCCCACGTCTAGTCGTGTTTCTCCAAAAGCTGACGCTTTCTCCGTGTTTTTTCTTCTCTACAATTGCTCCATGGTTTGCTCTTGATGATCGCCACCGTAAGCTGCACCGCGTGAACCCTCTTGTCATTTCTCGGAAATGACGGGAAAGAAAGCCCCCAACTTGCAGAGATGAATGTGAGTGCATATGGTGCATATTCCCGTACCGCGAGAGAACTGAATTCAGCGACGATACATTCTGCAGAGTTAATTGCGAGTTCTTGGCTACTCGTAATTGCTGATCTGGCCAAAGGCAGCATCAAGGAGATGCACGACCGGGTAAATACTAGACTCCTCCATATCATCGTTATCATTGCTTTGGACAGGGTATAAACAGCGCATCCGTTGGTCCGTCTGTATCCAGCGACCCTCTCATTCTCACTTCCTTTGTTCTACCACAAAATATTCTGATACCTCTAACAAGAACACCAACATGGCTCTAAAACTCTGCGGCTCGCCAATTTCCACTCGCACGCGCACTGTGGCGGCTACGTGCAAGGAGCTCAATGTCCCGTACGAATTTGTTAACGTCGACTTGGCTGGCGGCGAGCACAAAACGGCTGAGTTCACTGCCGCACATCCATTTAGCCAGATCCCCTACATCGTACGTAATCTCTATTCATGCTTTCCCAACCCTTGATCTCTCACTGTCTGTCGTCTGTGGACACTATCCAATTATATATGTACGCACAAACGATAGGACGAGGACGGTTTTAAGCTGTTCGAGTCGCGCGCCATCTCGCGCTACCTCGCAAAGAAATATGCTGGAGATAACACAAAGTTGATTCCTACTGGTCCGAAGGAGGAGGCTCTTTTTGAGCAGGGCGTCTCGATCGAGTCGTCCAATTTCTATCCCTCAGCCATAGGATATGCGTCGGAGAAAGTCTTCAAGCCGTACGTTCAGTTTCCTCCTTGCTCCCACTAGTCATAGATTCTCCTCCATTTATTTTTCTCCACTTTCGATGACCGGTAAGTTGGCAAGCTGATGCGTTTTATAGAATGTTCAATATGACTCCCAAACCCGTGCGGCAGATTGCCTTGCGACCCTCAACGTCAAGCTTGATGCGTACGACGTTCTACTGGGCAAGCAGAAGTATATCGGCGGCAACGTGAGTCCTTCCGAGATCGCCCACAGCTGTGCTTTGAAATGAGGATACTAACAACAATTGACCTTATGTAGGAATACACCCTCGCGGATATATTCCGCCTCGCGTATGGTGCACTGGCCCTAATTCAGGGTGGTCAAGTTGCGCTCTTCGAGTCGCGTCCCAGCGTGGCTAGGTGGTGGAAAGATATCTCCAACAGGAAAGCTTGGCTGGAAGTTATTGAGAAGGGTGTGTAAGGGATATGCTATTATTTCGTGTACGAGAATAGTACATTGTTCGTAGGGCAAGGTCTGTAATGCCCATTCCGGATTATTCAAGCTCTTATCGACGATCAGTTATTACAACAAAGTGTTTGTTCCTGAGCAGGTTTCACCTACCTTAATTAGTAGATCGGGACAAATAACCATCCGTTTGGATAAGAAAGGATCGACAAGCGCTGATAGACATTAACCCAAGTTTACGACGCTTGGTTGTCATTCCGGGACGCTAATGTGACATTTCCCACGATTTGCCAGTGAGACACGTTCGCAGCTCTAGGCGGAACGTCGGCTTCTTACAACTTTCCACTTTCCTAAGATGATCTTCTTCTCTTGACTGATCGACAACTCACTCACCCGGCGTCTCTTCAAACTCAACGTAACCAACCCAAATAAACGGAAGACAGGTACATCGGTGCGGTTATTAAAGTGAAATACGGTATATTAAATTGAGCATACAGTACCATAGGTTGCCCGTCATGTCGAGCTCAAACCTTCGCCAAGTTAGTCTGCTTCTCTTCCGTCTCCAGCGTCGTCCTCGAAAAAGCGCTCCTCCGTCGAAGATCGGAGCCGTAAATATACAGGAGCTAAAGTCAAACATCCCTATCAGCCGACGTAGCAGATTGATGGGACATGGACTCACAAAGGGAATAGGCACCATCAGACACGCGATGCAACCAAACATCGTGTTCGCCCATCTGTACGTGAGATTCGCGAACATTTGCTTCGTGAAGAGGGGGAAAGTCGTCGAGAGGATGTTTCCTATGTAACACACGAAGTCGCTAGAACGCTGAGATCGTGGCGAAGATGAAAATAACGCACGCAATAGGCTCTGGCCCGCCATGGCAGACGAGGCGTACATGCCGTAGCTAGTGCCATAAACCGTAAGCTATGCGTTTTCCAGGTACAAAAGAGACATGACGTACCAATCGGCGAGGTAGACGAAGACCACGAAGTATAGAATGTATGCTCCAATCATGAAGATCTGCCGTAATACGTATAATCTTTACTATCTTGGTATTCGGAGGACTATTGCTTCGAAACGTACCGTGAGGGCAAGCAGTGGGATGATCCACGGAACGTGCGGGTTCGCCGTCCAAGCCCACATGAACATGCCAACTGGCAAGAGGAACGCGGCCGCCATAGCGAGATAGAGACGAGCCTCTTGGTGCTTACGTGCTACATTATTTCTGTGTAACATACCAGTATCGTCAGAAATGTTCTGGATTTGTAGCAGAGAATCGCACTGGTACAACGTTTCCTGGTATCTCGAAGCGAAGAAGCCGATGATGCTGCCTAGCCTGCGAAACATACAGTCACCCCACCAGTCAATGACAAATCGAATCAACTGCGTACACAAGGGGCGTGTAGGCACTTCCTGTCTCTCCGATGTCGAAATGGTACACGGCCTGTAATTCTGGGGATATGGATCTGTGGGGAGTGAGTCAGCGTGGTATGAGCACGAAAAGGCGTTGGACTCACTCGACGAGACAGAACAGTACGCCCCATGTGAAGCCAATCCATAGCTAACGTCGTTCAACTCAGTGCCTAACCAGGCGCGAGGAGGTCACTTACAGAAAGCACCTGTACCGTTGGCTCGGTCAGTAACAAGACTAAATGAGCGGCGTCAGTCGATGGCCGTCTGAGTGGTAAAGGGTAAGCTCACAAATAGGCCTCGTCAAAGTCACCCAGAGCATCGCTTTCAAGCCCTTCGCCGTATCACTATCCTCAGCGCGTGAATGGTATCGGTCACTTCCAGTCTCTTTTCTCATCTTTCGAGCAATACTAGCGGTGATGATTGCAATGCGCGTTTCACGCATGTATACCACGACCAGAAGGAAGTAGGCTCCGCTGAATCTGCGGTCGCTTATAAGGATGGTAAAGACAAAGGTAGATGACGAAGGCACATACATAGCATGAAACCACTGGATCCATCGCCACTCCAAGTGAGGATTTGCTTCTATCCAGCCGGCGACCAAGGGGCCAAGACCAAACGATGCGACAGCTGAAAGAGAGTATAGCGACATGGGCAATCCACGACTACGAAGGTGTCGTGATTGTGATCTTGGAACAATCGAAGAGGGTTTTACAGACTTACTCCTTCGGCGCCCAGATATCAGCTATGGTCCCGGTCACCACCGTAGCACCCGTCGACCCGAAAGTTCCAGCAAGCAGGCGCGAAACTATCATCATCGCGGTATTCGTAGACCTGGAACGTCTCAATGGTGAAGATGATGCCGAAAAAGGATTTGTACTCACAAAGCTGTCATGACTTGCGCGAGCGTATAAAAGAGCGCGCATACAAGGTACAAGGGTCTCCTCCCAAATTCCTCGCTGAACGCGGACGTGAAGAGCGGGACGATGGCAAAGCCGAGGATGTAGAGGCTGAGACCGAGCGTTGCCTCGAATTGCGTGCAGCCCAGGTCCCGGATCATGGAGGCGTAGCCCAAGGCAAAGGACGAACACGACGCACCTAGTAGTATCACAGTTTGACGTCAAGGTGGGTACACAAGGGCGATTGTGCAGAGAGACGTACAAGCTAGGATAGTGAAGATGCATGCGGTCAGCGTAATCGTCCACTTCTTCGTGAGTGAGAATGACGTCGGGTGTCGTGGGTCGCCTTGGTCGAAATCAACCTGTGAAAACTGCTCAGTATCACATGGTGGTGTAACATGTATTCAAGCTCACATATATGATATCCTGCTCTCCCAATGTCGTTGTCGGTGAATCCTCTCCATATGGATCGTTTGCATGGAGGGGTGGAGATTCCATCGTCGCAGGAGGAAGTACTTTAAGTGAAGAGAGTTTGAGCGAGAGGATGAGACTTCAATATATTCAAGTTCGCCACGGGTCGATCTTAGCTGTTCTTCGCTTCCGAACATTGAGCATGTTGAATGAACCATGACATATTGACAATCGAAACATTCGGGCCGAAGACTACCTCGGTAGCGCTGTCGACGGCTTGTGGATATCGAGGGGATGAACGCGTCATGGACATAGTGCTGCAAGGTGTCGCGTTACTCAGCTGGCCTGAAGATCCCCCAGTGCCCACGGCCCGTCGCAATGAGTGAGGAAGCAGGTTATCCGCAGGTGACCGCGTAGCCAATGAGCTGTTGTTCCCGTCGCTGTTGGCGCGGCTCTAGTTCGATCCGAAGGAGCCGGTGTTTGGATCGCTTGATGCTATTTGGCAAAGGCTTCAGGATTCAACAAGGCTAAACAAACGAGCATGACGATCGAGAATCAAGAAACTGCTAGTGTACCGTCGAGAAACCTGCAGCTGTCGTTACGAACATAAAAATTTAAGCACATCACTCATAAACCATCACGTATTTGAGAATGTATAACGTTAATTTAGCGTAAGTACTTAATGTGGATCGGTAAACATTAACTTCTCAATTTGAATTCGCTGCACAGTACTATACCTGGATAGAAGAAAAAAAGCAGTTTGGCTACGGCCAAGATTGAGGCAAGTCTTTATTGAATTCTGCTTCCCAGTGGTTATTCCGCTTCGCATTGCCCGTTGTGTTCAGCTGGTGCTACTACAAACTATAAGCTCTAATCAAAATAATGGATTTCCGTGTTGCAAAACCGTAAAGTAACGCTCTTCCTCTCGTTGGTGCACGGGATTGTGACTCTACTACCGTCAACTACCAGCCTCAGCCCGGCCTTCTCAAGATCTTTTGGCCTGTACCGTTCGGGAAGCCAGCATATCCTACGTCTCCTCTGTCGAAGCCAACCATCTGTGTCCATGCGCAAATCAGACCATGAAAGCATGTCCGAAAAGGAATCCTGGTCCTCATGTAATTTGACCTTGTAAGAGTCTTCTCTGTTGTTATCCCTTTCATGGTCTGGAAGAGGGGTTTTCATGGTGAAGGTAGTCGTGAGCACTCTATGGTGGACGTCCAATGACATAAAATGTACATGATTGAAGCTCGGGGAGTGGGCGACCTTGACAAGCCACAAACGTTTCCCTGCCGTATCACATGGGTACGGGAAAGTTGCTCTTGTAGTCACCGTTGACGTTGCCCGCCTCCATTCAAGATGATTGACCTGAGTGCCGTCTGCATTGCTGCGCCACAAATGGACAGTATTGGGGGTCACGGAGGTGATCGAAATGAGTGCGGCTAGGTCATCTGTCAGAGCTCCGGGGGAGAATAGCGTCACATGCTCGAGCTTACTCCCTTCCTGAGAGAAGACTGCGATCTTCCATTGGCTTTCGGACAGGAATGATAATGCCACTGCCGTTTCTTCTTTGCAGAACCGCATATCTAGCAGACCTGGTGCGGTGGATGGTAACAACACACTTTCTATGCTGTAGCCCGACCTACGAGAGGGATCCCAGAGCTGGATTCGAGTGCCGTCAGCAGTAGTATCTGCAATAGCAATATACGTTGACTGTGGCGTAAATCGGAGGATGTGACGCAGAGCAATGCCGCATGCATCGAGGTTAACTTCACAGCAGAAGGATTCATACATGCCGGAGGTGCGGATCACAACATACGTGTTGCTCTCCGTTTTCAAAGCCATCAAATCTCCCAGATCTGACACAAGCGCTGGCATTGTGGCCCGGAATCGGAGATCTATGTTTGGATATTGGTCGGAGGCTGGACGTTTGGCAGAGACTGAGCGAGAACCTGGATCTTGTTGATGCGCTGCGTAAACGAGGTTGACAATGTAGATCTTGTTAACCCCCCGCAGAACACCAAAACGCTACTCATCGAGAGACCATTGGGTCCGATTGTGTCTGAACAGTGCGGTTATTTGTTCTCCCAACTTTATCCCTACAACGGTACCTGCGTATTCGATAGGCTGAGGGTTTGCGCCCAACAAGGATTGTTCTGACTGCGATGTGTCTTCGATTTTTTGAAGCATCAGAGATCGTGATCCTGTCGGCGGCGGACCTCTGATGTGAAGTTGAGTCGCAGAGTTCTGAGTCGCCAACTGGTAGGATACTGTACGAGTTGTCTGGCCAAAGGAGTACTTCTCTATATCTGCTCTTCCCTGATCTGCTAGATGAAAGATCTGCCTGTTGTCGAGGCTAAAGAGTGTCCTCCTCCATCCGCTCTGGGTATTGCAGCACCCCAAGCTTCCTAGAAGCTGACCATTCATAACGTCGACGATTCCGACGAATCCTACATTGTGAACGAGCAGGTGATTGTTGTCGGCAGCGAACTCCAACGATGTCCGCACCGCCTCGAATTCGAAGGGGATCTGGGATCTCAGTTTTCCCGTGTTCACGTCGTAGATATAGATAGAGCACCGCTTTGTATTCGCGTTTTCAGCTTGAGGTGGTTTAGCAGCCACACATGCAATGCTGCTTCCGTCAAAAGAGAAACATAGTGGTCCTGTGGCCAGCAGTTGTGCTGAATGGTACACGGGGGTCCCATCTCTTGTTGCACTAGCACCTATCATAAAGCCGGATGTATGGCGGACTCTGCCGTGGATCAAGTGTAACGGCTCGGGGAAAAGTTCAACGCATCCACCAGTGGATAGGTTCCACAAGTAAAAGCTGCGTACGCCGCACAGGGCAACATGAGACCCGTTATAAGCAAAGCTGTGTGTCGTCGACGGTACAGGAATGTTCTGTGAAAGTGACGTGACGAGCTGTCCAGTAGCGGTATCCCACACATGTATCTCCAGGGGAGCTCTTGTCACAAGTTGGGCCCCATCAGGCGACAAGAGGAGATCAGAGAATTCCGTCTCTATGATCCGCGTGACACAGTCCCACTCTTCATCTAGCCCGTGTTCAAACACGAGCGTGGTTGGGCGGTCGATAATGTGCATGTAAGCGGAGCGGATTTTTGACCTCGCTGGACTACAGGGTAAGGCCGATTCGTATACGTGAAGTGCAGAAAAGCTGATGGGATAGAAGAAGTCTAGAGTCAGCCGCCAGCAGTCGTACAGCAGGGGCAATGCGGTATCCTTGATAGCGCTCGTGGGCCAGGTCTGCAGTTTTCCATGTACTTAGTGTATGATGAAGACCAAGAATAATCCTTGTCTTACCCGAACGAACTTTCTCGCAGCCCTGAGCAGCCGAACGCCCACAGCTAACTCGCCGAATATCGAATAAACCTCTATCGCGAAGACAACTCGTTTTTCTAGGAAGTCGAGGAGAAGTCCTTGAGTAGCATTATCGGGAGGTGCTCCCGTGCGCTGTAGATGATATAGCCAGTGACGGCACGTGTAGAGGAGAGCGCGAGGAATAGCGTCACGTTTCTGGGTATAATCTGGAATCTCATCGTGAAGCAGAGACGGGTCTTTGAGCCCGCAGACATCACGTCTGAGCACCCTCGCCATCATTCGAAAGCAAGAAGTAACCAACCGTTGATGAGTCTCCGCGTCGGCCAGTTGTTGATGTCCACTTTGCGGGTCACATTTCTGTAAAAAGTCTCGGAGTGATGTATGGTAGATCTGAACGACGTTGGAGGAACTGGAGGGAGGGATAGAGACGAAGGCTGAAAAGGGCAACAAATACGGATGGATGTCGGTTCCAAATAAGAAGCGCAAGTTAGACGAAGACAGCGGCTCAGCGAGGTTGACGATGAGGGAGAGATATTGCAATCCAACAGTTCGAACCGAGGCGTCGATATCGTTGATCGCAGACGCGTAAAGATGATCAATGTCTCCCCAGACACGTGACACATCGCCGCGTAGCATGCCGCACACGAGCGGGAGACGATCTTGAGGCTGGTCCTGGTCTATCAACCTGATCACAGTCGCTGCAAAAATGAAGCGCCCGTTGGCCCGCTCCGCCAGCATCAACAGAGCATCTTCAGCAGGCCACGGCTCGGGAAAGAAGAATGAAAGGCTGTGGTTCTCGTAAATCTGCTCGAACTCGTGTCGGAAAAAGCGGGTGACGTCTTCGAAAGAGTCGTAGTCATCAAAGTTAACAAGCCTGACGACGTCAGATATGTCGCCGCCACGCATCACCGACCGTATTTGAGGCCATGGTCGGGTGGTGATGATGATGTTACGAATGGGAATGGAGTTGTTTCGGAGAAGACGAGCGAGTGACGAGATGAAAGGACCGATGTGGTGATTACCGTTGGTCGCGCCTTCTTCGAGGGCATCCAGGATGAGGGACATGCCAAGTCTGTCTTTCCAAGCAAGTGCCAACTGTTTCAAAGGCGGGACCACGAGAGATTCCATGATATCGTGGCGAGATTTCTCAGGGGAGAGCAAGGCAGGGTCGTCTGTTATGGCTTTGACAATGATCTCCTTGGCTCGAGGGTGATGGAGACCCAGCTGATATGCGAAGGTGAGGAGGACATGGTCGAAGGTGCTCCGCTTGGTATGCTTTCTCGAGAAAAAGAACGTACACGCAAGCCTGCCCTCCTCCCGAAGTTTATCCGCGAGTGTATGCGCTACAGTGGACTTGCCCGAACCAGATTCACCCGAGATCCACACTATCTTGCGATCCTCGGTGTCGACGAGTTCCTTGATAGTTTGGAGAAGCACAACTCTGGTTCCTGTAAGACATCGGGAATGCGGATACCGCTCGTTTGAATCATAGATGGCGCCTTGAGCACACTCGTGAGCTAGCTGCTGCCATACTGTTTGATTGCCCCAAGGTAGAGGTGGGTCTGTAAACAGATGCGGAGGTGAGTGGAGGCTGCGATCATTAAGCAAGAGAAACGAATAGCGTACTGCGAGAGCTGTCTGACATGGCGACTGTTCGTGTCGGGCGTCGGCAAGAGGCACAGCGTACGTTACAGCATACCGTGTTGACAAAACGGCCATCGCCGAGCGCATAGGAAGCTGAGACACCTACATAGACGCTCGGCTATTTTTATCACCTCGACAAGGGCCACACCTTGAGCATTTACAATACGTATCAAACGTGTCAATTTGCGGTATTGGAAGGGAAACAACTGAACATTTTGAGATGTCGGGTATCATAGGGTAAACATGAATGTCGAACCGACAGCCCTAATCTTCACCGGATGCTCCTTCGCGTTCTGCATCGCAATCTGCAGCTTGGCCTTCTCGTTTTTCTTGTTGCTCAGATTGTTCAGGCTCAAGTGATCTCCGTATGAGCTGTAGTAGGCGGTAACTCTCCACAAGGAACTCGACCGCGTACTGTTCAGATGAGCAGACATGAGCGTCCGTCATATCAAGGGCGAAGCGGAGAATACATACCAGACCCAAGTATGTCTCTACATCAATGCGCTGATCCGAGTTAAGATATTCAGTCCCCGTGCGTGGCTCAATGTTGGCGAGCTTTTCGAGCGTCGCGAGCTTCACGCTTGTAAACACAAGGGAGAGCGTGAAGAATGTGAAAAAGGCGACCCGCAGAGGTAGTCTTTGCTTGTACGGGAGCGGGATATGCATGTACACGAGGACGAGGAGGAGCACTATGAGCGAGAAGTACAGCAGTCCTGCGCCGCGGGCTGCAAGGCGGAGGCGGACAACCTCAAGGACATCTATTGAATCAGGCTCAGAGAGCGGAGGATGACAAGGAGACGACATGACTTACTCATGAGTAACGTGGCGGCTACGAGGAAAGAGTATAAGATTGAGAGACCTGTCGCTGTCTTGGACCATCGTCCCGACCACCCCGGCTTTCCGCTTCGATATCTTATTCTATGAAGTGTCCTGGCCGGCCCAGATCCACCTCGACGAAGGAACGAAAGTGCGAAGATGATGAGGAATATCCAGGAAGCAAGCGGGACGAGGATGACGTCTTCGAAGCATGTGTGGGGAAGACCAAAGGAAGTGGACGCGAAGGGCTGTACGAGAACGCGTGTTGTGTTTTTTATTATGCTTAGAAGAGAGAACAGGATTTACCATGGAGTTGCCGTAACGCTCGCCGCAAATCCCTTGAGTGGTGTTGTGGGGATACCAGGGGTGACGATGGGAAGCATCGATATAGACCATGACTAGCCCAACTGCAACGGTGGTAGGACGTAAGAATGAGTGTGGGGGGAAATGAACATCACGGAGGCCTGTTTTCACGTTTTGCTGGTAAGCGCGATTGAAGCGAAGAAGCAAAACAAACCACGTTCCGACGGCTGTCAAAGTGGCTGATGACGGCGGAGTTTGAAATACTAGCGTCCTCGGTTCGGAACGATTTATCCGATGCCTTGCCACTCCTGCATTCTCCTGCGCGACGACCACCACGCGTAAGGCGAGCCCTTTGAAGATGACAGCCATGGAGAGCAGACTTTCCAGAGATAACCAGTGGACACTGTCAGCGAGTGTGAAACGATCATTGTCATCGCTGCAACTTCGTTCGGTAAGCCCCAGTACATGCTCATAGTGTTACTGCCGCGAGGACCACTAAAGTATCCGTTTCAACGCCCGTCGGATCCCGATCCTGCCGATCTTATCATCTTTCCAACAGCATCATGTCTGGTGAACCTACGTCGCGGAGCGTATTGATCGTGGGTGCAGGATGTTATGGACTGTCTACTGCTTTGCATCTACTTCGCCGTGGATACAAAGACGTGACTATACTTGACCGGGCGGAGCACCTGCCAGCGCAGGATGCTGCTAGCACAGATATCAATAAGAGTAAGCATCCACAGTCCATCCAAACGACTACTTAGCTCATGTATGCGCTCTTCACTTAGTTGTAAGGTCATGCTACAACGATATCTTCTACACGAAGTTGGCCCGAGAAGCGATTAGCGCGTGGAAGAGCGGTGAATGGGATGGGTGCTATCATGAGTACGTTCTTCCTTCACGCGTGTTCTCACTTGGATTGCTGACACGCGCCGTTTAATGACCTTCAAAGATCGGGTGCCGTTACTCTATGCACCGACTATCAGCGAGACACGTCTTATCTCAACGACATCGATATCAACAGCCCTCTGCCCGACTCTGTCTCTGTCTGTGAGAGGTATCCGTCGGCCTTACGGGAGTCATCTTCGCTAGGTACGCTCAGTAGTGCCTCTGGCTTCTTCAACAAAATAGGTGGCTGGGCCGAAGCCGAACGCGCCGTCAAGATAGCTCTGGATAAAGTTAAATCGCTCGGCGCGAATGTGACACCCGGGAAGACAGTCACCTCTCTGGTCAAAGATGGAGGCAGGACAAGTGGTGTTATCTGTTCAGATGGAACAACCTACCGTGCGGATGTCGTTGTACTTGCTCTGGGCGCCTGGTCCTCGTCCGCTGTGCCCGAGTTAAAGCTCGACGAGCGGTGCCTAGCTGCTGGGTAAGCGACTGTCAGTCTCAAATGCACCCTCCCTAGCACTGACAATCGCACCAGCCAAACTGTAGCCACCGTCCAACTTGAACCAGAGGAATTCTTACATTACAAGGACTGCCCCGTCACACTCGACTTCAGAACGGGTTTCTATGTGTTTCCTGTGAGCTCTCTTTACCACCTATCACCCCAGATGCCAAAAGGCGAACTCATCTGTCCGTGGCTGCGCTTCAGCCAACCAGCCAAGGCGTCGTCAAATTCGCGATACACAGTGCAGGCTACACGAACTCGATCGTGCCTTCGCACGCTGACGACCAACGCGCGATATCCACCCCGCGCACTGTGCTCTCGCACAACGAAGACGGGCTGCGCATACCTGCAACGGCCGCGAAGCAGCTCCGGATGTACCTCGCAGAGGTGTATCCCGAGCTGGCCAAGAAGCCGTTTTTGAACACGCGCATGTGCTGGTGAGACGGCGGGTTACCCATGCAAAGGTCGTGTTGTTGATCTGCGGCTGAGCTAGGTACACTGACTCACCTGATGGAAACTGGGTCATCGGCTACTACCCGAACGATGCTGGCCTTGTGCTGGCTACCGGAGGAAGTGGCCACGGGTTCAAGGTCTGTGCCCTTTCTGTGATCCCCGATCCATGTTCCTCCTTACTTGGAACTTGCATGCTTATGCTGATTCTCACAATCCACTAGTTCCTTCCGACAATAGGCGCGATCGTCGCAGACGCGCTCGAACATAAGCTCGACGACGCCACGAAAGCGCGATTTGCCGTAGACCGTGGCATCGTCCCGGGAAATAGCGATCGCGCCGCATACTACGCTGTGTTGCCTCAGGAGTTGGACGTCACTCAGTTGTGGGGCGCCCGGGATCTTGCTGGTATGTGGGAAGTTTTGTACTTGCTTATCTCTACTCTCGGGTGTCCGGGTTTGATCCAGTGGTAGTGTTTCTGATTTTTCATTGTCTTTAGGTGTGGGGGGTGATAGACGTGACTTCGGAATGATGCGAGTACGGTCTTACCCGGAAGAGGTTTGAGGTGATATGTGTTGTCGGACCGAGAATGCGAGGAGATTTCCGAAGGGATCACGATCTTGAATTTCTCTCTCTATATACATGTTATACTGATTGGTGCATAGACGATCATACAGAATCTACATGTAATCATTCACATCGCATACGTGCGTTCTCAAGGACAGAATCACAATAAACATACAATCAATGCTGCAAAAAGCTTCGACACCCGCGATCCGCAGAAGCACCGATCTGGGCGCGGTACGCGTTGTCAACCCAGAGTTGATATTCTCGGTTCGCCCACTGAAAGACCTGCTGATTGCTGTTATAAGCATGAAGGTACCGATTTCGGTTCGGATCTTCTTGGTATGCGTAACACTCGCCATCCGTGAACGAATGGGCCTGAAGAGGGTTATCCTCGGTCGGACTGCGCTGCTGCGCGATGGTCGTAAGATACATCCTCCACTCTTCTTTTAATTCGTCTGCAAGGTCCCGGATAATCATTAATTAGCAACGAATGAGAAGAACACGCTCCACTTACTTGGTATATCTTCTTCCCACATAGCTCTCTGCTCACTCTTAGTCCGATATTTATGTATGTTCTGGCAGTGTCTGCTGATTGCCGACGGATCTGCACTTCTGTACGTACATTTAAGACACTGATATCGTTGGTACTTAAGACTGACGAATGGTACATCAGAGGGTGATAAATTTATTGCCAAGGTACGCTTACTGTACTCCTTCAATATGCACTTTCGCATCTCTACTTCTGGCGAAGAGTGTCGGCTCTGATTGTTCCTCACATTTTGGATGTACACATTGAAATTTCGCGCCCTGGACGAAGTCAGCTCAGATTATAGATAATCCAGTGAGAAGTATTGAACGAACCACTTGGCGTTGAGGAGGCATGTCTGAATAAGCTATAATATCTTGAACTGCACACTGGCTGCTGGTGCTCTTTCCGTGGATACATACATGCCTGTATATATACAGAGAGTCCTACGTCCATGTCACATTAAGAAGAGGACATGTCCGCACCCGTCCGCCATCGCACCTACGATATGTGTCCAACGACGGCTTCATCCGCGCTCGTCCGCCCAGAGTTTTTCCGGCTAGGGCACTGTCCGCATCGCGAATACACGTGGTCTTGATTGATAGTATGTGGACTTTGCGGACAGCACTTGTGTAGTCAACGTGCTGAACAACCCGTGGGAGTCGCGAGCGTACTGAAACCTTCATAAGCAGCTTAAAGGCTTATGATAGGCTCCCTCACAGGCTACAGCAACTCATGCATCATGATGTACAGGGACTCTGGTGTGGACGGCGCTGTCCGCGCAAATGGTACAAGATTAGGTTCGTCCGCGGTCGGCCGCTCCCTCCCGAGCGCCTATGTGGCCTCTAGGGGCTTACGGATATATCCGGGCAACTTCACTTTCGGTCCGGTTTCACTTGGCAGAAGCCATTTACGAAAAACCGAGGCGCGTGTAAACATATCAAACCAAAAACAAGAAAACGAGCTCGTTTTTTTCTTATTTGTAGCGCTAACAGACATGATGATATTGCGGTACGCGATGCCGAAGCAAGCCTGCAATGCACATCTAGTCCCGCCGGAGCGGGAGAAAATTGCATGGGATTCCTTCTTCAAGACGTAGTCCGACCGTTATGCATTCTGCCACAAAGGCATTTCATCTTACAACGTGGAGCTGAACATGTTGTTTCTGTCAAAGCACCACCACCTCCATACTTCTGTTTCTTATTGTGAGCTTGAGCACGGCTTTGAAAAAAAAATTGACAGTGCAATCACCAGCAACATTGGCTACGGTCCAAGGCCTTCCTTGGATTTCATCAGGCGCTCTCTGATGAATACGCTTGCAGTGTCGTCGCATGGCTGACTCGTCACACGAGCAATAGGGGCAAAGGTTGCACTGAAAGCGCCTCCAACCCAAGCTACGAGTTCAAGTTGACGTCGATCGTTTAAGAACGACCGTCAAGCAGCGAAGGTACGCACTGTGCGCCTTCAATGTGGCTTCTAGCATCCCTTGATTGCTTGAAAGATGCTCCGCAGTCTTCAACGGTACAAATGTACCTTTTAACCTGATGTACGATGATGGGCATCAGATAAAGGCAAACGGAAAAGAAGCGAGCAAGACCGCCCTGTTGGCTAGTTAAAGACATGGCAGACCGTATTTGCAGGCAGGCCGATGGGATAAGTTGAAGGGTTGGGGAGCTCCATCGGTTTTGAACCCTGTTATATACCCAAGCCCGAAGAGTGTCCCATGCAATTCATAAATCCGCCAATGACTCTGATACACTGCATGAACAGATTAGGTTCAAGCGACTTCCTGGAATGCATACCCTAAGCGTAATCTTCAAGGTTCGAGTTGTTGATCAGAGTATTTCTTGAGGGACTTGTCAAGTCAGGTCATAAAACTGGTTATTGATCCTTGGATATCCGAGGGGTGAGTTGATGTGGCACATGCTGAGCTCGCTGTGCGACTGAGATAGGCCGGATCGAGTGCCTTACTAGGGTTTAGAGGCCTCGACTGTGTCTGCTAGTCCAAGGTCACTGATAATGGTAATCACATTCATAAGTTTTGGGTGCATGTCCTCATGAAATTTATTGCCGTCGGATCAAGCGTTATCATGAAATGAAGGATAAGACGCTTACAAGCACAGCACGTAACAAGGATGTATCATGGAACAGACCTTTGTTCTGGTGATTACAGCAAATTCACGTGGCTAAGTATAGCATTTAAGTGTTATGTATCTGCTGATGTCTCTCTGCAGTACTCGGACGGATTTAAAGAAACCCGGGAGCATCATAATTACAATGAGTTCACGAAGAAAGGCGAGTGAATCTTGATTCAAATAATTGTCAATGAATAGGTGATCTAGTGAGCTGCACCGCCAATAAGGTTTCAAGGTAAGACGTTCCCTATGACAATGGAAAGCGATTACACGCCTGAGAAGACTCTGCTACTCAAGCTGTACAAATATAATGCTCTCGGTTTGCATGAACATCCGCCTCCTGTTTCATAGACCAGAGTAAAGTATGAGGCTTGATAGTCTACAAAGGGAGGAAAGCGACGGAATGTGGTGCTTGACAAACGCGAAGACCATTTGTTCTGTGTCATTGAGTCAAAGCCAAGCTTGCATTACTCAAAGAGATCTTTCGGGAGGAAACTAACTTGCCATCGCATCAGGCCTATTGACAAAATCCTGCTTTTAGCAAAACACAATACAAATACAATAAATAAAGAGCAAAAGATACAACATCTTCAGGCTCTCGACCAAAAGGTCGGGACCTTGCTGTGAGAATGGAATGTTCTTTGATACGGATGAGGACGTATTAAAAACTATTGTGGACAGGCATTGTACAGCTAAGAATGAAACAGCCGTTGTGAGTATGATCAAGGGTCAGGCAAGACCTTGGAAACCCTTTGAAGCGGACATGGTCTGCAAAGGTTCCGTGTAAACTAGCTGCAATATAGGATGCGGCCGCGCAGGGCTGATCGCCACAGCATGCTAGCCTTTCTTGTCGAATTCAGGGTAAAGACTAGTAAAGCTGTAGGTCCAGGCGTTCACCTAGGGTCTTCGTGAGTCCCTAAGATTAAGAAGCCTCGCCCAACGTTGTTCGGCCACCTTTGTTGCTTCTATCACAGTTAAGAATGATTGTCCCAGAGCCACCTTATCAGACATCTGATATTGCTCTACCGCGTTTTTCCGTGGCGGGAGTCTACTCAGCGGGAGTCAAGGGCGAATAAGAAATAAAACCAGATAATAACAGAATCCCAATCAACTTCGTTCTATACACTACCCACTATCGCAGAATATTCCACTCTCCCCGCGCCGGATCCCCCTCAGGCGGAAACACCCCAAACTGCCTCCGCTCCCGCTCCCTCCTCTGCTCCTCCGTCTCATTTGCATGCCCATGCGCCTGTGCAGCGTGCGCCTGCAGCAGCTGCTGCTGCTGCCGCGCCCGCTCGACGAGCCGTGCGCGTATCCAGATCAGCACGCTCACGCTCACGCACAGCAGCACGAGCAGGATCGTCTCCCCGAGCTCGTCGTCCACGCCGAACTCCTGCGCGTTCCCATGCTCGTCGCGGTACCCCCCGCGCAGCGCGCCGTCGAAGTAGTCCTCGGGCCCGTAGTCGAGTTCGTCTGCGAGCGCTTGACGGTGTTCGCGCGCGTACTGTGTACATTGTTGCGTTTGCGTGATTAGTTGAGTTATTCCGAGAAAAACCCGAATGCAAAGAGTAAACGCACCTCGATGGGATCTTGATCTTCTTGCGGCATCCCGACACCCTGGCGCCGGCGCTTGTGGAAGTCGTCGCGCGCTTTACCCATATACCACCCGCTGCCGGTGTCTTCATCCTCGAGGAGCTCTTGAGCTTGGCGTTGCTGCTGCTCGCGCTGGGCGCGTTTGTCTGCCTCGGCCTTTTCGTGCTCGTCGTGTGCCGCTTCGACTGTAATAATGTCAGTCACTGATATAGAGCTATGGCGAGATCAAGGGACGCGTACTGAGTTTTTCTTCTCCAAGGAAGAGATTCGTGCTCTCGCCACCACCACGAATGGTCAGCCACAGGCTACGAGCATAGAGCTTGGCATTCGAAAGCATCACAGGGAGATACGCCTCGCTGTTCGTCGCAAGCGCTTGGTCATAATGCCGTTTCGCAAGATGGAAGTCCTATCGACCCGCCGTCAACATTGTCCGGTCGTAACGCAGCACCGTGCAACTTACTTGAGGCACCCCAACACCATTTTCGTACATCCAGCCCAGATTCCACATCGCCAGCGCGCTCGCTTTATCCGCCGCGTCGTGATAATACAGCGCGGCCTTCTCGAAGCGAACCTTCTCCGGCTCCTCGCCCTGCAGCCCGAGACCGTGGTAATAGTAGTCTCCGACCTTGACGAGCGCGTCGATATTTCGCTGGCCGGCGCTGCGTGTCCACTGCGTAAGCGCAACCCGTGCGCTCTCGTTCGGCGAGCCACCAAGGGTGGGAGACGTGGCTGGACGAGCGTTGCGGAGCAGCGATTTATCTGTCCAGCAAACGTAATGAGCACCAGAAAAGCAGACGACACGACACCCGATACGCACCCTGATCAAGCACATACGCCAGATTATTCTGCGCAATCTCGCTCCCCCTCTCCGCCGCGAGCCACCACCTCAGCATCGCCTGCTCCCTCCCTCTTTCCGTCCCGCTCGCCCACAGCTCCTCGGCCTCGCCCAGAATATCACCGCTGGGACCGATGCCATACACTTCGCCGGGGTTGAGCGCGTCCGCGTCCGCAAACGTACCGCGCTCGGCGACATTCTTGAAGAATGCCCGCGCACTCTCGCACGTCTCACGCGCAACGTCGATGTGCCCCGCCGCGTCGTACTCATAGAACGAGTGCGCGAAGAGCTTGCCGAGGTAAAATGGCGCCTCGAATGGAGAACCGTAGCGGACCGCAGTGTCGAACGCGGTCGCGGCGAGCTTGTACTCACCGCGCTCTGCAAGGTAAAAAAAGGGAGACATAATCAGCATCCCGTCGAGTGTCCAACAAAAATGCCACCACTCATTCTCGCTGTGGCGGGATGAGCGAGCGACGATGAAAAACTCACGATAATACAGCTTCGCCACATTCACCTGCGCCTCCGCCAACTCCTGCCCCGCCGCCTTCGCAAAATACCCTTGCGCCTTCACCGGATCCTTCCTCCCCGGCACCAGCCCGTCCCTCCACATCACCCCCAGCATATTCGCACACTCCCGATCATCATACTCCACCCCCCTCTCAAACCACATCATCGCCATCTCATTACTCTGCCTCACCCCCTCGCCCCTCAGATACATCCTGCCCAGGTACGCCGCAGCGCGGTGCGCCCACCCGGGCTGCGTCACGCCCTCGACCTTGAACCCCGCGCTCGGCGCCATATGCGCGCTCAGCGGATTCGCGAGCGGGTCGCGCGGCCAGACCGTGCGCGCGACGAGGAAGAAGTAGTGCAGTGCCTTGTTATAGTCCTGCGGGATGCGCCCGACGCCCTCGGCGCCCGACGCGATGCCGCCGGGCGTGTAGTAGATCGAGCCTTGGTAATATATGCGCCCGAGCTTGTACGCGAAGTCGAGCTCGCCGCGGTCGGCGTTGAACTGTCCGGTATGGGTGGTTAGTGGATGTGGAATGGGAGGAGAGGAAAGAGAGCGCACGATGTAATATTCCATAACGTCCTCCCACGTCTCCCCCGCCGCCTGCGCCAACCCAGCCTTCACCGCCGGCCTCAGCACATTCATACCCGCACTCGCAACACTCGCGCCCGGCCCATACACGCCCCCATCCAAATCCGACAACCGGGTCGCAGTCAGCGGAAGCGTCCGCCCGCCAGGTGGACCATCCAAGAACGCCGCATAAGCTGCAGACGCAGAAAAGGGCGAACACCACAGCACGATCCAAACATGAGCCTTTTATATATACGCACACAGCAGCAAGCAACACAGCACGCACCATGCTCAGCAGCCCCTTCCCACCACTCCAAACTCCGCTTACAGTCGCTCTGCGCGCCTATCCCGGCCGTATACCGGTACCCAAGCGCGGCCTGGGCGCCTGCGTCGCCCGCGTGCGCGCCAAACGTGTAGTGCAGCAGTGCGCGTGCCTGGTCGATACTTGGGCTCCCAGCTGAGGACGAAGAGCCCGCGGAAGAGGAGGCACCGCCGTAGCCGGTGGCATGTAGGAAGCCGAGGTAGGCGTGCGACGTGCCGTTGCCGGTCGCTGCTGCGTGCGTGGCGAAGGAGGAGAAAGCAAGCACGGGGTCGGAGGGGAAGTGGAAGTTGGGCGGGAACTGTGCGCGTGCGTGTTAGCACCGACAATGTACACCATCACGAAGAAAGAACGAGCGAAAGCGGAGAAACGAAAGAGAAACGAAAGAGAGACACCACAAAGACACTCACGAGCGACACCATCCCAAGCACATACACCGCATCCACACTCCCAAGCTCAGCCGCATGCTGCAGCAGATCCAACACCTTCACCGCCTTCCTCTGCGCATCCTCGTCCCTCCCCGCCGCGCCGCGCCCCCACAACCTCCCCCCCTCCCCGCTCCCACCCCCACTTCCACCGGCGCCCCCGCCACCTAACAAACTCGAAACAGCCCTGCCGGGCGCACTGTACACGTTCTTCACCTGCGTGCCCAGCTTCTTCGCGATCCTAATCGCGCTCCCGAACGGGCCCTGGCCCTCGTCGTACCCGTGCGCCCCACCCGCGCCGGTGCCGACGAGCGTGTCGCCGACGAGGGAGAGGAGCGAGGGCGCGTGCTGGTCCGGTGCAGAGCCGTACGACGGGTCGGCGGTGTACGGCGGTGGGTGCGCGGTCAGGTTCGCGAGCGTGAGAAGGGCGGTGCGGTATGCGCGGGCGGCTGGGTGTTGTTCAAGAGCAGATGCGTGAGACGCGAGTAAGTGTGAAAGTGAAGAGGAGGGAAGGGGAAGACGGTACCTTCAGCGGCTTGCGCATCTTCTGAATTTTGCGTCTATAGAAAGTCAACGACGTTTATAAGCATGTCCCACAACATATAACATACAAGCAGAGACAGCTCACATTGACCACAGCGCGACCCTTGGCGCTCGAGAACGAATAAGCCGTCTCCGTGCCCGTCCCCGTTCCCGTCTCTGTCTTCACCTCGCTCGGGCTCAACTATCAAACCCACGCATTTCTCCCGTGAGTTCCCTCGATAGTGAAGCACACAGCGAAGGAACACTCACACTCGTATCCACACTCGCCCCTGCACCCGAATCATGCGACGCAGAAGCCGCAGACGCAGAAGCAGCAAGTACCGCAAACCCAAACGCCAGAAACGTCGCCTTGCGCGCACATCGCCCCCGCCCGCGATTCGTTCGTGCCATTGTCAATTAGTCTTCCCGGCAGATGAGACTTTCTTGTTCCACTTGGTTAGAGTAAAAGTAAACAGCCCTCAATCACAGCGCATACAGCCGCAGTCGTTCCCTGAGATGTTGTCGAATAGCGTTTGAATGCGTCAAGAGAAGGAAGGAAGAATATGCGCGGGCGGCTACAGCACAAGAAAGTGGAACGTAAAGACGTCAACGCGCCGGATGGACACGTCGCCCGAAACGCTGTGACCGGGGCCACGTGCCGTGCCGAAAGCCCCTATCTCATTATGTCCACAGCCCGAGCCTATCTTTCGAGCTATTCTACACCTCCTTGGCACGCACTGAACACACAAACGAGCAGAAGGGGGGAAAAGAGAAATCAAAGGCACTAGGAAAGGCAAATTCATCGTAGCTAACTAAGACAACAACAAAGCCACGATCACTCTTTAGACACCCGCGGAGTTCAGCGTAAAAGCTAGAATAATCTGCGAATATTAAGATAAAACAACGACTCGTGTGCAGGGAAAAATCGCATATATTCAGAAACTACCTTCAACGTGTATGTCCCGTCCAGTATCTCATCTTACCACGGTATTAAAACGCTGACACCCAACATCGTCACTGGTCCTCGTGCAGGTGCCTGCTCGCAAATCGCAAACAACAGTCGGCGATGTCAGCAAGAGTCCCTGAATGGGAGGAAAGGGGGAAACGCACTGCCCCAGCTTCTTGTTCATCGTGAACATGTCGATCTTGTCGCACGCGAACACGGCGCGCATCGTCGCGTCGCACAGGATCTCGCGCCGGTTCGACGCGTTCTGCAGCTCGTGCGCCTTGATGTACTCCCATAGCTTGCTCACCACCTGCGGGCGTGACATCTTGGGCGCGGCGACGAGGATCGAGAGCGGTTCGCTGCGAAAGGCACGGGCAGCGGGGGTCGAGGTGGTCAGCAAGCGGGCGTACGATAGGAAGCAAGAATGCGGAAAGAGGGGGAAACACGGTGCAGAGGGGATATCGATCCGCATAGAAGAGCAGGGACATGTTCAGCGAATTAAAACAACAAAGACCCACCTAAGCATATACTCCTTCGCGAAACCCCCCTTCGCCCCGCCCCCTTTTGCCCCCTTCCGCTTCTTCTTCCTCCCTGCCCCTGCTCCTCCTTCATCCCCATCCCCATCCGAATCATCCACCGTCGCCGCGCTCTTCTTCGCCCTCCCGCCCTTCTTCGCTGCCGCCCCTCCGCCCTTCTTCGCCCCGCCGTTCGCCGAGCCCGCGCGCGAGGACGAGTGCCGCGTCGAGCGCGCATTGAGCTGCGACGACAGCTGGCGCGCGAGCGCCGCATCTGCCTCCTCGAGCTTCGACTTGGGTGTCGCCTTGTGCGATTTCTTCTTCGGTGGCTTTTCCTCCTCCTCCTCTTCAGCGTCCTCTTCCCCATCCTCCCCATCCTCGCCCTCACCCCCATCCTCCTCAGCAAACTCCCCCTCCCCCTCCACCCCCTCCCCCCTCTTCCTCTTCCCCCCAACCTCGCTCCCCTCCTCTTCCTTCTTCTCAACCACACCACCCGCCGCCACCGCCGCATTCGCAGCGGTAGCAGCAGCAGCAGCACTAACCCGCCCATACACCTCCGCAATAACCGCATCCACCGCCTCGCGGTGCGCACGCACAGGCTCGTCCAGCGCCGCGTCCTTCTCCCTCAGCGTCTTGCGCACACGCTTCGCGCTGATCGTGCTCAGGTCGACCGAGGGCGCGCTCAGGATGGCGTAGATCGCGGGCTCAAGCGCGCGCGCGTCGAATGGCGCGGTCGGGCCGTGCCCTGCGGCGGGGGCGGGGGCGGGGGTGGAGGAGGGTTCGTGGGAGGAGGTGGGGGTAGATGAGACAGGCGCGGGTGTGGAGGGTGCGGGCGTGGGCGCGAGCGCGGGTGCGGGGTGCGCGGGCGCGGGAACGGTGGTGTCGCCGGCAAAGACGGGCATGGGGACGGGCGTGTTAGTGTCGCCGGCGAACACGGGCATAGGGAAAGGAGACGATTGGGCCATTTGTGAGTTCTTGAACGTCGGCTAGAGATATGGAATACGAGGCGGAGACGGAAGGCTGTCGGTGTGACGGGGGGCGTGGGACAAGGGAGGGGCGGCGGAGTCGGTCACCGGACAAGGAGAAAACAAACGATGGGGCGAGCTCACGTCAGGCCCGTGCGTCGTCGTGGGCGTCAGGTAGAAGTGTTCAAGGCAAGATTGCACAGGCGAGTTTGCTTTATGCAACAAGGCCCGCTCGGATGTCACGTATCACGGAGTCGTCGGATCGGTGCGTCGGTGGGTGGACCTCCCGACGTTTCAGCGCTTGCGACGTGCGTTGCAACTGAGACAGCTAAGACCGCGTCAGGTGAGCAACGACCTACAGTTATTCTCGAGCACCTGGTGTGAGTGTGAGCGTTCAGGCTACGGATGGGACATTGGACGAGTGGGTCGGAGGGACAGAGAGACGGAAGGCTTACTTTGGAGTGCTTCAATGAATGAAGCAATCGGTCAAGTAAATCCAAACGCGACCACCCCACAAACACTGCGGCCTACATCACAAATACATATAAACACACCCCTGACATATTAACGGGCGCTCCGAGATCTCCGGGCTATGTTATTATGACACGCCCACGCTATCAACACACGTCTATCAGACACACTAAACACTAAGAATAGGGGGGGGTCTTGGACCTGTACCACCATGTACAGGGTGGGCGTCTCTTTTCAAAAAGAGCACCCGCCACGTACGCACGAGAGTGCGTACTGTGTCGTTCATCGCAACTAGGCTCTGAGCTGAACCCGAGTCCCCCAAGCGACATACAGGATGAATACACGTACGCACGAATGTAATTGGTAATGACCTGAGCCCAACCCACCGTTTAAATTGCCATCGCGAACGGTGGTGACCGCCCGTGAGCTGAGTATCGCAACCCTATGCGCACCTCCCACATCGCCCTCAGGCAATACGCTGCAGCCGTCGCCTCTGCCGACGGTGATGCCCTAAACATTACAGCAATCCAACCCCCTCCCCAGCCGGCGATACTCACAACCACACTAGGACCAAGTCCAAATCCGCCCTTGCCTGCTGCGCGACCGCCGACATAGACACATGCAACCACTACCCTCTCTATCCCTGCGAATACCACAACGCAGACAGTGCGGTGGTCAGCTACTACAAGACCGTGGCCCCGTTGGAAAACACCCTCGGGTAGCGAAGTATAACACTCCCCCGATGATACTCGGCCGACCTGCTGCCTCAGACATATCCCGCCAACTCACACGCGGAGTCCCATCCCCGTCCCCACTGATCATTGATCAGAAGCTCAGTTTTTCACATCCCCCGCTAATTACTGTGGGAGACAACTTCCCCGACCTCCCCGTCTCTTGTAAACCATACTGGCCCACCAGCCAGCCTCCCAGCCTATCGCTGGGGCTTTGTCGCCACCCCCTCTGGAGACCCGACAGAAACCAATCCGGTGGTGACGACACTGCCCAACATAGAAATTGGGCCGACATACGTTACGTTATGTTCTGGTCCGCCTAACCTTCGCTACTCTCCGATTTCCGCTCTGCTATGTCGTATTTAACGTCACTCATGTCCCTCCTTGACCGCTCACCTTCAGAGTTGACCCCCAATACCACCCTCCAACATGCACTGCGCTCCGCCGAACCACTTGCGCCCCCAGTACCTAGCCATGGGCGTTATTGTCAATGTCCGCAAAGTAGACACGCCGACGACGACAAGAGTTGGACTACGCACCCTCCCCCTCTTCTACCTCAGAGACTACAGCACCATCGACGGCACCACATTTGAGGTTGGCAGGCATCTCACCGCATTCTACGAGACAATCGACCCCTACGCAAGCAACAGGAGGATTGCACGCCCCCTCTTCAGTGGCTATGCCACCACCGTGGTGAACGCAGACCAATACTGGTCATACTTTCTGGTGGAACGGGCAGAGACCTTTGCCCCTAACCCCATCCCATTCCTCGCGGAGCCGGTTACCCCCGGCCCGGTGGTCCTTGCGGTCAAAAACTTCTTTTATACGCCGACGACCTCGGACATCAAATGGACACGCGCACTACGCTTCTCCCTCCTTGTCAGCAAGATCGTATGGCCCAACATCGACTATAGTCAGGAAGTCGACTACGGATCGCCGACCTTTCTCTGGGAAGGGTCTATCCATGGAACACCCACAGCGCTGTCCGCCTGAAGTGACAGTAAGCCACCCCCCACTCATTCTCCGCCCACCTCTCACTACCGTCCCATACCAGCCCATAGATAACATCACCCTACATACGCGGTGCTGGACACTACTACTACCCATCTATTAACGCTCGTTTCTTACGTACACCTGCGCCCGCGCCTCCGCCACACCTCCCTTAGTAAATGGACCAATCTAACACTAACTAAACACCGGGCTGGGCCCCCTCCCTTACTATAAACCCTCTTCATTACCTAACGGCACACTGGACCAATACGGGTCCTGCGAACCTACTCTTGCTGCCTCCTTACCACACGCTGCTGATGTATGTACCGTAGCCTCTCAATAAACCCAGATGGTCCCGCCGCATTGCCGCACCTGAGCGATCCATCACCGCCGGACAATGCCGAACCCGGCTCTCTATTTGAAACCCCGAAGCAACGACCTTACGACACAAGGAACGACCATGAGCCCCGAACGCCCATGCCTACTTTGCACTAGCGCGACGGTGAGTCCCAATACGTATCTCAATATACGCACTACACACGACCTCCACATACGTGGGAGGCCGTGCACCAAACCCAGGAGCGACTCCGCCGCCACTCCGCGCTCCCGCCCACCTTCTCGTAACTTCCTCTGACCCACCCATCCTCCTGCACCCCCCACCGTGCTCTCGGGACTAACTCCCATACCGCCACCCTCTGTATCAGCCCCAACATTTGGACAGCCACAGGGCCACTGCAGATACTACGCGCCGGCCCAACGCCCCCCTGACATCCGCATACACCTTGGACACAACCCGCACAGACCCTCCTACCTGGTGGGCACTACTCTCCCCTGCTCGTCCGGGCACGAGTACCTCACCCTCATAGAGCGCGACGGCCAGACCGACGACCTGGCGACGCCCTCAATACAGCTCTGGCTGACGCCGGCCCACGCCCGCTCACCTCGTACACTACTCTCGCCACTCCCCAGACGGCCACCTGCCCTCCGTATAACCTACACCCGGTCCTCCCCCTACGGAGATACCACTAGTCCAGGAACGAAGCCCATCATCTCACCATCTCCTGGAACTCACCCCCCTCCGTCATCACCTATGAACATCCTCACAGCACGATCATGGTCACGACACCACTATCCAACCTACGGGGACGTCTCTGCCTACGCCACACAGTCTCACACAACGACCCTTGCCGCGGACCGTCTGGTACGATGATTCTAGCGGAACGTGCACTAGACGCCACCGAACCTCTTCAAGTATAAAGACACGCCCTCCTAGTCGGTATCCAACATGTCCCACTCCAGCAGTCTAGAAGACTTCCCCCCACTCCCTTTGAAATCTATCGTCAACCATCAGACCATACACCCTCTTTCCTTCATGGCTCCCGCGTCCCTCCCCAAGAAATGAAAGGCCTCGCAGACCTCGTCCACTGGATCGACGCTGGCAGCAGACGCCGTGCCCACCTCACCAATCGACGACGACCTCATCGCTGCCAAGAAGGCGCGGTCGTCTACGCTTGAGGGCGAGAACGTCGCGGTTAGCACCCCCTCCTTATGTCCCATGATTGTCCCTAACACCCTTCCCGTACAGCCTGCCAGCGGAGTCGCAAGGACCACCGCTACCATCCGCCCACTGAGAGGGGCTAGGAGAGCGCAACCGGCGCCGGAAGCCATCGTCAACGGCGTGGTACTGTCCATCACCGACAACGTCGCCGACTCGGCCAACCGCTTCGCACCCCTCCTAGCCCTCGGAGAAGGCGATCCCACCAACCTCGACTTGCCCACTCCGGCTGCGCCTCCTTCTTCCCCTGAACTCGCCCTGGCCCACACCACCCACCCAGACGTTCACGCCACCCCTGCGATCGTCTACCTTGGTACCTCGGTCGTGTCTCCTGCGAGGCCTACTCACCTGTTATCATCTGCTGCCAACGCGGCTACCGGTCACCCGCTCGCGGTCCAGGTGAAGGAGGAACCCCTCCCTGACCACTCTATGTCGAAGCGCCCCTTCACCGCCGCCGGAATCCTTGTCGACTCCCCCATGATGAACATCTCCGACGCGACCTCCCCTGGCCCTGAGGACTACCACATTCTCGAGGGCGACGAAGTCGAGCCCCCCCTGACCCACATGGCCCCTGGGGGCACGATCTATACCTCGGAGCCCCCCGAGGGCTGGGCGATCACGTACCTTGGCTACCTTCCATCGCACGGTCAAGACGTCGACCAGGTCAAGGTATGGGATGGACTCCATGGCAACAAAGTGTGGTTCTATACGTCCAACCCCCGGTACGAGGAGAACGCGACACGAACAGTCGCCCTCTCGCGTCAAGCAGTCGCGGGCCGACTCGGAATGGTTGGGAAGGAAGTCATGATCGGCGTCCCGACCCCGGCCACCAACACTCCTTCCAACGGTCGCCACCCCTTCCCGCATTGCTATATGCTGAACCTCCCGCGCAAATGGATGATTCAAGTCCTCCTCTGCCAGCGCGTTCTGTGCACCAAGGAGATCACTCTCTTCTTCGTTCCCTGGACCCCGAGACGCCCCGGATACCTTGGCACGGTGGAGGGTTTCGCGCTTGGCGCGGACCCGGACGAAGTCTCCTCGGCCCTGGCCGAGATCAAATTCTTTCTCCGGGCCAATCAAGAGGCCGCCGTCTATCTCGAAGAGCACATGCACCTTCCCGACCCACAGGCTTACACCCGCGTCGTCGACTCGATCACGATCACCGCCGTGCGCATCTTCGGCGAAGGTGGCAAACCCCTGGTCGTCTTCAACGTAATCTGCCATGACCTCCCTGATCTCTCGGTCCTGGACTTCCAGGGCTGGACCTCCATCATCCGGACCACCGTCTTCACCTCGACCTTCTTCGGGCGCGGGTCCTTCCGAACAGGGACCCGCCAGTTCATCTGCACCTTCTGCCGAAGCTTCGACCATCCGACCGGGCTGTGCCCATTCCCCCTCGCACCCGGATGGCTTGGCCCCCAACGCGCCCAGGACTCTGCAGCCGCGACCGGCATGTTCATATCAGCGGGACCGAGCGCTCCCGCGCCGGCATCGACGGCAACCAAGACGGGGAATGCCAGGACGGGAAATGGCAAGGGCAGAGGTGGGAAGGGTCGTAACCGCCGCCTCTAACACACTCACTATATTTTCAACTACCCTATGACTGATACTCGCTCCACGCACTATCCATAACCACGCTCCTTACATCTAACTGTAGTCACTCATTCGTATAAACTTTGCGCCCCCTTGACCATGCCCTTGTGAGGAAGAGCAACCGGTGCCCGACAAGCCCGGCGGTTGAGTAAAGGTAACGTCAATGGAGGCCCACATTTACTGACGCTTCGGCGGACAGGAAAGCCTCGGACGAAATAATACTGTAATAAACGGAGTACCTATTCAGGTAGGGCCCGCCGTGGTCATGCGTGACCGAAAGGCGACGACGAACCACTGGACTCCCCCTCACGGGTTAAAGGTGGTCTCCGAGTCGATTTGGCCCAACTCCGCCGCGTAGGTTAACGCGGCTCGACCTCCATATCCTGTGGCTGAGGAGAGGCCGGTACCCATAGGCTGCAAATAACTATCCATCTCAACCAATAACTCTTGTCTCCTCTACGCCCGAGCCTGCCACGCAGGTTGCTACTAACCTTTCCGACAGATTCCCTCCTCAAGACCATGACACGGCCCTGGACCCTCCCGACATGAGAACCCTGCCGACCAAGGACATCTCAAGATCCTCCACACCTCATCAAGACTCGACCTCCCTCAAATCCAATCACAACACTGCACCAATCCCGGAAGACACCCCTGCTACTCTCCTGGTACGTTCCCCATTATCTCCTCCCCGGGCATCGCCCCCACGGCTCCCATCGCCTACTACTACACTTGGCCGGGTACCACCCCAGCACCCAGCCTCGCCCCCGCGCGACGCACAGCGAGCATCGCCCCGCCCCCCGATCTCAACCCATCTGGCCACAACTCCGCAACCAGACGCGCCATCCGCCCTACCTGGCGCTCTACAGACGCCCCCGGAAGCCTCCTCACGCACGCGAAATCCGAACGTAGCTCCCCCCACGACAGTCCACACCCATGCTAGGGGCTCCCGCACCTCAGCTCCCCCTCTTCCCAATCGGCCAACCGACCGTAAAGCATCTAAGGCACCTGTCCGCGCCAGCACGCCCATCGGCTCTCTCAATATGAGAGGCCGCTTTCACGATGGGAAGGACAAGTGGCGAGGGATTAGCAAACTGGTACGCGAAAGACGCTTAGGTGTGCTGGCCCTCCAGGAAACTCACGCATCCGACACTGACATCTCAGACCTGAACGACCGATACCGTAACTCCATGCATATCGTAGGAACCGCGTCACCGTCCAACCATAACGTAGGCGGCGTCGCGTTGGCATTTAATAAACATGTTCTCAGAACCGATAAACTCTGCGCCACCGTAATCGTCCCTGGCCGGGCTCTACATGTGAAGCTACCCTGGCACGGGCCTCACTCCTTGGTGATACTGGCGATATACGCCCCAACAGCCGGCGACCCCCTGCAAGACGACTTCTGGACTTCGATCCTCGACCGCCTCACAAACAACACCGACAGGCTCGACCGCCCCGACGTCCTGCTGGGCGACTTCAACCTCGTCGAAGACCCTCTCGACAGACTCCCAGCCCGCGAGGATAGTACATCCGCGGTGCACTCCCTCCGTAAACTCAAGCTCGCACTTGGCCTTCGCGATGGCTGGAGAGACACCGCTCCCACTACCCTATCGTACACCTTCTCGCAATCCCAGCGACAAGGTGGTAGTAAATCCCGCATAGACCGCATATATGTAAGAAGCTCATTCCTCCCCTTCTCCCGCGATTGGGACATCAACCCCCCCGGTATCCATACGGACCACCAACTGGTGTCGGCGCGGCTCTCCACACAAGACCTACCCTATATCGGCAGAGGCCGGTGGACGTTACCGCTGTTCCTTGCCGAAGACAAACGTATCCTCCGAGAAATCGACAAACTCGGCAAAGGATTCGAGGAAGAACTTGCCGACTGCGCCTCGGGCGGCCGAGGAGACCTGAAGACGCCGCAGACGGCCCTACGCGACTTCAAAACCAAAGTTATCGCCTTCCTACGAGGCGAGGCAAAGAAACGCATCCCAGCCATGGAGCGCAAAGCGAATACGCTGAAAGGGAAGATACGGCTCGTATGTAATGACGGTACCCTGGACGAACACGACAAAAAGCTCATCACTTCTGAACTACAGGCCAGGCTGGACGATGTCGTCCGGACCCGCTTCCAGCGAGACTTTGACTCAATGGACGCAGGGTTCCACGTGGAGAAAGAGAAAGCGGGCAGCAAACGCTGGGCTAAACTCGGTAAAGCCAGCAAGCCACGAGACACGATCACAGAACTCAGGATCCCCGATTCCTCCCCACCAATATTAGTATCTGATACAGCCGGTATGGCAAACCTAGCGAGGGAATACCACGAGACTCTGCAGTCGAAAGACCTAGCGAATCCCGCCCGCCAACGTGAAGCCTTTGAAAGTATCCGGCCCTGCATTAATGTCACGCTCACGCAGGAGGATCAAGACCTGCTGGGATCCCGGATTACCGAATCCGAGATCGCGTCCCTCATCAAACAGCTCCCCAACGGAAAGGCGGCCGGGACCGATGGCCTCCCGTACGAACTGTGGAAAAAACTAGCAGCGAGTAGCCCATCCCCGACAGCATGGGCCCTCATGTCCCAGAGCGAGCGGAAAGCTGCGCCCTTCAACATCGCAGCCGCCCTCACAGCCGTATATAACGATATTGAGGAGAATGGAGTTGACGAGTCATCGGGCCTGTCTGACGGATGGATGTGCCCGCTCTATAAGAAAAATGACCGTTCCGACATCGCTAACTACCGACCCATTACACTACTCAATAGTGACTACAAGATTTTGACTAAGGCACTTGCCCTGAGACTGGCGAAGGTGTCGCCAACAATTATCCATAAAGACCAAGCGGGGTTCATCCCCGGGCGAAGTATTTCCGCCCAAACAAAACTCACTGAGATGATAATGTCATACGCAGAAATGGAGGAAGCCAATGGCTCCGTCATCGCCCTAGACCAAGAGAAGGCCTACAACAAGATCTCACATCAGTACCTATTTGACGTCCTAAAGGCCTACGGCTTCCCTGCATCCTTCATAGCCCTCGTTCGCTCCCTCTATAGCCATGCTGAGACCTCCATCATGATCAATGGATTCATGAGCGATATGTTCAAGATAACTCGCGGAGTTCGACAGGGCGACGCTATGTCATGCCTCCTCTTCAATGTAGCGATCGAGCCCCTTGCTGCCCTGCTTCGTCAATCGGAGCTCCGAGGCTACGATGTCCCAGACATGGCCGAACGAGTCATCGTGTCAATGTTTGCGGACGATACGACAGTATACCTACGGAAGGAAGATGACTTCGTGACCCTCCAATCCCTACTGGACCTGTGGTGTCACGCCTCTGGGGCCAAGTTCAACGTCAACAAAACCGAAGTGATCCCTATCGGCTCACCAGTCCACAGAAAAGAGGTTGAAGAAACCCGCTGCCTGGCCCCGTCGCAACAACCTCTCCCGCCGTCCATCCGTATTGCGAAGGACGGCTCTGCGGTCCGTATCCTCGGAGCCTGGATGGGGAATGGCATAGACCAGGCAGCGATATGGTCTCCCGTCATCGATGACATTAAAGAAAGCTTAGAACGCTGGGACCGCTTACACCCCACTATGGAGGGACGGAGTATTCTCATCCAATGGTTCGTCTGTGGAAAGACTCAATATCTCACCAACGCGCAAGGTATGCCCAAGTCGGTAGAAGACGAGCTATCCCTCCTCACACGCCAATTCGCGTGGGATAACGCAGGCCGCTCAACCATAAACGCGCCTACCCTGCAAGCTAAGCATAAATATGGCGGAAAGAATGTGGTGAATCTCCCCCACCGAAACGTCTCCACTGACCTGAACTGGCTGCGGAGACTACTTGCACCCTCCGACACCCCCGAGACATGGACATACTTTGCAATGCATATCATCAACCGATGCCCCAAGAGTCAACCCAGAATACCCCCCTCCGCGCGAATTGCGTTCCCTTACCAGTCATGGGAGGTGTCCACCAACAAACTGCCCCCCTTCCTGCGACGCCTGGTGAAGGTGGCTAAAAAATACCACCTAACTGTCGACCACCACACCATTGGCCTCGCCACTAAACTCCGTGTGCCAATGTGGTACCACCTTGCCAACACTGCCCGCGACAGACAAAAGAACAACACGCCGACGTCCAGATGCCTCCGAATGAACCACGGGCTCGCCACCGTAGGGGATGTGGCGAGCTGGCTAAGAGATACACCAACGGACCACAGGGACTCCCTTTTCTGCACATGTCGAGCGTGTACGCATAACCGTGACACGGACCAATGTGACGACCCAGCCAAGTGCCGCAACCTCGCCCAAAGACTATTGGCTAACCTCCCGAGCAAGTGGAACCCGGCGAGTCCGCCCCCTGAAAGGGCCATCCCGTCCGACCAAGAGGTGACATCCGTCGGCAGGAACATCATGGTGTTCCTCGCTGAGGAAGGACCACAGTCCCCCCCTCGCCCCGAGATCAGGATCTTTGCAGGCCAAAACCGCTTCATGGGCCACTGGCCCAATGCCACACACAGGGTTGTACGCGACCTGCGCCTTTGCTCACCCATCTACTCCTCGAACCTCTGTTCCCTACGGGCAGATGGGGACGTCATCATTTCTGGGGGAGCCCTTGTTGGTGGCTCCGGCGGACCTGAATTTAGGTACCGGACCACCTCCACGGAAACATCGTCCTTCCTAGGTGAGGCACGGTCGATACTCCTTGCCCTTACCGCCGTAAGTGAGTATAGGCCTGCACTCCTGGTTATCAGCTCGAAACACCTGTTCGAACTGCTCACCTCCCGGCTATTCCCCGAAGAGCATACCTTCTGGCTGTCCCTTGCGGCAGACGAGAGGAGAACAATGCGGACAATGGTAGCCCTGTTGAGGGCCCGCAGGGCGGCCACCCTCATTCAGCAGAGTAAACACAACGACGACACCGCTGCCACCAAAGCGGCCGCCGACCTCGCTCACGACGCAGCCCTCCTGCCCCACGACTCCACCTTCGAGCCCACCGCGCCTGCCCACACTTCGCTGCTGGGCATGCCACTTGGGGCTGGATCCCAACGAATCTTCTATCGGGTCATCCAAGAAAATAACCGTCCAGCTCGCCGCACCCGCACGGACGTGCAAGTCGCCCGAACGCGGCACGCTGTGGCAGAAATCAATGGTGATCCGCCACTCACCGAGGATATTTGGCGATCGACTCGTGACGCGGACATGCCAGTAACGACGAACGGCTTCAAGTTCAAATCGTTGCATGACGGTTATAGGTTGGGCACCCACTGGGAGGCGATTCCCAACATGGCCTACCGCGCCCGCTGCCCCCTCTGCCGTGAGGGGATCGAGTCCATGGAACACATACTTCTGGACTGTCATAGCTCCCTTGCTCCCATCAAAACCGTGTGGGCCCTGGCGAAAGCACTCTGTGACTTGAAAGGCATAACTTGGCCCGAATTGTCATACGGACTGATCCTGGGCTGTGGTCTTGTCATCTTCCGTAACCCTAAGGGGAAGAAACTCACGGGCGCCTCGCGCCTCTTCAAGATTGTTGTATCCGAGTCCGCCCACCTGATCTGGAAGCTCCGCTGTGAGAGGATCCATAATATGCACCAGAACCCCCCGGAAGCACACCCCCCGCTAGAGGTGGAACACCGCTGGATACGCCGACTAAATCAAAGGCTTACCCTAGATACACTCCTGACCAACAGACGCCGCTTCGGCCCTCGAGCTATCAAAGATAAGCTGGTCCTCCAAACCTGGAGTGGCGCCTTGCTCAACGAAGATGGGCTCTCGGACAACTGGATCCACGATACCGGAGTTTTAGTGGGTATTACCTGTCGTCGCCCTCCGGGCAGGAACAGGTGAGCCCCACACTGCCACTTAGTGGCGTGCGTTAATGCATTTCTCCCGTACGGATCCATTGGTTTTTTGTCTTCTCGCTTTGATTCCCCGCCCTCGCAGGTGCCTCGCCTGCCCCTAAACGGCTGAGATATCGGTAGTGACTCGTGACTGACTCGCTTCCCACCATCTCGGCATCCCCCGTTCCACCAAAAAAAAAAAAAAAAATAAACACTAAGAATACACTACGGCATTATCCCAGAGCCACCCTTCCGCACAAACACCTCCTTCCACTTCCCAAACTGACCTGCATTCCACGCCGTTTCCTCACTGTGATCACCACTGGACGCAAGCAGATCTACTGTTGCATCCTCCAGGCTCCCTGGGGACATGTCCACCTCCAGCGCCAACGCATACACGGCCCGCACATACATCCACAATGCCTCGTGCCCCGGGTAAGCACGCACCAAGCCCCCTGAGTGCTCCACCGCCATCTCCAGTTCTCGCTTCCCCACCTCGACAGCCCCAGCATCGAACCCCTCATCCAGCAAAATAGCCCGCAAAACCGACACGAGATGATGCACGGCACTATAATCCCCCACATGCACATCAATCCACGCCCGCACGTCCCTCATCTCGCCCTGGACGAACTCGACACCCCGACCTCCTCCCGCGTGCTCAGACCCCGCGCGGAGCGAAGAAAGCACAAGACGCACACACACAACTCGATGCATCCACGCAAAATAGTTCCGCGGATACACCTCGCACGCTCTCCCCGCCATCTCCAGCTCTCTCTTCACATCCGCCATCTCCATCGTCCCCATCTTCTCCGAACGGGCGCCATCCTCCCCAAAATCGCACCCATGCACCCGCGCGAGGACCCACCGCCGGTGGAACCACAGCCCCGCCTCCTTTGCACAGTGCCGCGCGCAGAGGAGCACCGCGCGTGTGAACCACAGCTCGGAGCGCGCGTCGATAAGGCCGGAGGAGATGAGCCGTCTACGCGCACTGAGCGCCGTTTGATGTGCGGGGTTGGCGAGCGCGAGGATGGTCGAGGCTGCTATCAGCGTTCGGATCGAGGGGTCTTGCGCATCAAAGGCCGCGAGCGTGGTGTCTCGCTGAGACGGCGGTGTGATCGCTGAAGAAGAGGTACTCCGACTCCCTGCGCCAGTGCACGAATACAGCGCCTTGACAGCATCCGACCGCCTAGCCCTAGCGAACACGGAGACAGCCTGCACGTAGACCTTGTACAGCTCCTTCTGCGGCACACCGAGGTTTCCCTCTACAAGCAGATACGGATGGTGCTCCGAGTCCGGCGGTACCCAGGCGGACGCGTCGCCGGGAAGTATCTCGATGCTCTCCCTGCACAAAGGGCTCGTCAGGACCCTCGCACTCTTCACCAATCCACGTATGCGCAAGAGGACGGACCTACGGCTGGGACGCGATCAGGGATGCGAGAGTTTCTACGTCATGGTGAGAAATGTTAGCTGAACTCGACATGTGGACGAAAGCGAGAATGGATCGCAGGTGCGGGACTAGCGAACCGCACCCTTGCAGATGTTGTGGAGAGATGGTAACCCGGGTCCGGGAAGTGGTACACTTGCTATTTGCCCCTAGCCCTAGCTTATGGTTAAGACTTCAAAGTCCGACAACAAGTTCCCACAAGAACTAGTCGACATCGACGATTTCAGCTTGAAGCTTGCCAAGGAACTCGAGGAACCGTCCAACTTCGTTCCAATATCGTGAAGTAATCGCTGAGCCCAGATCAATCACCGACACTCAGACAAAAACGTGCGCAGAGAAACGTGCGTTCCCAAATGCAACTTGAAGTAAAGCACTAAACCCGCACAACGACGACCAAGTCCGATGATGGATACTTAGCAACACCCATGCTGTGCATATCCATGCTCAAATATAGCTGGTCTCGCGACACGCACAACGTCTATCCAGCGCTGTGCATTCTATAGATACTTATTCTGCAGTCCGCCGCATCTCTGATTAACCCAAACACTATATTTCCCCGGTCACTGATCACCCCCAGACATCACCGTTATGTTACCGTCGCTCTACGACGCCGTCAAATACACACTTGAATGGATGGTTCCCCTCCTGCCTCAAATCCCCATCGTCCCCTTCGGAATCGCGGCTCGCGGTGTCTTGGTCCGCTACAGGGCTCACTACACGCCGAAACGCCTCCAGCTCGATGCAGAGGGTGACGTACGGCCCTACACTGGGCCTGTTGTTGCGAGCTACTTTGGCATGTACAGACGTGTTTATAACATCGAGGTTAGTCCGCGCTTTTGGAGCCTCCGGCGATCGTCGACATCGTCGTCTGACTAGTCGTTTGCGGCGGTCGCGCCGCCGATTCAGGGTGTTTCGGGATTTCTCAAAGGTCCAAGTGAGTTGCCAGCCAACTGAATACTTTCTATCTCTGCTTGACTAACTATTTTATTTTCCAGTGCCCTTCGATTGACATGGACGTTGTGTTCGGGAATCAAAACAGGAGGAACATGAGTCTGGAGAGGAAGATTGGCTGGCGTGAGCTCGTTTGGGATATGTTGATTGAGGAGTGTCTCAAAGACACAGTAGTAGACTTTTGGCTGTCTCTTGGAAACTGCTTCGGACTTCGAAAAGTGCCGCCAAACAAGAACAAAGGGCCTCGCCACATGATGTATGACACCGGCAACTACAATCTGAACTTCGCGCCCTGACCAATGCTGTGGCATATGCTGTATAGTTGCTGTATAAAGGAGGGTCATAGCGTGCTTCCGCCACCAACCCTTGATGCTCCAAACCTCCATGTCTAACTTTGCTGTCTTTGTCCTTTTCCGAACCGTCCCCCTGTTGATCGCCATTGTTGCGGTCCCGTTTCAAGGTGCACTCGTTCGCTTCAGGGCAAGCTACAACCCAAGGTGCATCACACTCGGCTCAGAGGAGGGCGCGGCACCACAGGCAGAGACCGTCTTCGTCGGCTACTTCAAGGTACTCAGACGTGTTTACAAGCTTGAGGTAAGCCTACCACGTTGATGTAAACGTTCAACGCTCGCTTGAACACCACTCTCCTACAGGGAATCCCGGGGCTATACAAAGGTCTCAGTACGTGATCAGCTGGCTTGCCGCACATTTCCGCACTTAATTCTTCGTATTCTAACTAGTGCCGAGTTTGATTTATGCGGCATTCTACATGATATCTAGTGTCCTTCCCTGGTCGTTTGCCTTGGCGTATTGTATCTCCAATGGCGCTCACAAATCTCCTTGTTCACTTATTTTTCACAATCCTCTCGTGCTCCAAACCATATCGCATCTTCTGTCTTTCGTGGTGAAGCTTCCGGAACTCATCATACTCGATAGGTATGTCTTCAGTCAGGGTGGTTTACGTTCAGGGAATCACAGATATCATATAGGTCGATCACCACTCCCAAGAAGTTGTCGTACTTCGGTGTTTCTGGCTCTCTTCGTATTCTTCTGACTTCAACGGAGCGCCAAAGGCCGTGGGGAATGTACCTCACCCCCGGCGTATTCGCAGGACTTGCCATCCGCTGGGTTTACAATTTCGTCGCTCCCCGAGCCATCCTGATGTTCCTTGGAAACTTTTTGTGGCACAGGGGGATGGGAATTGTTGCCCTATTCAATATTACGGTGGTCCTGAATGCATTTCTTTCAGCGATTGTTATGACACCGATCGACGTCATCCTTGTGAGGCTTTCCATCCAGCGCAACCACACATTGCCAGAAGTGAACTCTGGTGCTCAAGATGATGGCAGTAGTGTCGAGAGAGCGGGAGAGAGGTATAGCGACGAGGATGTGGTTGAGTGAGCTAATCTCATTTTATCTCGAAGCGGCCACTATCTGACTTTCTGGATAGCTTGAGGACCGATAGAGAGGCTTACACCGGACTGCTCGACTGTGGAAAGCGCATCATCAAAGAGGAGGGGTGGCCTGTGTTATATCGTGCATGGTGGGCCACATCGTTATCCGGCCTTATTTCAAGGTAGTTTCCCGCACGCCTGGAAGTTCATCGTGTGAGCGTAAATGTACATTTGTTCTGCTTGTTGATTAGCGTGTTGTACGATACACACAGCGCCTGTTGCATTTCCCTTTATACTATGACAAATCGAGCGCACTGTGCTTTCATGTAATAAGTAGCGTAAACTAAAACCTAGCGCCACAAATTACGCTTGTCATAGCTTAATAATGAGCGGACACAAAGATTTGAACAGCATTTACCATGATCTTAACCCGGATTGAAGTCTTCAACGAGCCCGCGCTGTGACTCGAACGTTCATGCGTGAATTCTCAACACCATGCTCCGCTGATTCTGAAGGTCGCTAGCCCAGAGCCTCAAATCTATTGATGTCTTGTTGATGGATAATCTTCGAACTGGAACATGGGAACCATTGGATTTATGTCCTCCAGACTGGTATCCCTCAGGCTGTTGTTCGAGTTTGTCACTCAAATGGCCCATATTCCCCGTTTTGTCTGTCAGGTAAGGAGTTGACGGAACATGATTTCTTTGCTTATTGGCATAGACTCACATTGTAATATGTCTAGCGTTATCCTAGCCTCTCTTCCTCTTGCATTTCCCTCGGGTCCGGACGCTGCCAACCCATCCAGCTTCATCGGGCCTCTTGGAACACCTCACTTGGCAGCCGGGAAAATAGCTGTGGTATTTCCATGCTGACGTCTAGGCCAACGTTTTTCCGTGTGTGTCGGTGTTTCCATCCACTATACTGTGCCAGAAATGCCCAAAAGGACCACCAGGTTTAACATCCTTGGGCTATTTTTGCTTACAGTTCTCGCCTGCACTTGATGCACGAACTTTATTCCTTTTATGTAGCACTTCCTGTTCAAGGTTGGCTTCGTTCATACCGACTAGTACTCAAATCCAACACTCTAAGCTTTGGGAAATACAGGAGTCCCCCCGCTGATGCTGTTTTGCAGCATACAGAAGCAAAATAAGATAGTACATAACAGTCGATTCAGTGTCCTTCTGGGTTCGCGTGAATTCAGAGTGAAAAATCTACTCGTTTCCCCCACTATTGAACGTCTTAATTATCTCAGTCTGTGAACTCTAGTTCCGGGTAACCTCGAGTGGCTATACATCTTGTTCTCTTTATTAAGGCTCGTTGTCTCGTTTGGGAGAAACGGAGTACAGCCCCACCAGGTGTCCAACACACGAGTGAAAATATTCGATTTCTCGGCGATTTTCGAGCACTTTTGGTATACACCGTGACAAGTAGCATCTGCCGCAATCAAACCCGCCATGGGTGGTCCCCGTATGAAAAATGGCACCAATGGACGTCTGAATATAGTCGACAGCGTACTGCCAAGGGTGGATATATATTTGGGGATTTTCGACGATTTTCCCCAGCCCAGTGCTCTCGTCATGCCCCCTCAACGCAAACAAGTATGTCCTACACCATGCCTCATCTCATTGATTTCTCGAATAGAGCACGAACTCACATCATCCAGGAAGCAAAACTAGTGTGTATTCATCCGTCATGCTCGTCGACTCCGGCTACGATAGTAGCCTTTGCCCGGGCGAGGGACGCGAGGGTTCACATTGAGGGTAGACAGTGCGTACCGTTTACGCATGGGTAGCCGGTTTGCGCACGTTGACGGAAAGCTCGCAATATAAGCTTAAAGTACAAACGTTACCATTGTTTGGCTTGCAGCTACAAGAGTGCCGACCCTTCAGCGGTGTCTAGACACTGTCGGAATGTGCATGACTACGCCTCCGGTAAGGAAGTTATGTGGAAAGAGTCCCTTCCTGGTGAGCAAACGTTCATATATGTTTCGCATGATGGATTCTAACGAAGGCTCACCCATAGATAGCTACAAGAGCAAATGGGGAGAGTTCTTGGCCGACATCGAATTTCTACAAAACCCCATTGGGATATACGGATATTCTCTGGAAGCGAGTAATACGAACATCGCATGCGACATCTTCAATCCTTCTGTGCATCTGGAGCAGCAAACATCGTTGACATGGACACCCGCAATAGACGAAAATGAGTGGTTGCACGCCGATAATGCTTATCGCACCGAGATCAGCTGCGTAGTAGATAACTTTTGGAAAAACTACGGAAGGTTCAATGAGCGCCCACAGGACAATAGCTTCTAGCACGTACATCAAACCTCTCTGTACATTCCTCTAAAAATTCAACGTGGCTTCGCGATGCGAAAGAGTAGACGATAGAAGCAGTAAGAGTTGTAAAAGCAGATTGCTGGCGGGTGATGAGATCGGCCGTTTGTGTCCATCCACGTGTAATAGTCTCTGCGAAAGTATTTCAGTCGACGCTGGGGGAAAGGTGGTAGATCTCTGTAGTTATACAAGTATCCACGAGGCAAGGATGGTGTGTCATGAGATATGTACTAAGGACTAGATCAGTGCGCGTGAGTTACGAGCCCCCATATAGTCGATAAGCTGGACTGAGTACTGAGTACTGAGTACTGAGGAGTTATCCGGATGTCTAATTTAAAGTTTAGGCTCCGAATGAAGGTTGGTGCGCTTTTCTCAGCTTGAAATCCAAGTTTCGACTTTCAACCTCACCGTCCCCCTGGTTATATCTCTATGAGACTCCCTGAGACCCAAGGCGCAGAACAGAAAAAAAACTAGCTGATGGGGTACTAAATCCCTCACGCTGGTGTGGTCACTCATTGAAACGTCCCGTCCCAGCGATAGAACATTTCTGATGCAAATGACCATGATGAAACTTGTTAGACATTCTGTAAACGCCACCACTCCCGCATCTCATGGAAACCATTTCACCGACTGACAAGCATCACTAGTCGTCCCTTGCTCTTGCCTTGCTTGCAGACCGAGCCTACGTTGTCAGGTCCGTCGCCTGATATATCGATAAGCTCTGGATGCTTCTATACACGCCGATCACCAGCCTCGTCCACTTCAAGACAAAAGGTCCGTGTGTGAGTACTTGAGTACCCGGAACATGTACAGCTTGGATAAATGCAGCTCATTCCGGTGCAAGAGTAAATCAACGTCGTCACTCATCATGCTGAAGACAGAAACCACCGTCTGCCTCTTCATCTACTTTTACATCACATATGTTCTAGTACAAAGTATAAGGAGTGTACTAATCCGTTTCAGAGCACACTACGATGCGAGGAGTCTGCAGCTCAGCACCGAGCAAGATGTCCAACCTATCACTGGACCGGTCATTTCCAGTTTCTTTGGCCTGAATCAATGTATGCAAAAGATGGAGGTGAGCTGTGTTTGTCAGGTCGCGTTCTTGTTTGTGACCATTGATATTAAATCTCACAATATCAAGGGCGTTTGGGGGCTATTTCGGGGATTCAGTGCGTCTCACATATTAGTTGTTATTACTGCTCCTCCGAATCGTCTGACATCTTTGACCTTAGTCCCTAGCCTTACGCTCCAGGTTGCCAATCTGATCTATATCCTCTTCTTTCTGAGTGAAGACGACCTCCGGAATGGCACTCGTACCTCCCTACTACCCGGGATGCTTGGCTCTCTTGACTATAGTCGTTCGTTGGGGTGGATTGGCTCGCTTCTCTACGTCCTACCTGCAGCCATGCTGTCTCTTCCTCAAGCCATCCTCACTTACCGGTACGTACAGTCGGCCTTGATAGACACAACGTCTTCACAGGCCCGATTACAGCGCAATCTCGACGTCCGCCAAGCTACCGACCTTCAATGCCTTACACTCGTTCGAGTTCTTCTAACGCCAACTGAGTGACGATGCCCTTGGATCCTGTTTCGCACGTCAGGTTTGCTTGCAGCACTCATGTTACACATCGCATATAATGTTCTCTTCCCCCGCAAGCTCCGAATCAAACTCCTTTCTCGCATGCTGTCAATTCAGGCTCCGTGGTCTACATCACATCTTCCCTTCTCTGCCGGGCGCTTAGTGGTGTGGTTTCTCAACGGCACAAACTTGATTGACATTTCTGCCAACACGTTGATCTTGTTTAACGTCGAAGCCTTTCTTACCGCTGTTGTCCTGACTCCCGTAGAGGTTAAATCGGTCCGACTGGCAATCCAGCGTAATGATGCAGGACCAAAGCTCGACTCCTCTTCACAAGAAGAGGTCATTGACTATGAGATCACGGTCGAATACTCCGGCGCTGAGGAGGATGTCATAGAGTGTGTTATCGTCTCTTTCTCAATCGGAGGCGTGCTCGCTGATCCTTGCTTCAGACTCAAGGTGGATAGAGAACCATACGAGGGTGTTATTGATTGCGCTAAGTGCATAGTCACGGAGGAGGGATGGTACGTATTGTACCGCGGATGGTGGCTCACAATGATAGGAAGGTTCTGGGGAATAAATATAGGATTCTAGAGTATAATTCGCCGACAGTCCACTTGACCAGCTCTTGCTCCGACCTGATGATGATGTATGTTTCCTGGCGTCGAAATACATAGCCGATCGTTAACTTCTCGTGACCTACTTTGACTACGCCATAAAGCGATCTAAAAACAAACGTTCACTATAACCGCCATAATCAAATCGTCTGTCAATGTTACGGCAAATATTCAAGTTAGACCTGTAAGGGCGGCCCGACGGCTGGGCCGCGCGACACGAGAACGAGCGCCACGCGGCTGCGCCACAATCTACGAACGACCTCGTTCACAACGTCGAACCCTGAGCACCGCCGGCCCCGAACCTAGTTCATTAATCTTGATCAGTTCACGCGCCGTTCGCCCGCCAGACCCTGAGCACCTCACCAACTCCTCTCGATTTCGATTTCCGTTTCATTTTCCCTCTGTTTCGTTCTACTTACATTAGTTTAGTGCATATTCTACGCGCGCAGGCCTCGCGCAACGACCCGACACGTAAAGATACAACAGCTAGAAGTAATACAGCCTCGAATATACGCTTTACACGCCTCTAGATACGTCTCAGATCGTTCTGCAGCTCGCTAGTATAAATACCGGATGTATTTCGCTCTAGTTACCTCAGTGAATCGCACTCCCTTCGTTTGACGTTTCTTTCGTTTCAATCGTTCGCCGCGTCGTTCTTATTCTCCGCGATCAATCATCTATACTATCCAAAACTCCCATATCTACCCTCACGGCCTAGCGCCTTGGATCCCCCTTCGAACTCGCCTTCTCGCTTCTGCACGCACACCGGCAGAGCGCCCGCACAGACCCAATGTCCGCCTTTGAGACATATGATAGGACAACTCACATGATTATACACTGAGCTGAATACTTCCGTAATCATCCCATCCACGTCACACTTATGTGTTCGTAACCACATCTCCAGGCTTGGATCCGGCCTTATGGATGCGTTGCGCACCTGCTTGGCGGTGATGGTGCTTGTTAACTGATGTCTTGTATCTAGAAACATTAGTCATTGTCTGCCGCGGGCTATCAAAGCGGCTTAATATTAGTGGGGGCTTATAAACTAGGCGTAAAGTTCACACAGCATCGAGGCACTGTTCTCTGTATGAATTGCTGCGCTTGTGGTGAGGGGTTGTATGAGACACCTTTGTCTGCAATACATTTTCCTTCAACTCAGACTCAGCTGTTACCAACACAAACAGGGATAAGATGGAATGTGTACTTGATGTGAAACTTGATAGACATTTGCCCGAGGTGCTCTGAGGCTTGTGCATAGCTATATTACGACGATGCCCAGTTTGGTCCTCCTAATCATTCCCGCACAGCTTCTCTTAATCACTTAGGAAATAAGCAAGCTCCAAGCTTCTAACTCCTCATGTTGTACCCAGTATAGGCTACCATCGACAGTTTTGTGAAACCTTGGCGTGCTTCTGTATTCGTTTCTGCAAAGATATGCAAGAATTTGAATGGATACAGCATCAATGTTGGTAGCTGTGGATATATGGACATGCTAGGTGCTCCATGCACGAGGAATCACACTCTTTCTCTTCTACCTTCACCCACTACTTACCTGACAATGGGCGGCTGCCCCGAAAACGCAAGTCTGATGAGTGAAATAATGTTTATTCGATTTTGACCAAGAAATAGATGTCCTGTAGCCCTCGATTCATTTGTGTGTACTCGTCTTGTCCCTACAACATCACGTTTGCTTCGAGAGCCAACGCAAGAATTCACATTGAGAACATACAGTAAGTGCCCAGATCAAGCGTCTTTCTCGGCATGATAGGAACAAACATCCCGTAGTTTTGGATACAAACGACTTCAATGCACACAATGCGAATTTAAGTGTGCTGACCCAGCGTTGATGTTGAGACATTGTCAGAAAGTGCATGGATATGTCTCCAGAAGAGACGCATCTGGGTGGAAGGAAGTGATACCTGGTGAGCTCATTGTCGTTATGTGAGCAGTACCTTTGGAACTCACTTATGACCAGTCGATGACAGAGACAAGTGGCGGTTATATTGTCGAGGGCTCAATGAAGACAATGTTTATAGGGGCGAGCTAAGTCGGTCTGCAGAACAAGGCGTAAGGAGTTACAGTGGATGAAGCATAGCTTGGGAGAACTTACATAGAACACATTAATAATTGCTAATAGCCAGACAGAACATAAAGCGCACCATCTCTTCGACCTCCCCTGCTGATTTCGGCTTGGAAACACTTGCAGACGATATCAAGAATGATATCCACCAAAGATAAGTTCAATGGAGGCGTCCTCCAGACTTGCTTGGAATCCGAGCGTCCGAAGCTGTGTCAGTGGTTGCAAATAGGCGCAGGGAAGGATACGTGTGTCCAGTGCGCCAGGGATGCTTTATAAAATCCTCTCATTAGGGCGCTTACAGTTGGGATAGGGCGGCTGGTATATTAAAAGGGTGCGCCTAACATGTGCATGATGTCGATAAGAACCATCCGCAAAGTTTACGATAAAGAAGGGGACGTATCTGACCAAAAATACACGTTGGGTGAGTCATTACCCGCGGGAATGATAGTAACCTGAGTCATACGGGGGTATTATGCAATTGAGCTAGATCCCAGCGTCAAACGGGTAGGCGCCTTTATATCGACGGGGCATCATTTATGTTCAGAGAGAATAGGTGCTCCGTCTCAGCCACTATGTCTGACAGAACTGAGAAATCCCATTCGTGCGTCTCCCGAGTGTCTTGTACATCACACAGAAGACCACGAAAGAACTGTATCGCATCATTTGCACTGGGGCGCTCACATGGAGTACGGCTCCAACAGCACATCATGAACTCCCATAGGCGGTCATCGTCCAAGTATAACGTATCAAACGTTCAGGGCATTTGCCTTGCTTGACGAGACTTATGCAGTCGTATTTTCCAAAGAAGGGTATTTGATTGCAGAAGATCTGTTTTGCGAGCGAAGTTTATCAGCGACCGATTCCAAGAGGTTAAATCAGTGTGCGTACCTCGTAACAGACGCAGCCGAAGGAGTACATGTCACTCATCGTCGTATGTTGTCCGTGACCTCTACTGTTGACCAGGGAATGATGTTCGAGAATCTCGGGGGCTGTCCATGCAGCTGCATGAATAGCAGGCGTCGTACTTGGGACTTGGACAAGACCAGCATCTTTTGCCGTCGACAGCCCAAAATCGACGAGACAGGCGTGTCCACTTTTCGTTATCAAAACGTTGTCCTATCTCATTTCTCGTCAAGCCAGAATCGGAAGTGGTGAAGAAATGAGATGCGCACCCCTTTGATGTCCGCATGGATGATAGTGGGCTTTTCGCCATGAAGGTACTCCAAACCACGCGCAATATCAAGCGCCTCAAAGAACTTATATAACCGAAGGCAAAACAAGACGATAAGAACATACGAGAAGCTTCCTGTCTGCAACCGGATTCTGTTTCAGGTATGCGCGTAAGTTTCCGTTTTCCACGAACGGCGACACTAAGCACGGAGCGCTCTCCTTCCAGAATACACTATACAGAGGAACAACGTTCGGGTGCCTAAGCTGGCTCCACACCGCAGCCTCGTTCGCAAAGTTCTAGAAGAATGGATCAGCCTCGCTGAAAACATGTGTCGCGGATCAACCAACTTTAAGGAATCGAACTCTCGACCCGTGTTCGTACACTCTGACGACCTTTCCAGCTACAGGTCGGTCCGGTCTCCCGATGACACTCCCTTTGAATAGGTCGCCGAAATGACCGCTGGAGATTGGGATACCGTCCCAGGCCAGATTCCTCAGGTGCAGGCACTGCGGATATCGTCCTGACTTTGTGGCGAGCTTGGTGAGCGCGTAACGGAAGATGCGTCGCATCTCATTGTTGAGCTTCGGATAGCTAAGGAGCTACGCATGTTGGGAGCACTGAGATAACGCAAGGGCCGGTATTATGGAAGACGTACTGCTTGGAGAAGATCAAGCAGGGATTGCGCGGCATCACCTTGCTGAGTGAGGAAAACCTGACCCTGATTTGGGTCCTCCATAACCAAAGCGACCTGCACACCGAAGCAGATAATGTCACAAGGTGCAACCACAGGCCGATTCGTCAGACGACCTATAAGACAAGAACATGTTTCATCAAATCTATCAGGCTAACGTCCGATTGCTATATCAAAACCAAGACATATATTTTTATTCAAAGGCTCACCTTAGCCTTTGTGACCAGTTCCAACATCGATTTCAGCGTAGAGTGTTTCATTATCCAGTCAACATTCCCCTTTATGTCAGCCATAAAGACGCCAAGATCGCTGAAGAGTCGTTTCAGGACACTAGATAAGGCTGAGATGTCATGTACATGTGCCCTTTCGAAAGACGCACCGCTCGTCAGCCAAACAAAGCGCAGCGTGCGAGCATGCGGTTGCCATGAGCATCTTTCGCATATGACGTTCCAGCTTCAATCACAATTAAGGAGAGGCTAAACGGCGACTCACGGGATAAATCGGAGAAGCAAGAACAAGACGAGAGATGACGACTTCTACGTCTTTACTGAGAGCAATCTCGCAAAGTTGTTGAACTATTTGATGCTGCTCCGCCTTGCGAAGCGATGCGACGTTCGGCGCCAATAACATGACTTCCTCGACAGAGGGTCCATTTGCCGGCGCACCATGCTGAGGTTGATGTCCGGTCACGGAAACCTCAGGTGAGGTGATATAGTCGTCGTTGGAGCATTCACGACAGTTGTCAATAGAGGTAATGGGAGCTTGTTCTAGATTGGCACTGCTTCGTTTTAGCGAAGGGCTGGCGCTTGTAAGAGACGGGCCGTATGGCAATTCAAGGGAAGCGCTCGGTGTCCTGGATAGAAATTGGGTGTCATTAGAGGTTGTGGGTATATCAGAGGAGGTTGAAGCTGAGACGTAAGTTTATTAGCGCCTCTGATCGTCCGATATCGTAAGGCACGTACGTGGGATAGAAATACTAGACACGGAAGAAGATATAGGCGATGGCGCTCTTAGATGTCTCTGCGTTCCTGATGAGCGTGATATCGGAACCGTCAGTGTAGCGTTTGACGCCCTACCTGAAGAATGCTTTAGTTTCACTCCTCGACCGTCGTCAACACGTCGCCTACCAAGCTCATCGGTGGTTACACGTGGCAGGGGGTTCTTCAACGCCCTCACTGCCTCTTCCAGCGCTGTCATGACCGTCTCCATCTTCATATACTGTGAAGTATGCGCAATCACTGCGTTTAGCTTCTCCACGTCCGCTTGTTTGATCCCCTGCATCCCCTGATCAACGCTTAATCTAAAGTATATGTTTGAATAACCCTTGAGCTGAATGGCCACCTTTTCCGCCTCAGCCTCGCAATCCTCTGCAATTGCACGGGCAGTCTTTGCAACTTTGAGCCTGTGTCTAATCGAGAGTTTGAGGAATTGAGTCGTGGGGATGCTGATCGTGTTGGGGTGACCAGCACCGAGACTGATGATACAGCCAACGGATCGACCCGGGAAGACAACTCGAGCTTCGGCGAGGAGGGTTTGGATGGGGTTGTTAGCACCTCCTGTGCCGCCATCGATGTAGACTTCAGTGATACCACCGTCCGTGATCGCGATGCGCTTGAACAAGAAGGGGTTAGCGGAGGTGGCGCGAGCCGCCTCCCAGATGAGAGGATTGACCGAGGCGGTATGAGGGCGGTATGAGCGAAAGAGAGTTGGTCTTCCACCGGTGAAGTTCTGCTCAAGCTGGGCACACACGAACCTGGCGGCCAAGTTAGATTGACAGACAGGCCAAAGGACAGATGGCAAGACGTACGTTCGACAACGAAGACTATCAGTCGTCTCATCCCGCATGCGCAGGTTGGATGCACCCAGCCTGGACTTCAAGACGTGTTTGAACGCGTTCTCAAGAGCAGTGGCTTTGTACATCCCCTCTTTGGACCATTTCTTGCCGTTGGAGAAGACGTGTGTGACAACGTCACTGTATGCACTGATGGCTTCTTCCGTGGTCATCCCAAGTCGACCAAGCATGATCGCTATCCACCTGAGGTATCGTAAAGGATATACAGAGCACTGCAATGGCTAGTCGACGTACCCGCCTGTCCCTGTCCCACCTATCATGTCGAATTCTTCGCACGGCCGAACCTCTTTTCCGCCTCGTTCATATCCAAGCCGATGAAGTAGTTCACGAAGTATCAAGAGTTCCGACAGACCACGGACACCTCCGCCATCTGTAGTCGAAAACGAGTTAGCTGCTCCTGTTTTGACGACTAGCTCAGGAGGCTTACCAAGGGCCAGGAGCTTCAGCGGCGGTCCACTCATGATAAACCACGCTAGAGGAGTTTTGTGAATGAGTGCTCGACATTGGTGCACGGGATGGACATCGATATTTAAGTGAGTTGCGCTGGAGACGACACCCCGATGCCACACAGCTGCCATAAGGCCGGAGAGTCGCCTGCCGACTACAGCACAGCCACCAGGGTCAACCGAGCCAATGTACAAGACGTCAAGAAAACAAACCTTCGAACAAGTCTTAAAGACTACCTTGTTCAACTTCTCTTTCAACTACATAGTGTTCCGATCACAAGACCTCTGGCATCGCCCTTAGCGCCCGATGACTTCCAACCTTTGCAACGGCCTGTTTCCGATCAGCGTTCTCGGTCCGTAAACTCTACAACAAACAGAAGACAGCTTATAGATTTCTAACCCTTATGAAGGAGGCATCGAAACGCCCAACAACATCGAAAAAGGGTGCACCGTCTCCGCCAAAATCTCTTCCAGTATAGAATAATCCCATTCATCCGTGCTCTGAGGCTCACCAGCGCCTCCCACTCCTGTTTTGGCAGCCAGACGCTCGAGTAATCGTACTGCATCGCTCGCCGAAGGTCTTTCGTTGGCATTCTCGACCCAACAACGGCTCATGAACCGCCATAGTTCATCATTTAGATGCAGCGCGGCGCCCCGCTCAGGACGCTCAGGCCGTTTCCCCGAAATGATCAGGCCGAGAACGATCGGTAGCCCAGCGCCGTGGAATGGATCACGCTCGCAGAATATCTATATTGCAATTCATCAGCTTCCCTCATCCTAAAGGCAAGTTTGCAACAACAAGGTGTAAACCAACCTCATAACAAACACACCCAAAAGAATACATGTCGCTTTTGGTCGTGTGCGCCTGGTGGCCCGGCTTCCCAAAACTTATGAGAATCTCAGGCGCAGACCACGCAACAGTGAGGGCAGAGGGCATAGTGCTCTGCGCCTGCGCCTGGTTGGTGTCTTTGGCTGTCGCAAAGCCGAAATCGGCAAGACAAGCACGGCCGGAGTTCGAGACGAGGATATTAACCTGTTGGCCATCGCTCAGCTACTAAGGATTATTATAGGGGAAAAGAACACGGACTCCTTTGATGTCAGCGTGAACAATTGTCGGGTTATGGTTATGGAGATACTCCAGTCCGCGGGCGGCGTCAAGCGCCTACAAGGTCAGTTGGTCAAAAGTGTTCAAAAACTGGTGGGAAGACGAGCATACCAAGAGCATCCTATTGACCCTCTTAGACCCTTCTCTGAGGTAGCTCCGTACGTTGCCCCTTCCCATGTACGGCGACACCAAACATAGTGTAGCGTCACCCTGTTGAAATACCCCGTAAAATGGTAGGACGTTCGGATGCCGCAGATGACTCCATACGACAGCCTCGCTTGAGAAACTCTACGCAGTAGAAAACGATGGATGGGTAAACGTTGAAGTAGAGGAGAAGATAGCCAACCTTGAGCAGCCGATCCTTCCTCGAAGACTGATAGACCTTCACGACCTTGATCGCAAGTGGGACATCCGGCCTACTCTTCACGCTCCCTTTGTACACGTCTCCAAAGCCCCCACCAGAGAACGGTTGGCTCTCCCACGCGAGACTGCGAAGCTTGAGGCACTGAGGAAAACGACCCGACTTGGTGGCGAGCTTGATGAGGGCGTGGAGGAATGTACGTTGCATGTTCGGATCGATTTTTGAGTAGCTCAGCAGCTATTCCAGAAAAGTGGTACATCAGCCAAATTTCCATGTTTGAGGGAATGGTGAGGACTTGCCGCTTGCAAGAGGTCCAGAAGCGTCTGCGCGTTCTGGTCTCGCTGTTTGAGGAACTCTTGAGCCTGAGCATGGTCCTTCAGTACAACAGCTACGTGAACACCCAGGCAGACTATGTCGGATTTATTGATAGTCCGCCAATCAAGTAGTTTAGTCAGGAGACATGAATGCTCATGATTGGGACCGCGGGGCTTGATAGTAAATGTGCTATCAGCAATTTCTAAACGAAAATTTGACGAAGGACAACAAACCTCGATGTTGATTACATCCACGAGCCGCGCCTTGATCTCAGCGTGGTTGATTAGCCACAAAAGTGGCGTGGTAGAACCTTTGGCAAACTTGTCGAGGTTGTCTTTCAGCTCTGAGACAACACTATCTTTCATGAGCACCTCCGATCATCAATGAACGTAACGATGCACGTACCTGTGATCGCCCAAGCAAAGCGACGCATGTGAGAACGCGACTGCTATCAGCATCTGCATTTGTATTCAGTAGGACATCCTAAAATGACTCGAGGACGGACCGGGTAGATAGGATACAGCCGAATACATTTCGTGCACGCCTGAATTGCGCCCTCTATGTTGATTGACAGCTCCATGAGCTGCTGCTGAACGCGATACTTCTCCGAGTCGCGAAGGGACGCCACGTTCGGCGACAAGAACTGTGTGAAAGGCTCATCGAGCAATAAATCGGACTCAGCGGCTGATGGTGTGCGCGCTGGGGTAGCCGATGGTGCATTGGAAACGGTGCGTTCATCGATAGACTCCGTAAGATCCCTTTGCATGAGGTAGTCATCGTGCACGACGTAGGGTTCTACCTTTGAACCTGGGGCTGGAGACAATGGAGAAGGAGAAGGGGACGGATGACTGCCAAGGTCGATGAGGGTTCCGACTGGCGCACTCGAGGGCGTGGCGCTTCCCTGGTTAGTAAGACCCCCGTTTTGTCGGTCCCAGTCCGAGAGCGACGTCCCTGGTACATCCGGACGCGACTCACGCTTGTTTGGCTGCATATATTCTGAAAGTGATGTGTTGCCAGTGCTCTCTTTGGGCGGCGCAGGAGACGGCGAAGAGCCAGTAGCAGGCGTTACGATAAGCTCCGGCCTCTGCGGTTGACCACCATGTGGTTTCGGATCGCGCTGTCCACCTCTTTGCCCAGGAACCAGCGTCGTCCCAGACAAATTCGTCGCATCCGCCACTAAGAACGCCCTGTCAGTCTCCACCGCATCCGACATTGAAGGTAGCTTACTGAGCTCCCCAATTCCCACCGCCCCCTGAGGCCTCGCCGTTGCCCGCACTGCATCGTCCAGCTCCCTCGTGACATTCTCCATCTTGAGATACTGTGACGTATGCGCGGCAATCGCGTTGCTTTGCTCCACATCTCCCTGCCCTATCCCTTGCATACCCTGCACGACGCTGAACCTGAAGTAGATCCCGGGTCTCTCTTTGAAGCGCTGCGCCATGCGCTCCGCCTCGGCCTCACAGTCGTCCGCGATCGCCCGAACTGTAATTGTCGCGATCTGCAGCGCCCTGAGCGTCCCCGATAGGAGCACCCCCGATATTTTACTTGCGACTGACGATGTTGCAGAGATTTCAGGCATGGCGATCGTCGCGGGGTGTCCCGCGCCTAGACTGATGATGCAGCCAACGGTGCGCCCGGGAAACACAGCGGCCGCCTCCGTCAGTAGAACACGTATAGGGTTATTCGCGCCTGTGCCACCGCCAACGAACTCGTATGTGATCTCGCCGTCACTAACATGAGCACGTTTGAAGAACTGAGGGTTGGCAGACGTAGCGCGTGCGGCTTCCCAGATGTAACAATTGATCGAGCGTCCGCGTGGAGATTTGTACGTGCGGAAGAGCTCTGGGGCGTTGCCGGCGAAGTTGTTGGCCAGCTGCGCGCTGACGAAACTGATGGTGGAGATAATTGTGTCAGCGGTCCCGTGGTTATACAAAGGCTAGAAGAAGTGAGGCGAACAAAAAAAACGCACGTCTTGCAAGGCAACCTGCCCGTGTCGGCCTCCATCATATGATATGTATCACTCCCCAGCTTGCTCTTCACCATCTCCTTCAGCGCATCTTCAAGAAGCGTCGCCTTGTACATCCCTTCCTTCGATAGGTTGCGCTTCTTCTCCGAGAAGACCTTCTTTGATATGTCCGTGTACGTGATAATTGCCTCGTGGATGGTCATACCGAGACGTCCTAGCATGATGGCGATCCATCTAAATGTCGAGTGAGAAGATGAACGGGCGGGAGACGAAGGAAGAATGGAGGAGTCAGGTAAATATCGCTCAACCCCACAGCAACGTACCCGCCTGTCCCAGTCCCACCTATCATATCGAAGTAATCGCGGGGTCGGGGCGACGCGATGTTGCCAGAACTAGAGTCGAGCTCTATGCGATGGATCATCTCTCGCAATATGATCAGCTCTGATATGCCGCGTATCCCACCGCCATCTGAGAAACACGGACAGTATGAGCGCGTATAGTAGAGGGAGATACTATGATCACGACGTACCGAGGGCCAGTAGCCTAAGCGGTCCATCCGAGTTGCTCATGAGCTAGAGCAAGTGGACTCTTGAAGATGGACGTCTGATGTTGAAGGAGAGCGATCGGACGTCAATGTGTACATGAGTGAGGGTTCCACTAGTACTGGACTGGACGGGTATCGCTCACCTACAGGTTTCGTCGCTTGCTGTTTCCTAGAACAACACGGATATGGGATCTCCCGCGGTCTTCCGGTCATGAGACATCCGTGGGCGCTAAACGAGTGCTCAAGTGGAAGGGAGAATAATATCGTTGGCCCGCTGGTGGACGTGGTCATGCTGGTAGGGAATTGCGAGGCGGCTTTACGACAATTCGCCTCACTAAATTGGTCATTTGCCCCTGTCTACCTCCTTTTGTCGACACGTAACGAAACATATTACAAAACATACCATTACGATCAGATTAGCTATAGGTCATAATTGATGGAATGAATAAATCGAGTGTTTCTGTTACAACATAGATTACACACAAGTAACCCCATCCACTACTTCTTCGACTCCCAAAGCTGCGCGAGCGTCACAGCACCCACACCAGCTGCATCATCCACGAACTCGATGTACCGGAACACGTGTCCCCGCTTCTTCAACTCGTCTATCACCAGATCCCTGTAGTCCTTGATACCCACAAGCGTCCCTCCAAAGCAGATGACCGTGTCTTTTGCGACGATCGCGCGTGGCGCGACAGCGGGATCCTCGCCCTCTGGCCGAGAGAGCATCGCGATTTGATCCGCCAGCGTACCTGCAGAGTAGCGCAGCACACGCAGCGCAAACCCATCGCCATCCTTGAACGCAGCGTCAAACGCAAGCGGACTAATCTGACTGAGCCTCTTCTCCCTAGGAATGAGCAACAGCGGATCCGTGCCGGGATGTACGTCTCCCGCAGCGGCCGGCTCGGGAATGTGCACCGCCGTTAGAATCTCCGGCGTCGCCGCGTGCCCGCCCTTCACCCCAAAGTAATCAAGCACCTTCTGCTTGAGCGTCGATGGCGGATAGGGCGTTCCACCCAGCGTCTCCCGATCGAACTCGTACATCATCTGCTTCACTGTCTCCCGACCGACGTGGAACCCTCCCCCCTCGTCGCCGAGGATCCACCCGATCCCGCCCGTGCGCGCCATCTCCTTCAACAGGCTGTCATTGTCGTCCAGGCGAAACGAGACGACGCACGAGCCCGTGCCGCCGATGGCGGTGATCGCGTGCCTGATGTCCGGGTGCAGCCGTAGCGGCGCGGCCAGCAAAACCGTATCGTTTCCAACGCTGATCCGCTCGTCCAAAGGGAGGCCGAGCAGCTCCGCGAGAACCGTGCGCGCATTGAGCACCGCAGCGGGGCTGTCCACACCCGAGATCCCGAACCACGCTGCAGCGAAGAGGGGGGCGGAGGGAGGAGGCGGGAGCGCTACGGGCGCAATCGAGGGTGGGGAGACGCATGTTTTGAGCGCGTTGGATACGGCGATGCGCACGGCATCGGCGAACGCAGAGGGGCTGACGTAAGCAAAGTTGGACGGGCCACCCAGTGCACGGCCGACGATTGTGCCGGACGCGTTGGTGATGACGGCCGAGGTCTTCGAGCCTCCGCAGTCGACGCAGAGATAGAGAGACATGGTGTAGATCACTGGCGTATTCGATGAGAGGGCTACTGTCAATCTGGGGGCGAAAAATGTACTCAACGGTACTCACGAGAGTTCCTCTAATGTAGCTTGAGCAATACGACGGTCTCCGCACTCAATGCACTTTGAACCAGCCAAAGATCTTAGCGCGAGATGCGATAAGGGTTGACAAGAGTTGTATCCCGTTCTTGACGGCTTTAGAAGCTGGACTAGGTGGTGGTCGAGCGCCAGAGGGTCGTCGGACGACGTGGATGAGCTAGTTGGTCCATATGCTGAAGAGTCTGGGTATGGAAACCAAATCAAGTGCCAGCGCGCTTTATCATCCTCTTTTCGTCGCGACGCGCGTGCACACGACCCCTGGATCCGGGGTAACAACCCCGTTCGGTCTACATAGCCACCGTCCTGTCTACATGCCCTGGGTCCTCCGCGCCGAGAACAATGTATCAACGTGGTCGCCATAAGCATCGTCCCCGTTCTCTCACATCTCAACGTGCACAGCAGAACCTAATCTTTGACTTGGTATGATTGGCCAGCCACTCGCCAATAAGCATCCATCCACACGGCCAGACTCGTCCTTAGTGATTCAAATGCAACCGTCGTTGCGACAGAGGTTGGAGACATTGCCAATACCATTTCAATATTACAAGCGGCACGATTGTATGCTAGGGGAAGCTCGTTAAAAACACTTGATCACTAGGCTACCTCTACCTCTGCACATCCTCCACGATCACTGGCCAGTGTACTGTCCAAGTCCTTACCAGACGCTAAGAAAGATTTTAGCTCTCGATCCCTACTAATATCTTATCCCTGAAATTCTTACTCACCTGCACCGTTCAACAATACCGGGATAAATCGCATTGGTGGTAGAGGCGCAAATATTCGCGTCGCCCGCCTCCGTTGTGTTAAACACACCCTCCACTTGACCTTTGGGCCACGTATTCCACTGAGGAGTGATCGACAAGTTAGTGGGGTGACGATCCGGTGTCATCGCGAGCGCGAATCCGGTGAACGGCCCAGAGAAGGAAACGATAAACGTCTCATTTCCCGCCGGAAGACTTTCGCTATGCGAGGGCGATATCTGCGCCGTCGTACACTGAACATGTAAACTTACATTCTCAGCAACTACTATTGGATCACTTACTTTAGGCACACGAGGATGCGTGACGCTGGGGCCGAACACGGCGGGTCCATTTGGCTCCACTTGTCTAGAACCTTGTCCGACCAGACACGCGCGCACACGGCGTGTTCATTCAGGGTTTTACGTCCCTGATCACGGATCGAACCTTTAGACATCTGACCTCGTCATGCCGTTGGCGGCGGTTGTGGGTGTCTGGCCACTGCTTTTACTCCCTGATTCCTGCATGCGGGCCTGGCGACAGCCGGAAATATTCCCGCGCCATGCCGCACCCACTAGGGTTGTGAGCTGAGTCGTGCGGCGTCACAGTCCTCGTTCTTCCCCAACTATGCTTTGATTTCTGGAGCGAATCATTGCTTGGCGCAGGATCTACCTGGAGGCTTACGGCCCGCTGTGGGCGCACAAGGATCAAACGTCGCGGTGAGCGTTACGCTGGGGCCAAGCTGTTATCGCCGCATCTGAATATTGAATGACAAGACTGGCCCTCGGATAACGAGTACGCTGTCGGCAAGCCCTGCTACAAAATCTTACAGGTTTGGGCTGCATGGCTGGAACACGACGAAGAACGGTCGAACCCGAACAACTTGAGAGTGCCCATCTACTAGATGTGATCTCCTTATGTGACGCCATTCTTGAGACAATATTTGATGATAAGTCGTCGGCAACAACTTTGTAGTTTGTAATCGTCCACTGTGGACGGCTACATCAACACAGGTGCCACTTTCAACGGGCCTAAAAAGGGAACTCCGCATCGCACGTTTGTCCAGTCGGTCAGGCATCGATTCCGAGAGCACAAAATATCTCCCTTTTCAATGCCGTATGTCCTGCTGACTAGCTGGAGCAACGACTTCCGAGTCACTGGCACCAAGTGCTTTAGATCTTCACCGTCACTTGGCAACGTTACCGCCGTGGACTGGACACAATATAGCTTCTACTGATTGTGCTTGCAACGTTGCAGGTTATTTCTGATCGCCGCGCGTTCGGGGGTAACTCTACTCTGACAGCCCGACCAACGAGACGTGAACTTGTCGGTTGGAGCATCTGCACATTTGGCATCGCCCTCAGAGTGGACATCCGCACCCATTCAAGATCTTATCCAACTCCACAACAGAAGCATGTGTCCAGGCTGCCAAGCCCCCGGGCGTCGAACGAGTCCAGGGTCTGTGACCATGCATCATTTACCGTTCATGGCGATACTGTACTGGTCTGCAATTCTTCGCGCACAAGCTCAACAAGGGCGAGTCGGTTAAGCAGCCAAATATAGCCATACTGAACCTCCGAGTACGACAACTTCCAGGCGCAATGTGCTCGTTTCTGGTTAGATCCCCGTGAAGCGCTCGGGATATTATTAGTGCTCTGATACATCGGCTCTCAGATATGTAGAACATTTCCAGCGGCCAGAGGATTCTGATAGATCTGAACGTTCTGTGGGAACGCGAGGTTTTTGTGCGCACCTTTCATCGAAAAGCGGGGGCGTCAGCGACTTCTGCTTCCTTTCTTCCTCAGCTGTCGCTCCCGACTCTCAATATCAGCTGGCCAACAGATCACCATCGGCTTCAGCACCACATCGCGAATGCTGCAGTTCCAAGTTTGCTAGGCATTTTAAAAACATTCTCTGGTTTTGAAGGTACGTAAACATAATTTATTATGTGCGCTGCTCGAGCAATAAGTAACATGGGTTGATATGCCTTCTAGACTATAACAAACGTCTCTTTAATACACCAAGTTGTATTCACATGAGATACTGCAGCAGAGTAACGGAGAGAAAGAGAAAGTAACTATCATCATGAGCGCCAGCCAAGACTAGCTTGGTAGATTGTCCGTCCAGCGGGTACGTGCCATCATCAGCGATGCCAGGAGTGTCGTTCACATACCAAAGCCACCCATATCGATTGCGTTATGTGTCCCTATCAAAAAAGGGAGATGAGCGTTCACCGACTGTACGCCGTCAGCGGAGACCGGTGCCGGAGAAGAATAGTCGCTTGATCGCCATTGGCTGTACTCCACAGCTTGATTGAGGTTCGTATTGTGCGATCCCATGGTGTTGGAGGACCACCCAATCCGGGACGGGTCTCCGCTCGCCAGGGCCACGTTGCTTGCAGCCAGGCTTGGGTGTAATGCAGTGTCGACAAGATGACCATTTACGGGCGGGAAGTTTGTGCCAATGCGCTCGCCCATTTGAAGATGAGAGAGCCAGCCTAGTGCGACCGGGTGTGTGGGCATCGTTTCCTGCTGCGGACCTTCTAAGATTACGACGTGAGTGCGTATTAATCACTGCATTGTTAGAACAATCGCTTACCATGGCCTTGAAATATGCCAAGAGAACCGTGATCAGGCGCTGTACCGTGAAAATCCTGTGTCCAACCTCCTAAGGAACCGACGGAGGAATTCAAGGTCGATGGCAGCATGGGGGTGGGGATGCTGGTAGGCTGCCAATTCATTACCGAGTGCGATCCGATAGTACTAACTCGAGCGTGAGTTCCGGCAACTAGATGCCCTTCTCGGCTGGCCAGAAACTCGAGCCAACGCTGGTCGCCTGGATATGTGAAGCGTCAACCCCCACCCTCCTCGGAAGAGAAATGGCTTACCACTGAGCTTGTCATAGTAGAGTTTGGTAGCGCCGTGCTGTTTCTTACAATGCTTTCCGATGGCCGATTGGTCGGCTGCTTCATGAGTGCATAAACGACACTTGTATCTCTTCAGCCCAAGACTTAAGATGGGTTAGTTGACGTGAATATGAAAAGCAGCTGCCACGCACTGCTTAGACTCGATGTGAGCTCTCTGAGCTCTGCGACCTCTAAATGACCTCGGCTCTCCGTTCATGCCGATGCACTTAGGTTCGGGGCAGTATATTGACGTCATCTTGAAACTAGTGTTGAGCGCTTCCTCCGGCCAGCAACGACGCACAGCGTCAAGTTGGGTGATGGGGGAAAGAGCCCTGTTTGTGAGGCAGTAGAGGTAACGGAAAAGCAGGCGGAATGGAATGAAGTGTCTGAACGCTGCGGAAGGGGTGTTTCTTGAATCAGCTCGTCCGAGACTCATAATATACCGCCGCCATCGCGTCCACAAGCAATCCACAAGTGCGGATGTCCTCTCCTCGCGATCTGCTCGTGCTGGGTTTCTTCTATTGTTGTGTCAACTTTCATAATGTGGTTGAGGCATGCTACTGGCGCATGGTAAGCCTTCGCGATACAGGTTTATTGGTGTCAATAGGTTGGTAAAAAGAACTTCGAAGTGCCAGTTTGGTACTAGTGGCTCCGACGCGCCGGTCCGAGGCCTGTACACGTTCCGCGCTGAATCAGCCTGCCCTAATCGATATTCCCACGCTTCTCTGTACAAAACCTCCCCCGACCCGCGCCCACTTTTTTCTCCTTAGTGCGGCGTCACGGTCTTCAATTTTCCCCAGTGTTGCTCACGGCTGCCCCTTCCACGCGGCTGTTCGAGTGTCAGGCCGTGTCCAGAGCGACGCTTTCGGACGTCTTAGCACCCATACGCGCCTTTTCCGACTTTCATCGCCGTTCGCGGAGAGGAGAGTAGACGGGGAAGGCGACGGGTCGGGGGTTTCGTACAGACTTTTTTTTTTCGGCTTCTTCTTGGGTTGTTTCGTTTCGTGGGGTGGGGGATTTGTGGGCATGGATGGATACGGTGTGTTCGTGATGCGACTTCATCGTGCTCGCTGATGCAGATGTCTCGGTGCGTGCACATCGACGCTGGGTCGCGGTACTTTCCTGTCGTCTATGACCATATACTACATCTTCGATGTATCCATTCTATCGTGCTTCGCTTTCAATGCAATCCGACTTGCTCTCTACCTCTTTTCCCACCAGCGCGATCTCCCATATCATCACAGTTTTTTTCACCCTCACATCCGCCGCTCTCAAGAGCCTGCATCCGGTTTTGAATATTCGCTCTTCCTGTTGTCTGCCCATCAAGTATAATCGCCCTGTCTACGGGAATTGGTAGATCTTGGTTATATTGTTCCTATAGTACACGATGCAATCCATTTCGTTCCTTTTCATCTCCATTCTATCTAGATCGCCAACGAATATTCATCTAGAGCTTGCTGACCATCTCCGGAACCACGTCCTTACCCGCGCCCTGGACGAGGAAGTCGCGTACGTTGGTGAGTGCGCGGACCTCCATCTTACGCTGCGAATCCTGGTTCTCCGTGCCCATGTGCGGAAGGAGCGCGTTCTGCGGGAACTCGAGCAGCCGCGGGTTCACATTGGGCTCGTCGGGGTACACGTCAAGGCCGACCGACGACAGCTGTGAAAGCGTTTGAGATGAGATGGACGTCGAGCGATAAAATGTATACGCACGTGTCCATCCTCGAGCGCACGAATCATCGCCTCCTCATCAATCACCTTCCCTCGCGCCGTATTGATAATGATACTCCCCTTGCGCATCTTCCTGATCTCCTTCTCCCCGACCAGATGCACCGTCTCCGGCCGCAGCGGCACATGCACACTCAACACGTCGCACGCACCCCAGAAGTCGTCCAGCTTCTCGACGTACCGGCACCAGCTCGGCGCGTCCGGATTCGGCCGGCGCGAGTGGTACACGATCTCCATCGGAAATGCGCGGACGAGGTGCGCGAGGCGCAGGCCGATGCCGCCGAGCCCGAGGATGCCGAGCGTGCGTCCGGTGAGGTCGTGCGTTTTGCCTGCGGATAGGGGGTTTTTCCACTGGCCTGCGCGCAGGGCGCGTTCGGCGTGTGAGAAGTGGCGCAGGCAGGAGACGAGGAGGAAGAGCGCGGTCGTTGCGGTTGCGTCGTCGACGGCGCCGGGGGTGTTGGAGACGGTTATGCCTGTTCACGCAGCGTTTACCGTTGTAAGGAAAGACAACGGGAGAGAACGGTGGGGAGAGACGTACCCTTGGCCCTGCACTCCAGCACGTCGATCTGATCGTAGCCTGCGCCGTTGTGTGCGACCCACTTGACGCCGGCTTCAGAGAGCGCGGCGACGACGGGCTTGTCGAACACGCCGATGCGGTCCGCGGAGGTGTTGTGCCTGTAGATGCCGACCGTGTCTGCGTACTTGCCGCCGGGCTTGAGGCCCGCGAGGAAGTCGTCGCGTGTCTGCGAGTCCATGCGCTGTTGGTGTATCGTGCGTGTCGTCAGTTCACGTCGTGGGGAACGTGGAGTGGGGGGAATGTGAATGGGGCGATGGGTGACGGAAGAGATTGTTGAGCAGAGGCAAATGAAGGGCGACGTACCACAACCTCTGCAAGCCCGTCGAAGAGCTGCTTGCACTCCTCGTGCGCCCATGCGAGATCACCTGTATCAAGTGTAGCACAAGCAAGGGGTCAGCGATCTTCCCGCTGGGTTCGGTGCACACAAGAGAGGAGACACGGACCACATATCATAACCTTTCTCTGTGTCATCGTACTAAGCAGCCTTGACAATCGAGTAGTCGCAGGAGAGATAGCGCTGCGATAAGAAGCCTTAAGCTGACGAGCAGTAACAGTCGAAGAGAACCTTAAAGAGGCAGACGACGTCCTGCCAGTGAAAGATAACAGCGTGAGTGGCATCGCAGCAACTCTAGGGAGCAAATGGACACCCCGCCACGTCCGCCGCTGTATTCTCGCGGGCAGGTGACACCGCGATGACCCAGCTTGGCCAGCGGGGGTGACGCCGTAGATTAAAGGCAAGGGAGAACTTACCGGTCCGAAGGGGTCCTGTGACTCCTCGGGATCAGCGGTGTGTGGGAGGCTTGATGATGGGGAGGGCAACGAGAAGGAAACGCGCCTGAGTTGGATTAATGATTGGCTGGTGGGAGGGAGATGGACGACGCGACGGAGTGCCGTCGATAAGATGACGATTCGGCTTTGGCGGGCCGATGTGCCGATTCATGCGGGGAAGGCACGGGTGTAATTTGGGTGTAATGATAGGTTCGCAGGCAAGGTTTTACGACGACGATATCAGGTGTGTGACTAGGTATGAGTGATATTTTATAGTAGAGGATATGGAATCATTGTTTTCTTGTTCAAGCGCATTGGCTGGTGCGTACGCGACGCGGAAAGTAGGAGTAGACACTCAAGCCACTACCGTCTCCGAAGGCCTGACCACAAACTTAGACGCGCTCGCCTGCCCCGCCTTGAGCCTCTGGAGCGCAGGCCACACGGCATTTAGCCCACCAGCAACAATCTCGGGGTTTCCGGGCTGCACAACAACGATCTAACATCACTTTACGCCCATTGCAATGTAGCCTGGACACGCACCTTGATATCACCCCTCTCCAGCATTCCCTCAGCAGCTTTACAGAACGCCTCCCCGAAATCGTGATCGTCCGCGGGTAGATCGATTGAACCACCGACCATGAAATAGGTCACCTTCTTCCCACTTGCCTCTTCCGCTTTCACCTTGGCTTCGTCCAGCAGGGGAGGAAGCACCAGCACGAGGTCGCCGCCGCTCGGCGCGAGGGCATCGAACGCCACGAGCTGCGTGTCCGCGGTGGAGATCGAGTCGTAGGCGAGCGCAAGAGGTGTCAATTGCGTGAGAGATTTGATCTGGGAGACGAGCTCGGATGTTGAGAGCGAGCGGTCGAGGATCTGTGTAGCGCCGAGGGAGGTGAGCAGAGGCTCGTGCTTCAAGGACGCGGTCGTAAGAATGGGGTGAAAGCCACCAAGGCGGGCAAGCTGGATTGCTGTGGAAAATTTGAGAGGTCAATTCTGTAACAAGAAGGGATAGACAGGAGCAAACGCACCAGCCAGCCCGATCTGCGACGACCCGCCCATGATCAAGATCGACCTGCCCTTGTGCGCGCCAAGGCCCTTGCCGCCCTCTGCCCAGGGCGCAACGAGACCTAGCCCGCGTGGTGCGGCCTGGTATAGACCCACGATAACTGTGAGGTACGCAGTCGGAATTGTCGCGCCCTCGTCGAACGAAATGTTCTTGGGAATCTTGAGCGTAGCGGTCGCGAGCGGAGCGCTGTACTGCTGGAAAGAGCGGCGGGTGTCGTCTGCGGTACCTTGGTACGCGCTGAATGATACACAACCAGCACGTTGCGGATATTCAGTGTCCAAGGCATTGGACGAAATGGAGACAAGGGGCCACTCACACACGGTCGCCAACCTGGAACCCCTTGACGCTCTCGCCGACCTCGACGACAACGCCTGCGCCTTCCCACCCGAGGATCGCCGGGTAGACTGTCACGCGCCAGTAGCCCTGTTCTTGAATGTGCGCATCGAGCGGATTGAGCCCCGCCGCCTCGTTGCGCACAAGAACGTGTCCTGGAGCAGGGCGTGGCACGGGCGTGGAGGACGAGAGGTTGAATGTGCGAGGAGAAGTCGGGGTTTCGTCCGAGAGATGGAGAGCGACTTGGGTGGATGGGATGGTAATGGAAGAAGACATCGAATGTGGTCGAGGTGAGCTAGTGGTAAAGATCCGTGAAGCAACGTTGGGATGGGCTACGGTGACGCTCTGCTATATAGACGAGCGTGCCATTCATCGCTGAGTAAGACGTTCAGTTTTGGCAAGAAAGAGTACGTTTGAGCTTATGAATCCTACATTCATGACAAGGATGCATTACGAGTCACAATTTCGCTCGTCCCTATCGCGTACTTGAGGTACTTCAATGGCTCGAAACATGCGGATCTGAGCTGAGCGAGGATGATGAGGAGCACTCTTAAGGCGTCTATAAAAATACCGGATTACTCAGCCAGGTAGTGTGGGTTTTCCGGGGAAATCGGAGACGGAATTAATATTAAACGCCCGTCTCCCCGTTTTGACTGACATCTCCCTTCATGAGTGGGGTGTCCATTTGACTGGAGAATACTGCTCAGCGCTTTCCAGTCAAACGGAAACCCCACTCCGTCTAGTAAACTTCAGCCTCAGCAACATATCCTTCCATCAGCCACGCCATGCACCTCTCCATGTATGGCTCCTTTGTTAATGCTCGGACCGACGTCGTGAAACGCGAGGAAACCCTCTCCTCTCTCACTTTCCCACCTCGGAGCGTTAGTGCCGGCCTTATGGCCCCTCGCATTCAACATCACCCCATTCATATCGACGCAGACCAGCAATGTTAGGAGATGTCTAGCAGTCCAAATCCGTGCAGCGTACGCCTATTTCTTCGCGCTGCTCGTCGCCAACTCATCTTTCATCAGCCCCAACCACTACCCATCCATCCTACCACACCTCACCCCATACTCTTACCTCTTCTGTGCGCTCATCGCTCACACTGCTGCAGAACTTAGACATCCCACACGCGTTCCATCCCACTACGCTTTGCTACGTCGCGTCTATCGCAACAACCTGGTAAATAGTTGCAAGAAATCGCGTACGGACTCGAGTGACCCTCGCGTCGTTGGACTCTGCATCGCAAATTAGAAGAGCACTACAATCTTCCCTACTCGTATCATTAGTAAGCCTGCCCCACCTTCACCTTCACCCGGTCGTTGCTCACCGCTCGGACTCGACCCCACATTGTAGACTTGACGCGTATCATGACATCGTCTACAACCCCCAACGCGATGCCGATGACATCTCATCCTTCCACCCTGGGCGAAGGCATCCCCACCTCCGCCCCCATTCCCACTTCTCCCTCCGCAAACGAAGGGAGGAGCTGGCGTACCTGGCTCCCGCATGTCCCCCGCTCGATCTCCCGGCTCTTCCAAGCCCAGGTTCACTACGACTCTGTCGGAGACGCAGTTGAGGGCCAGGCTCGGGCTGAAGCCAAAGCCGAGGAAGCGGCCCGCAAGGCCGCTAAGAAGGCATCCAAGAAGGCCGCGAAGCAGGCCAAGAAGAGCAAGACCGTCAAGTTCCCGTGGAGGCACGGTGTTCGCGGTAGCCGCGACAGAGGTGTGCGTGTCAGTGTCCACACGAACGTTGTCGCCCGCAGCGATGCGAACCTCTGCCCGCCCACCGCGGAAGCCAATGAGGTGGGCCCCAGCACCGGCGCCAATTCGTCCTCGGGACGTCTTGCGTCCGAGTCTGGTCCCACTCCCGCGCCTACCACTGGCAGAGTCTATGCCATTCCGCCCGGCTTGTCTGCTGGGCGGGTGCCCTCTTCTATGGCAGGAGCTGCGGCGATGTCGTTCGGCACTTTGGATGCTTACACCTTTGCGTCTGCCTCTGTCACGACGTTTTCGACTGCAGCTGCGTCGACCAGCTCGCTGGGAATCAGCAACGCAAACGCGGGTGCGTCTATGGACACGCTCGCCACGGAAGTGGGGCAGGACAATGAGAAAGAGGTCAAAGAAGACGAGGATGACGAGGTGCGTTCCCTTGCATCATTGTTAACACGACTGGCACTAACCAAGAGATCTAGTTGACCCCTAGAGCGTCGAGGAACATTCCGAACGTGCTCAACGTCAACGCCGCCACCAGCCTCGCTTCCACCTCTGCCTCCAACTCCTACATCGCCTCCGCTCCGTTCCCGACCATGACCATTCCCACTACCAGCGCCCACCCCGCCAGCCTCATTCCCGCATATGCCCCCTTCGCACCGACGTACCGCCCGGGCGAGACCCCTCTCGGCATGGCCGCCATGCGCGCTGCCGCACCATGGGTGCCCGCGAACGCCATTCTGGTGGACAACGGACAGTTCTTGAACTACTATCTCGCCCAAACCCAAGCCCACGCGCAGGCTCGTGCGCAGGCTCAGGCTCAGGCGCAAGCTCAAGCACAGGCACAAGCGCAGATTCAGGCGCGATGGCATGCGCAGCTCGAGACGCATGCCCAAGCCCAGGAGTGGCTGGATGCTCAGGCCTGGAACCAGCCTCAGACGCATGCTACCCCACGAGCTCGAGTGGGGCAGGAAGACAACGACGAGGAGCCGGCGCGGGGCCCTCTCAGGGTGGTCAACAGGACGCCCTCGCCCACCGCTCTGCCGCTTCCCTCGACGCCTGCATCTGCGCAGGCGTACGATATTGTCGCAGTGGATGAACAACTAAAGACGTTCGGTAAGCAGCTGTTTTCTCTCGTAAGGACTGTCGCTCAACTTTCTCTAGTCCTATCCCCTACCGACACCATCGAGCCTGTTCCGGTGCTCACTCACGACACCATTGCCACTCACGCTGATGCTGACGGAATGTCAGTTTCAGCTTGGGCCATGATAAGCGAGGATGAACTCGCACTCGCCGAGGCCGCTGCTCTATCCGTGGCTCAATACGCCTCGTCTTCGCGCGAGGCCACTGTGCCAGCATCCCCTTCCGAAGAAGAAGGAAACGTTTTCGAATCATATTCCCCATCCGCGAATCGGTCACCCCTAGCCTCAGAAGCGCACACGCTCCCGCCTGTCGGGACGTGGGCACACTCTGGGAATGCCCACCACGAAGCCGATCATTCTCGCGACGAGCGAGAAGTCGACACAAACGAAGAGGGCCAGGACGACTTACCCAACGGAGAAGAGTACTTGGAGTTCGACGACGAAGGATTTTACGGCGATGAAGAGCTAGAAGAAGGCGATGTGTTCGATGATGGCCTCACGTCGGACACCGAGGACGAGCGCGACGACTGGGCCCGGGGTACCTCCCCCGCTGGCGCCGCTCTGGGCACCATGCTCGGTCTCGAGCTTCATCTCCCCGAGACCGGCATCGACCCTACCCTCACGCCAACACAGGCAGCCCTGCATCGCCGCAACATTGAGGCGTATGCACGGGAGATGGGGCGGCTCGACGCCCATGTTGCGTACATGGTCAGCCATGGCATCGCTCCTCCCCCTCGGGACCCGCGCATACCCGAACATGTGTATGAGCAGGAGCGGCGTCGAATCGAGCACCGTTTCGAGGAGCTGTCGGCGGTTCAGGCGGAGAGGCGAGCGGAGACGACGCAGCGGGAGACCAAGTCCTTCATGCAGACTATCATTGCGGGTCTTCGCGGGGAGTCGGCACGGACGCCTCGCAAGGCGCGCACGGAGCTGCTCGTTACGGACGAGGTGGAGGTTACTCCGGAGATGGAGGCCGCGCGGTTGCGCCGCCAGGCGTTCAAGGCCCAGAAGGAGGAGATCGAGAGGGTGGAGAGAGAGATGGAGCGCATGGAGCGCGAGGAGCGCGAGCGGGAGGAGGAGGAGGAGCGGCAGAGGCAGCGCGCACGCGAGCTTTGGTTCGGCGTCAATGCACAGCCCGAGGACGACGCCTCGCAGGAGAAGATGCGAAGGCTGCGAGAGGCGCTTGATACGGCGCTTGTCGAGCCTACACCGGTGCCCGCTCCTCAACCGGTGCCCGCTCCTCAACCGATCCTCGCCCCTCAACCGATCCTCGCCCCTCAACCGATCCAGCCGGCTCCCCGTGTCGACGGGCCGGTGATCGCCCAGGACAACACCTTGACTCGCGAACTCTCCAACCACTCTACTTCCTCGGCGTCGACAACGGTGGTGGCGGTGCCTTCCAGACGGAGGTTGCAGGTGATGCCGTCCAGACGGAGGGTGTCGCCCGTTTCCATCTCACCGGACGTCTCGATCATCATGGAAGAAGACGAGGACGAAGACGGCAGCGTCGGAAGCGCGACACCTACATTGGTGGATGTCAACGTTCACGATGTCAGCCCTCCCGCTGCCGCCCCTCGCAATGCTGCAGGCAATGCTAGGATCACCCCGAACGTCATCACGACGAGTAATGCGCGGACCGCCCGTCATGCCCTTGAGATGGAGCTTGCGGATGCGATCCAAAGTCGCCTTCCCGCGTATGTGTTGGCTGCTCTGGCCGACAGTGTCGCCGAAGACGAGGCTCTTGAGCTAGAATCCACCACCCCACCAGGCTCACCCGGTGTCTAGAGGGTTCCAGTTCGTAGAGGTGATCGATATGGTGAGTCCCCTCGGATTTTTAGTTTTCGAGGAAACGCCAAATGCTTACTTTCCATCAGATCTCTTCTCAGGACCCGAACACACGTGGGGAGTGAAGCTCCCGTGACACGCGATACGTTCTCTGGCACATACCATCTCGTCTATTTTCTTCTTCTTTGGTTATGGATAACGGACCATTATGCATTATACGCTGACTAATTGGATTCCCTATACATGTACTTAGACTGGCGTTTGCCCTTGAGGGAGGGCGATGCTTTACGATATATCTGTAAAATATAGAGAATTCGACGTGTAGTCTGATTTGTGCGTGACGTGAATCAGCAGCTTCAGTATACCATGACTGATCGGAAGTGTGGAAGCGAATGAGTGCATCATTATGATGCTCCTTCCATGCTCAAGGAAATTTTCTAAATCTGGTGTTCAGATATAAGCATGACGGTCAAAAGAACATTGAGTACATCCCCTTCCCTAGTGTCACCGCATTGTAAACTTCCTCTTTCTCAAACCTTGCGGCCTTGCTTGTGGCTGCGAACGACACGCAGGTGGCGTGAGCTAATTGCGTGTGATAATGTCGGAAATTTACTTTTTGCATCGCAACGGAACTTTGCCATTAGGGCATTGTGATCTATTATAACACACATCACTAAATGGGCGGATCGAATATAAGTACATGTACATGAGCAGTAGTAGAATCAGTTATAATTGACACCGTACCTTAATGATATTTCGAATCTCCAGCACGAGTGGAGCGTAAAGTCCGTTTTTAACATATGGGAAATCAGACCAAAATCTGACGGTGAAATGGTCAGATCAGGGATGATATTATAATATTGATGGCTATCTTACCACTGACGGAGCCTGCATGATAATTACACGATAAGAACGGCTGGTGATTTATGCCGCATGATAAAAACTCACACCATATGATGAGGACTCGCAATCTCGCCCATGATTTTAATGACAAGACATTCATCGTGAATATCATATAGTACATGATGTAGCATTATGCGAGGTTAAAACGACGAACGAGGATAATACACGAGAGCAGGAACACGAGAGCAGCAGCATGAGAGCAACAATGATACATGAGAGCAGCAGCAGTACACGAGATCAGGAGGTCCGAGGAAAGAATTAGACTCAAGTTACTCACATCAACCATCTATAGCTCTTCGTCCATCACTTTCCACCGGGTTGAGCTAAAAGGGATGAAAAATGAGTGAGTGATGGGGCGACAGCAATAATGCATGCACCTCATCGTAGTAGAGTGCATTGAAGAATGCTGTTGGCTTCGTGCATAAGGGGTTCTAGCTTTCGGAAGGTACTTATATGCGTAGTAAAACATGCCAAATTTACCAGAGCCAAAACGCCAGAAGAACTTGACAATTCTAAGACAAGTGGATGTGGAGACAATTGGTGGTGGGGAGGCGTGTAATGAAAACAGAGAGTACAGGGGAGGATAAATAGCGGGGGAAAGAAAGAGAAACGGTTGAAGGGAGGAGAGAGAAAAGGCGAGGAGAGAGTTCAAAAAGGCGAAGGCAAACAAAAATGTCTTATCTTATCTTATCTCTCCATCAGCTTTAGGGCTGGCTTCATCATCTGTCTCTGATTGGTCAGAATTATTAGAGGTCCTCTTCTATTTCATTTTGCCGTCGTTCTTGTAGCTGGAATGCATGTCGCCGCTTCAAATTATCAAGCATTGCTTTGCAAGAACTATAGGTATGAATAGAAGCAGACAGAGGCCGAGCGGTTGGTATCCATGCATTCAACGTGATGTGGCCGGTTTTCTCCCCCCACTCACTTGTTCCACGAGTGTGCACAAGGGCGAGTTCATGCGTCGTCTCAGGCGTTTCCGCCACACTAACTCATTTTACAAATCTATTCGTAAAATATGGGTGCTCAGACATGCTTGCTTGCTCCGTGAGTGCGTGGCTTTAAATACCAGCAGTTCAAGTTTAGTTTTCAAAGGATATGTCCCTATTTCAATGCGCCTGGATACAACTTGGGGTCTTGCAAGGCAAGCTCGAGCCTGAGTGAACGTTAAGTGAAGACGAGACTCTCACCAACGCGACCGGCCCCGCATCATTGTAAAGGTCAGCGGGTATTCGAATCTCTACTGTTTGTTATTGTTCATCGTTTTTCGTTTGTTATTTGTTAATGTTCATTAGTATTCCTCTCTGCCTAAAGCGGTGGCTGACATATGCAGTTGAAGTTATCGCTCAATGGTAATTTTGTTTCTGAGATGGTCTCCGTATTTTATATTCGACTAACAAATGTACGAGCAAGATCATCAATTTTGATCAATGGTAAAGTGTCCGCGACATGGTGTTCGGCCGAAATTCACTACCACACCATAACGATATGTTCACTCAATGGGAATGCGTCACCATTCGTGATTATACACAACTGTCTCGACGGCGATATTATAACGGTGAGCACTCGGTATAACGGTCAGATTTTTCCCACCCATTTAGTGATGCATTTTTTCCGTTGTGATGCCGTTGGCGCCCAGCAATTTTCATCAAATTCCTGTCGCAATTCCATTGCAATGCATTAAAATGGTCGCTATGATGGGCATTTTGATGACGACTTTGTCATTGTAACGGCCAGATTCATTTTGGCATTGTGATCCGTTGCAATGGATCACAATGCCAAAAAAGAATTTCCGACATTAATAAGAGTTGTCGTGGGAAAGTGAAGTTAGCACCGGCCAACGCGCGGAGGAGCCTGCACCTACCTACGCCCGCATACACGTTCAGCGCTTCAGTGCTCTACAACTGTCTCTGTCTCATGCAATCTCATGCTTTACCAGCCAATTCTTTGCATTCATTCTCTGCTCAAGCCCCTACCGTCTTGGACTTCAAAACAATGTACGTGAGATGACTTGTCTAATCCCACTACTGATTGGTCAGCACCTCTTTGCCGGTTCTCTCGGGAACGTAGCAGGTTCGCGATCCCATCTTGTCCTCGATCGCTTTGTCAGCCTATGACTCAAAGACACTATCATCATTCTTATATCTCCTATCAAAGTTGGTTCCTTGACTAGGCAACCCGCGATGAAAATCGCGAGGACAGACGGCGAGGAGGTGGTCCGCTCGGTGTACCTCTAGCCTAGGAGCTGTGGGATACCTACGGGAGGTTAGAAGCTCGGTACTTTCGACTTTCGAAGAAGCCTCCTGTGGACGAGTACGTGAACGACGCGAACACCGGAGGTCATACTTGCCAGTCATTATGAGATTCGGTTGAACGCAACGTTGGGAACGCCATAGGAAGAGGGCTATATAGAGAGGTACGAGACGTCGTCTTCGGGAGGCCAAGAACCTGGCATCGAATTGGCCGCTCTCTCCGTTTTTAGACTCATCAATAACAAGCAATGTCGAGCACCGACACTTCCCCAACCCAGCTCGCCCTGCTCCTGCCCGCCGTCGGCGCGCCCTTCGAGCTCGGGCGAATCCCCGCTCCCACTCCTTCGAGTCTCGGCCCCGGCGAAGCCCTTATCAAAAACTTTGCAGCAGGCCTCAACCCCGCCGACCACAAGTCGCAGTCCAAGGGTTTCATCGCCGTGCGCGAGTGGCCCGCCGTGATTGGATATGAAGGCGCGGGCACCGTCGAGGCCGTTGGCGAGGGCGTCACGCGCGTGAAGGTCGGGGATAGGGTCGCGTACATGGGCGTGATGGAGAATAAGGGGAGGACGTTTCAGCAGTGGATCGTTAGCGAAGCGGAGTGGTTGTTTCAGGTGCGCTTTCTTTTGGAAATTCGCGATGTCTGAGCGTCAGTGACGTGGGTGCAATATGTATGATGTAGATCCCAGATAACATGGACTTCGAGACGGCAGCGTCCGTCCCTGCCGCGCTTACAGCAGCCCTTTTAGGCGTATATCAACCCTCGCCTCACGGATTGGGCGTCTCTGCCCCATGGCGTTCCGACTTTGACTCCGAGATCAATGCTGGGAAGCCATTTGTCGTACTCGGCGGTGCATCTCAGATAGGCCAGTGGGCGATCCAATTCGCGCACAACGCCAGCTTCAGTCCCATCATCACCACCGCATCGCTGCACAACTCTGGTGTACTGAGGGGCATCGGGGCGACGCACGTGCTCGACCGCTCGCTCTCCGCCGAACGCGTCGTCGAAGCAGTTGAAACTATCACCGGCAAGAAAGAAGGCGTGACATACGTATTCGACGCTGTAGCGTTCCCGGAGACGCAGCGAGCTGGGTTGACGCTGCTCGCAAAGGGCGGCAAGATGGTCGTTACCACCTCCCCGGTGGTCCAACCAGAAGAAGGGAGCGGGAAGGAGGTGATCTTCGTGCGTGGCGCGTTCCAGTTTAACCCAATCCACGAGGAGTTTGGGAGGGAGTTCTTGAGCTTTTGGCCTGGGCTCGTTGAGCGTGGCGAGCTTAAGGTGCGCATTTACTTCTCGATCTTGTTGTTTTTTAGTTGAGGAGGGTCCATCTTGCTAGCCGAACCCGGTGGAAGTGCTCCCTGGCGGGTTGAACGCTATAGCGGATGGGCTAGAGCGTCTCAAGACTATTAGCGGGAAGAAGCTCGTCGTCAAGCCTTGGGAGACGGAGGCGACCATTTGACGCGTCATCTATGATGCGAGCCAACCAACATATCGAATCCTGTGTGTGTGTATTGTTGAGTTCACCAATGCATTATTTGTGGTTATCTATCCCGCGAGGTTGTTGACTCGCAGCTCCCATCACCCCCATCGATATGACCAGCCTTACGAGTGTACGGATGTTTGACTCTGGTTCCGGTCGATATTAAGCGCACGTTGTTGATCCCGATTCGAGATCGAATAGGATCGACTCCGATCAGCTACAGCGTGTTTTTCATCTTTGGACTTCATCCGCTGCACTTTCCTTCTTTGATGATAATTTCTTCCCATTATGGCCTTATGACATGTAGATCAACCAGAGGTCCCGGTCGTTCTCGTTTTGCTTTATGAAAGGCACGCGGGTAATGTCATCCCGGCCCAGCGCAGTTAAACCGGCTAACGTTTCCTCTTTGCATTACTAGTAAACCCTTTGAACCTATCTTGTTCTGATACTCGGCGGCCCTCTGCTCTCCGGCATCGCATGGCTACGACTCGCCAAGCTGTCTACTTCTTCTTCGAGCCTTTGGGATGGCGTCATAACAAGATTTACCCAGTCAAGTTCACAATTAGGTGGAGAGGTAGAGGATGACGCATCATTGCAATCCGTGGATGCCCGTTTGACTTCAGACTGACACCAGCGCTCTCTACTGATTCGTGACTCTCCATCCTTACTCCTCATCTCAACTATTACCTTTACCCTCACCCTGTCCCCGAATCCGCCACAGTTGCTCCGTTAACACAGCTTTGACCCTGTATCGAGTTTATAACTGACTGTAAGTAACGTGTTCTTAATCTGTGGCACTCACAAGTTACTTATAACAAGTTTTTCCGACGACAGTGCGTCTGCATACGTGCAAAAAACCTAGTATCCAACTGCACCGAGTCGTCTTTCACCGCTGCTCGCACCTGTCATTCATCAGCCCGCCCTCATCTTTGTCCTTCATCCCTCTCTCGTCACCCAAAGTCATGGCCGGTGCTTCCGTACCTCACGCAGCTTTTGCGGCATTCTTTCAGCCCGCCCCTCCTACGCCCGTTCCGCAGTACCAACCCGGCGAACCTATCTCTCCACTCCGCAAGACGTGCGAGCGAGTGGGTAAGTGGACGAAGCGTCGTTGCTGGATACGCGAGGCAATGAGCGCGAAGGTCAGGGGCAAGAAAGGGAAGAAGGCGCCCGCGATTCACTCCTCTACGCGCTACCACGGGGGCTCGGGCGAATCCGAGGTGGGACCCTCGTACAGCGCGTATGAGCTCGCAGATTACTCGTGGGCGTCGGACGAGCCCTTCCTCAACGTTGAGCCAACCCGCAGCGTCAACAATCCCTCAACCCCCGATCGAGGAGGCGCTATGACTCCCTCTCCTGCGTCTCCGGATCTTTTAGCGCTCTCGGGTGTTAACATGAGTCCGTTCGCGCTCCTGTCCAGGGATCCGACTCGTCTCTGGCCAACGACCTTCATACAACCCCGCGTGCACTCTTCCGGTCCGTTCGTCGACATGCCTGTGCTTTTCGAGAGCGACGACTCCGACGATGGCTCCGACGATATCACCACCACCAGCGATAGCTCGGAGGACTACCATAGGTTTCTTCCTTCCGGCACTTCGAAGCCCGAAGACAAGACGACAAGCGCGGTGAGGACGCTCCTACGGCTTGTGCATCCTTCTCCGTCTCGGGTGTCGGACGGCACACCATACCTTCCGGCTTTCGATGCGGCTCAGACGGGCGCGTTTTCGTGTGGGACGAAGACGCACCTGGATGTCGCGGAAGCGGTGCCTAGGGGCCATATGAGGAGGTCACCTGGGACACGGAACTTGTCCATGTGTGTTCCGACGAGCAGCGGTCCGCTCTCTGGCTCGAACGCGCGTCTTACTCACGGTGTCGGTCTGGGTGTTAGCGTCCTTAACGCCGACGTCCCTCAAGGTGTCTCGTCGTCATCTGACTCGACGACATCTGATCCCCGGGTCTTCGTCGTCAACCTGGCCAGCGACACCGACTCTTCGACGACAATCAGCTCTGCGATGCGCGGATCGGGGTCGTCCGCGCTCAGCTTCTTGGCTCTTGTTGATTCTCCTCCGGCGGTTTCTCCGGCCTCTCCACCATCTGTGTCTGCATTACATCGACTCCTATCATCTCACTACGTTCCTGATCCTGCGGCGCGCGCGATCCCGCCGAGAGGGACTGTTGCACGCTCGGATGATGCCCACGTCCACACTGATGGCGCGGTTGATAACCGTATCCATGACGAGGGCCTGGAATGGAGTGTCTTGTTCGAGTTCGACAGCGAGGAAGATGGCCACTGCTACATGGCTGCTTCGAGTTCTCGCGCGGCTAGCGTCCGTCTGCAGGCGACGGGTGCCTCGAGGTCTTTGGCTGCCAGGTCTACCGGCGCCGATAGTCGCCCGAGTTTGTGCCCGACGGATAGCTGCATGGAGTATTAGGCTACTGGCTATTGAGTAGACGGGATTGATCGGAGAAGAAAACGGGATAGCTGCCGCTTCGAGGAGAGGGCCTCGGGGACGAGGGCGATCATCTCTTGCTTCAGGACGCAGCTGTAGACGACATATCGACTACCCGGGTCCCTTACCGGATCGATGTCTGTGGGAGACACTGATCCAGGCTAGGTCAGGGACGCTTTTTATTCCGCCGCATGTACTCGTCCGACGGTTTTCTGCCGTCGCAATTACTCACCTGTTGTTGTCAGTCACTTGTGTATAATACTCTCGGGCGCTTGCAGCGTCGTTATAATACTACATGTATAGGCTTGTCGACGCGTGATTCGGAGAGTGTAATAATAACGGATTGTGGCGGGTTAGTGATTTAGCGGAGGGGTACTCTACATTGATGTGCGTCGGCGCGCCACTGCGTGGCGGTGAGACCAATTCCGATTTGCCCGGAGCGCGCTGCGGCGTTTGTTTGCTATTATTTGGGTGCAATCCCGTTCTCCGCCTCGTCTGCTCTTCGTCGTTCCATCTATGGCGACCCCGCAAATACGCAGACCGACACGCATATTCTTTGCTTGGCTACGGAACATCTCGCAATGGCACGACGATCTCGTATTCACGGGCGCAGACACCTTGCCTCACTGCCTCTCAGTCAGGCTCTACTGGGTAATTCGCCCCGACAACTGATGCTGGGGTGTGCAACAGGATCCAGACTCGATAAACACAGTCACCTCTTACTTCTTAAGCTCGACTTCACACCTGTCGCTCTCACCTTGCCATCGTCATCCTAAATCCTCGAATGTGACGTCCGTCGTCGTCATGACCCCCTACTCTGGTCTTAGCTAGGCTGGTTCGATCTCTAATGTGTGTCGAAAAGAAGGAGCTGTCGCTGTTACAGGTATTCCTTTGCGTCATCGCGGTGCGTAGATTCTGGTCTGACCTAGAATGTCATTTGACTTATATACGCCTTGCCTCCTTCCTCTGTTCTCTATCTCCTTCACCCACGTTCTCATCCTATCGCCTCCCAAGCACGCCTTTGACCTCGAGTCCTATCTCCTGCAACCTACCCAAGACATTGTAAGCATCCATTCGACTAGTGTTGTAAACGCGCCTGACCTGCGCCCCGTACCTTTTTTTCGCCTAGAACAATGGCTTCCATCCCCCGCAGTCTCAAAGTTCCCCACGCCATCCTCTCATCCCTCCTCAAGGTCTTCCACCGTGGCCCTTCCACTCGCCTCGGCCAGAAGACGACCACCGGCTCTGTTCCTGTGAAAGCGCCAAAGTTCTCTCCGTTCTGGAAGAAGCGAGGCCGCAGGTCCAACAAGTCTAAGAAGGGAAAGGGAAAGGGAAAGAAGACTAACAAGAAAGCGGGTAGCGGGTTGGGACTTTTTGTCCAGTGTGTGCACAAGTCGTTTGGTGTCCCGATCCACGAGGACGGAACGACTGGCGGTCCTGCGGATGCCTCAGGCAAGCAAGGCACCCGCGGCGAAGGCGGCCCTGCGATCTACGTCGAGGGGCCGTCCTTGACCGGTTCTGAACAGGGCGAATTCGAGATGCGCCCGGAGGACATGTCTCGCGCATGCGAGATTCAGACCGCCGACGATACTGTGGGAAGTTCGTCGACGAGCGAAGAGCGCTTCTTCGACGTTGCGCTCAGCCGCTTCTCCTTCGGCACCGGAGCTGCTCATGGGGCCGCCTCTGGTCCCAGCTCCGGTTTTGGCGGCATGACCCCCTCCCCCTCCATCATGTCCGGCCTCTCTGGCCTCGCCAACGCCAACACCTATACGGATGCTGCTAGGTGCACCTACAGCACCCTGTCGAGGGATCCTGACCGCCTTAGGCCCTCAACCCTCTGCCGCGGCGGCTGGTATCCGAACCAGCGCCCCCGCGAGCAGATGCCTATCGTCCTCGAAAGCGACAGCGAAGAGGACTATGGCCAAGTCATCCCCGACAAACCCCGTCAACTGCACGTCGTCAACTGCACGCCTGTTGGCGCCTCTCCTCCCTCTCCTCCCTCTCCTACTGCTCATTGTGGCGTCCCCCTCACCGATGCGCCCCTTGAGAGCCGCGAGCCGCTCGCACGTCCCGACAGAGGCACCACTGTGGGAGTGGGCCTCGGCGTCGGTGATGTTCTTAGTAGATCTGCCGCGATAGTCGACGCTGCATCAAGCGAGTCTCGCGAGACGATGTCGACCGTCCCGTCTGGGTGGTCGGCTCTCCCCTCGTTATCCTCTTCGGAGGCTATGTGCGGGGGCCTCTCCGAGTCCGCGACGACAATCTACTCTACATCCGCCAAGGGATCTACCTCTGCTTGCGCTCTTCCCTCTTCTTCCACATACGATTGCGCCTTCCCTTCCTCCGTTCCATCTTCCGGTTCTATGCCGTGCGCACCCCCGCTTATCGGGGCTGGCGCGCACCCTGAACATGCCCATGTTGCTGCCGCAAACGCGGACAACGAAGCCGAAACCAACGACTTCGACAACGAGGGCCCAGAAATGGACACCACGGACCAACAACTCGAGCACAACTCGAGCTACGAAGACTACGAAGGTCACGTTAAAGAAGAAGACATCGAAGACCTTGACCCCGACGCCAGCATCCTTGGGATGTACACGCGCTCGCATCCCGTCTCGACCCCGGGCTCATGGCTCTGGGAGAACGATGATGAGAGCTACGACGAGTATGGCTACAGCTTCAACCACGACAGGACCTACCGCTCTCTGGCACCTTCGCCCAGCCCTCGTCGCGTCTACGGCGATGGGAACGAGCACTCTATCATTGAGAGCTCGGTTGCGGACTTCATGTCGCACAGCGTGCTCTATGCGACCCCGGTCAGACGTGGAGCCGATGGCGACAACGTGAGTGCGAGTGGGCGGCGACGTCTGGGAAGCGCCAGCGCCGTCCGCTCCGCGCGCAAGCTGCTCGGGCGCTCGCCGTTCTGGTTCCTCACCACACCCCTGCGGAGCGTCTGCAAGCCGGTTAGGCCGCCCAGGGAAAACTCGGGCGACGACGCCGCAGACCAGAGTGTGGACACGGACGATCTCTGGGCGCAGATGCGCGACGCCATCGACCTTGCGCGCGACGGCGCGTATGTCGACCCCGCCAAGCTCCTCGCCTCCCGGGCGATTGCGCCGCGCACCCCTCAACGCACGCCCCTTAGGATGCAGCGCCTCATCGGCCCCGCAGCTCCTGGCTCGCGGTCTGTGAAGGCTAGTAAGCTTTCTTCGGTCACCAATGCGAACTCTCCGCGTAGCGCAGAGAAGTACGCGACGCCTGACAAGGTGTGGTGGGCTGCCAGCGGTGCTGATCTGAACATGTGCATGTAGGCGACGCACCTCTTGGTCGATGGGTTCCTGACGTTTCATTCACTTGCTAATATTCCTCATGTCTACGCATCATCTTCATGATGACCACTTAATGTTTTAGACGGCTCGACACGGACACTAATTAGATTATGCTACATGTATCGCTTAGTGCCATTCACTCGTTGTAATGAGGATCGTGAATCTTAGACGCATTCTTCCCTTACTTCAATCGTGTGAACTCAATCGTGTGAACTCAAAAGCTACTGAACGCTGTAAGGTTTTCGTCGTGGCTGCGCCTTGACCGTCGCATGTCTATCGAACCTTTACCTCGAGGTTAGGCTTTCGAAGACCTAAATATTCACATGTTCGTAGATATTCCCCAGTAATCGATTTACACTTGGTTCTCCCACATAGCTGGTGGTCCTTGATCCCCTTGAACTCTACGAGTACATGACGTAGCCCACACTGACTTCGATACTTATAGCGCATAAGACAGAGTCGCAGCATTACAGTACCGCAAAAATAGCCTCTGCCCCATGCAGCCAGATCTAGTCCAGCGTTATTACTAATAATGTTCAATGCCCTATGACGCCTACTATACATCATGTGCCACAAAGCGCCTAGCGGCTCCGTCCGCCGTCCTTGCGAACGCTCAAGTTGAGTTGATCCGATAGCGTAAATCTCGTAAGTTCATTAAGCAGTCAATCGGACTTCTGTGTTTCACCATCGATCACGCCGTTACCGGCGGCGGTCGTATATTGCAGCAAGGTAATTTGCCTCTGCCCAGTCTTCTTTTTCTCACGGGTTAGTATACCGCACCTGGACATTCACGCGCAGTCATAAATAACCCTTCTGTTTCAAAAGCGCGCCGAAGTATTCGGACCAGTACCTTGGCGCCTAACTCCAATGTTCCAGTATTGAAGCTCTCGTCTCTCTCACCATCCCCGTATCAAGGATGGTATCAAGGACGCAATGTTTTATAGTAGCAACTTGATGGAGTCTCAGTATTTGATTCGTTGATCGTTATGGCACATAGGTCTCGGATTCGCGCGATCGCGGGAAGCATGGATCGAATCGCCCTTTCTCTACAGCACCGGACTTGACGCCTACTCTCTAAACCCACATAGGTAGGTTAAATCCGCTCTCATAATGCTTGCGGATCGGGCATCAGATGGGCACGTAAAGGGAGCTATCGGGAAATACAAAATTACCGATGCGCATTTGTAAGCTGCCGGACACTCTTCAATTGTCAGTGACTCATCGTTCCGTATGGGTCGCGTACGCTATTGATTAGTCTCTAATTCTGCATGTTGTCATTCACTTTGTCGGCCATAGATGGTCACATCTTCGATAAAGCCGCGTAGCCTACGAATAGTGTGTATATACGCTAGAGCTAGTCAGGGATAATTCTAGTTCATCACCTTTTTGTCCGACCCAACTGGCAAAAGAAGTCTCAGTCCACTTCATCCGATATTTAAGGACCTCGAGAACGTTATAGAAAGATACCTCCGAGAATTTTCATTAGTAAACGTTCTTCGTACCCACATTTCATTCCACATGCGATACAAATGAGATCTTGAGTGCCTCGATGGGTGACTTGTGGGCTTCTGAAATCTCGATGCGCCTCGTATCACCTTTATGGAATACTGGGTACAGGGATAGTATGTCATTTCTGCCTATGAACAAGACTTCATCCTTTCTCTCTGTAGAATTAACGTTGCGATGTTAGAACATCAATAGTACAATGGTGCAACCCGAACCCAAGCAATGACGACAGACATGGACTTTGATAACAACTTTCTTTCTCTTGGGCATACCTATGGAGGCTGAGAGAACTTATCTCAAGCCTTTTAGATCGGCAGGTACGTGTAGTCATCGCCATTGAACTTCAGGTATGCCCGCTGATAGATATCTTTGTATGTCCACAACAACCACTGCAATGGGTTCTCGCTCATGCGTCAAGCATATCGGTTCAGGTATCAACACAGCATACCTACTATGAAACATCACAAGCCACATTAATGCAATCATACTGGAAGCCTTCCGCGTCTTGTATAGACCTGGTTCAGCAGGTTGATATAAAACATGGAATACGATCTTCAAATCTGACCATACCCTCGGCTCATATCCTGCCTGCTTCCGTGTTCAACGATACGACCACTATATCCTTCACGGTCCAACTGATCCAGTCTCTTTCTACAGTCTACAATGGCGGTCTGCTGTACGCATAGCGACTGCATTGATGCGGAAGGCCAGTCCGTAAAGCACTTCGCCAACACAAGGAACGCCAAAATTCATATCGAGTCTAAGCAGTGAGAAACGAACTCCTAGGCAATTATGATTAACGTTATTAATACCGTTTATTAGTTTCGGCATTAAACGATACTCGTGCCTGATACCCGACTGCACCTATAAGACCGCCGATCCATCAGCAATCAGACGGCACTGTACAGGCCACAAACTAGGGCCGACGAAGTTTCTATTTGCCAACACACGGCGGGGTGCGTTCTCTTGCTTTCAGCTTCACTACTCGTATGTGCTTATAGAGTATTGATGCGCAGGCGATGACAGCTGGCGCCGCTTTTGCCAGCGTTGTGACCAATCCATAGGAATGACTCCTAGGAACACGCATATTAGCAAGTCTGCGGCGCAACAAAATACCGATACATTTATGAACACCGATTCCAACGGCCCTTACATTTCTCTATTTTATCCACTCGCACATGAAGAGTATACAGTTGATATGCTCATAATGCATTGCCTTATATGGCAGGTTAAGGGTCTTTTCAATTCAAAATTTCCTTTTCGGTCTATGCATTATGAGCATATCAACTGTACAACGCATGGTAAGGCATGATCCTGATCGCTGGTAAACGGTGCCAATTCTTACACACGCGTTATAGGACTACGCGGGACACACCTCCAACCTTACTTCCTTCCTTCGGCTGACATTCCACCGTACTTCGGACATCTGACGTCATATGTACCGCAAAACCAGATGAAATATGGGCACACTCCGGGACCCTCCAACTAGCCCAACCGTACGAGCGCTGCATTAGCTTTAACACACTGCCAAGGACCAAGATTCAGCGTCTTTCAGGGCTTTTAGCAGGGTTTGGTCCAAGAGAAGAATCTCTAAACGATTAAACACATAACTTTCAATAAGAACGATCCACTCCACACAAAGTCGAGCTATTTCAAAATCCAAATATAACAGTAGCGCTCCTACACCTCGCTCATAGATTTGTTCCCTGTACATTCTTCACTTGGCAATCCCTGTAAATTCATTCCTATATACATCCTCCAACACAACTAGATGATACTATGACACATACGACATCTAATCTGAGTGCGTACTCATTCTAGTGCATTTATGGTCGTCTGCTCCTAACTAGTACCAGCTATATGCCACCTACTCACGTTGGGGTCAAGGCGCGAGAGAAGAGCTTATGCTGGTCGTGACCGAACTCCCAAGGAGGAAAGGAGGTTAGAGTGAACTGATTACGGTGACATCATCAATATCCGCTTATTTCAGGCAAATGAGCCTGAGAGACCTCTCTATTCTTTCATAGTCAAAGGAACTTTCAACATGTGGCACAGTTTACTCCCAGTCTCTGACGGAGTTGCTGAACGATGATCTCACCCAAGTCGCGGTGTTCATTATACTACCCATAGTGTCTTGAACGAAAGAAGGTGAGAGTAGGTGACATGCGACGTTTTGGCCGGTTTCAACCGTGGTAACTTTGGCAAAATGAATACCGATCGGACTCCAATGTCCGTTACCTCTTAAGGTAACTGGGTTTTATGTGGGAAAATTTTTGAAGCGGGAGTGACAAATGTCCCGTCTCGAACATATGTGGTCCGCATGTTCATCCCAGTTGTCACTGTGTTTTGTCCTACGAACATTCACGGCGCGATAAAAGTTGCCTTTCAGTACCTTTCCATCTCAATCATGGCCCATATCAACAGAGATGAGCGCTACATCCCTCCATCATAATTTGCTGCACATTCGAGAGGCGTAGGTCACAAGGGCTCTGCGAGGTTTGTCAAGTCTTGCAAAACGCTTCGCAACAATGAGGTAGAGGAAGATACGGACTCAACTTTGCATACAAGTTCGGGCGCATATACTACCAGGGCTCGATATACTGCACGCACAACGGCATCGCCTCGGGCGCATCCCGTAGGACTTTTCTAATGCTCCGTACTACTTCTTCCTCGTTGTGTGCCGCCGTTAGTGTTGTGCAGGGCCGGGCTTGGCCTGAAAGCCCTGGCTTTGGCCTGGCTTTTGAGGGCTCGGGCTTTGCAAAAACCAAGGCCAGGCCCTGACATAGGGCCAGGGCTTGGCTCGGGCTTGGCTTGGGCCTAGGCCAGGGCTTTCACTATAAAATCATGTATTTTGCTTCCTTTGTGCATAAAAAATTGAAGCGGTCCATTTTCTACTCAATGAAGCTATCAGGATCAATCAGATAGTAAAAAACAGTGAAGACATTGACTTTTGATTGGGTCACAATAATCGCTGTAGTAAAAGACACTTATTCATCCAAATCTCAATGGTTCTCATTGTCTGAAATACCTAAAATTAAATCTCCAAGCTCATCATCATGCTTCTCAACAGTCATTTCATCAATAACATTGCCCTCAGTCTTCTCTAAGGATAACTCAGCTGCTGAGGATGGCCCTAGCTTATGGAAAATTAATTCCTGGCAGCAGAGTGTCCTCAACACCCGAATAGCTTCAACAACATCTCCACCAATGTGATTGCACCTTTTTGTGATTATTTCAGCAGCTGCATGAAAGTGATCCCAAATAGGGTACAAAAGAGAATTCAACTGTAGCACTGATTAGAACCATAAAATGTGATACAACAAGATAACTTACACCCCACCAATGGGCAATAGATATCTCTTCTGGAAGAGGCATCTCAGAGCCAAGATAAGCATGGAATCCTTGAGCCTGAGGTGCTGAGGTGTTTTCAGCTTCATTGTTTGCACCATAACTATCTTTGGGACATTAGTAACCTGCTGGGTCAAACATCACCTTATTTACTGACATAACTCTCAAGGCTATATTCTAATTGAAGGGCAAGTGAGTCAGATAATGCCATAGTTAGATCAGGACACAGCACACTTTGATTAGAATTTCCCACAATCAATAAAAACATCGTACACTAGCTAATACTTAAGTTCAAGTTATACAACCTTTTGTTACTAGAGTAGTTGTACAGTCATACTAACATTTTTTTTCAATTTTTTAGCTACAGGCCCTGGCTTAGGCCCTGGGCTCGGGCTTTGCAACAACCCAGGCCAGGCCCTAGGCCCTCAAAAGCCCTAGCCAGGGCTCGGGCAGGGCTTGGCCTATACAGGGCTTGGCCCAAAGGCTTTAGGGCCTCAGGCCTGGCCCTGCACAACACTAGCCGCCGTCGATTTGGAGAGGATGTACCTGAGAGGGGATGGGGTGCGGCAGAACAGTGAGATGGCGATGATATGGTTCGAAAGTATGATGATCGGGAGTGCGCGAATATGTTGGGGGTGATGTGGAGGGATGGGCTGGTTCCGGGGAGGAAGGATCCAGTAAAGGTGCAGGGGTATTTCACGAAGGCGGCGGGGCAGGAGCTGGCAGAGGCGTAGATGAATGTATCGAAGTTGTACTATCGTGAGTTCTTTTCTCCTCGTCTTCGGTGCGTATCAGCGTTCTCGTCTCTCCCTCCTCTATGAGCGCTTATTCCTCTGCGACAAGAATTGAGATCCAGAAGCTAACAAAGTCTTTGCTCAGGCAGAACTCGGCGAATACAAGTTCGCCGTGACCGCCTTTGACATCGCGGTGCGGTACGGATCCCCGTTCGAAGCTCATTTCTACCTTGGCAAGCTCTTTGCCCACTCGTTCTATGAGTACGGCGCGGCGGGGCACATCGACGTTGCCCGCGAGACATGCGAGAGCGCGCGCGCGGTCTTCAAGAATGTCGCCGAGCGCGGCACGTTTTTGAACGCGGACGTGCTCAATCCCGGCGAAGTGTACGGAATCGGTTCCAGCAGGGACATCCTCGGCGAGGCGGAGGAGCTGTGGGTGAGCGGGACGGAAATAGGGAGGGAGCATGCGATGCTGAGGTGGTGCGGAGAGGGGGAGCGAGATTGGGCAGAATAATCTGGCGTATGTGCTTGATCAGGGTGCGTATCGGGTGTCTTCTTGTCTGCTTCTCAGATACTCATTGCGTTCACTGGACAGACATATCGCTGCTTCGCCACGCTCGCCCGGCTACATCTCCCATCCTTGGCGGTTCGCCGAACGAGAGCGCACGCATCGCCCTTACGCAGTGGACGCGCAGCGCCGGCCAGCGTAATATTGACACACTCGTCAAGGTTGGAGACTAGTATTATCACGGTCTCGGGTTGCTGGGTGAGGAGCCGGAGAAGGTTCGCTTCAAGAAGGCGGTGGTGTACTACCATGACGCGGCGGACGAGGCGAGTGCGCTGGCGATGTGGAATCTCGGGTGGATGTACGAGAATGGTGTCGGGGTGCCCCAGGCAAGTTGCATGGCGCTGTGTTACAACGGAACCATATTGATGGTGGATCAGTAGGACTTCCATCTTGCGAAACAGCATTATGACCAAGCAATTGCGACGAACAGCGAGGCGTACCTCCCTGCGATGCTTTCAAACGCCAAGCTCTACGCTCGTAGCTTGTGGCTAACCATTCGTGGCGGCGGCGAGAGCATGAATCTCTTCCTTGCAGAAGAAAAACTCAGTACGTGTCTCTTCATTACGTCATGGCTCTATACCAGCGACTTACTTTGTCATAGATGAAGCAGCACACGACGAGCACGAAAAAGCCGAGGTAGCCGACCGCGCCCAGCGCGAGCAGCAGCAACACCAAGCTCAAGAGCTTCTCGAGGATGAGGACACCGGTAGTTGGTGGCACATGGGCAAAGCGCGCGATGACTTCCACAAGCGCCGGCGCTAGGGTATCGGGATGCCGCAGGAAGATCAAGATCCCATCGAGGTGCGTTTAATTTTTCGTGGCATTCGGCCTATTTTCGGAACAACTCAGTCAACCGCATACGAACGCCACAATTGACACAGTACGCACGCGAGCACCGTCAAGCCATCGCAGACGAACTCGACTTCGGGCCCGAGGACTACTTCAACGGTACTCTGCGCGGGGAGTACCTCAATGAGCACGGGAACGCGCAGGAGTTTGGCGTGGACGACGAGCTCGGGGAGACGATTCTGCTCGTGCTGCTGTGTGTGAGCGTGAGCATGCTGATTTGGATACGAGCGCGGCTCATTGAGCGGGCGAGGCAGCAGCATTAGCAGCTGCAGGTGCACGCTGCACAGGCGTAGGGACATGCGCACGAGACGGAGGGGCAGAGGAGGGAGCGGGAGCGGAGGCAGTTTGGGGTTTTTCCGCCAGAGGGGGATCCGGCGTGGGGGGAGTGGAATATCTTGAGGTAGTGGGTAGTGTATAGAATGAACCTGGTTTGGGATTCTGGCATACTGGACTTTTTCTTCTTTCACCTCGACCTCCGTTGAGTAGACCGCTGCCAAAGAGAGCCACCATGGTACTATCAGATTCCAGCTATTATGGCTTTGGGACAAACATTCTTGATCGTGACAAAACCAACAAGTGTGGTTGGCTAATGTTGGTTGATGCTTCCCACGAACCCACGAAGATCCTAGATGAACGTAACGCCTAGACCTACAGCATTATAACTGGTCTTCACCCTAAATTCAACAGGATATTTTAGGATATTTGCCACAATCAACCACAAGCAGCCCCACCCTACATTATGTCCTGTATATTCAGCGTTCATTCGAGCGTCAATAATGTTCGGAGATTGCTTCGTGGTCAACGTATTAGGCGCGCGGAGCGTCTACAAGGAGATTGTCATCTGCTGACTATGGTAAGCAATTAATTGACTCGTTTCATGCACAATATCCTTGCTGTAGTGCCGACTCAGCCTACTACCCCATCTCTACCAAACTGTCGGTGATGCTGGGCTCCCCACTTGGAGCTTGAAGGGTAGATGATCCTTCCCACTGCGACGTGACCTTTTTCAGAACCAGTAGCTTTACATGCACTAATCGAAACACACTCAAATTGAAGGCTTCTCAGTACTGCTGAGACGCAGGTGTTGTCCTCAAGTATAGTACTACTTTGTTGTTTCTACCACTTAACACCTCCTGATATATAGCTTACAAGTCCGACGCCGACTGTGGTGGTCTCAAGTCCACCCATAGACCCAGTTGTGTCTACTGGAGAAGGAGGAAATCAGATATATCATGATATCCCGTGTGAAGCGCTAAATACGTACGCTAAGGAGCGTCCCGGCGTATGTATTGGGCAGGCTGTGCTAAGTCTAATAAGGTATATTTACTGGAAAGGCTCTATTCGCCTTTACCACGTACCGAGTCAGTTCAGGCACCGACACTGGATTTGAACATGGTTGCCACGCGACATAATTACCTAGCGCTCACGGTCATCACTAAATGGGTGGGAAAAGTTTGACCGTTATACCGAGTGATCACCATTATAATATCGTCGTCGAGACAGTTTTGTATGATCACGAATGGTGACGCATTCCCATTGAGTGAACATATCGTTACGGTGTGGCAGTGAATTTCGGCCGAACACCATGTCGCGGACACTTTACCATTGATCAAAATTGATGATCTTGCTCGTACATTTGTTAGTCAAATATAAAATACGGAGACCATATCAGAAACAAAATTATCATTGAGCGATAACTTCAACGAGGACAGTGTTGAAACCAGAAGTCCGGCAATCGCGCTGGTCTGGCTAGGTACGGCAGTCCGGCGGCAAGTCGCGAGGGGTTTTGGGGTCTTAGTCGAAATCAAAACCACGGTCGGCATAATAACTTGCCTAGTATATGAGGAGAGCTTCGGAATAGAAAGCTATGGGTTACTCACATATACTTTTGTCCCACCCATGCTCCTCATACTTCTGCAATGATCTCTGGCCTCTTCTCCTTCCTCGAGCGGTGGAAGCGATCAGATAAGGCCTAGAAGACCCTGCCACATGATAGGAATGTACTGGGTTCGGATAGACGTGGCCATGGATAGAAAGAGCTGGTGGACATGGGGCAAGTAGGTTGACGGGGTGGAGGCTGTCGACTTAGAAGTCCTTCAGTTGGATAATGCTGATATCTTTGCGAAAGTTGCGACAACATTCGATAAACTTGCGGTGATCTGCTCATATTCGAGCTGCTCAAACTGGGAATAATGCCGGGGGACACAGGGAATGGGAATGGGTTATAGATAAGATAAAGTACAGGAGGGCTAGGAAATCTGCGCGACGTGGCTAGATCACATGCAATTGACTTTGTTTGGGTACCCCGCAACCGCGCCGTACCCGCCGTACCCGCCGGACTGCGTCGTAGCTCGCGCAGCGCCAGACTTCCGGATTCAACGACTTTCTGACTTCAACTGCATATGGCAGCCACCGCTTTAGGCAGAGACGAACAGTGACGAACACTAACAAACATTAACAAACATTAACAAACAACAACAAACGGCAGTGTATCTGATTCATGATTGAACCCATGCTCTAGGTTTACTCGATGTTCAACATTGCAACGTTCGACGTTCACTCAGGCTCGAGCTTGCCTTGCAAGACCCCGAGTTGCATCCGGGCGCTTTGAAATAGGAACATTCCCTTTGAAAACTAAACTTAAACTACAGGTATTTAAAGCCACGCGCTCACGGAGCAAGCAAGCATGTCTGAGCACCCATATTTTACGAATAGATCTCTAAATTGAGTCAGTGTGGCGGAAATGTCTGAGACAACGCATGAACTCGCCCTTGCATGCTCGTGGAGAACAAGTGAGTGGGGGGAGAAAACCGGCCACACCACGTTGAATGCATGAATACCAACCGCTCGCGATCGGCCTCTGTCTGCTTCTATTCATACCTATAATTCTTGCGAAGCAATGCTTGATAATTTGAAGCGGCGACATGCATTCCAGCTACAAGAACGACGGCAAAATGAAATAGAAGAGGACCTCTAGTTATTTCAAGCGAGCACTGCCGCCACACTCTCAAACGTCTAAATATAATTCTGGCCAATCAGAGACAGATGATGAAGCCAGCCCTAAAGCTGATGGAGAGATAAGATAAGATAAGACATTTTTGTTCGCCTTCGCCTTTTTGAACACTCTCCCCGCCTTTTATCTCTCCTCCCTCAATCCTCCCTTTTAGCTCAACCCGGTGGAAATTGGCGGACAAAGAGCCATAGATGGTTGACGTGAGTAACTTGAGTTGTTTGGGATTATAAGCCACTAATATCTTCGATCACACAACAGAAACTGCTGGCTCCAGCAAGCACGCGTTCACAGGACCACTAACACGATCTCTCTGCCACAGATGACGTCCAGGTCACTTCTCAACGTCCGACCCGACAGAAGATGAGCAACCCAGCAGCCTCGTTTAAGTCTCGCACCACCCATCCCCCAGCTGTCGGCGAGGACCTGGATCACAAGCCTGAAGTCTGAGGCTATCATATTCCGAGTCGATGGTCACTATTCGCGTCCCCACCCGCCTTCGGCTACCTCATTGTCAGAGTTGGAGCCCGAAAGTAGACGAGTGCTCACTGCAAAAGCATGTATACCTGATTTTAATGTGCTCGCTACTTGGTTTGCTAGAATCATGTACATTCGAGCTGATTCCGAGTTCATGTACCTGTGCCTGGTTTACCAAGTCATGTACTCGGATCTGAAACACAAAATCATGTCCATCATGGCGTCAGGTGGAGTCGGTGTTTGGAGAGGTCTCCACACCCGACAAACAAGTGCAAATGTTGGACTTCGTCTTTTGGGTTTGTCTTCCTTCCCCTCACGTTCTAAGTTGTTGCCCTCACCCACTCCAGCTCGCTTCTGCACTCGACCTTCTCTTTCGCTGCCGCCCTCGCCCTCGCTCCTGTTACCATCACTCTTGTTCCTTTCGTCCTCGCTGTCGTCATCGCCCTTTTTGTCCATCGCCCTTTCCCGCCCCTTCCCGCTAGCCTCTTGCTCATCCATCAAGTCTGACTACTCTTTGCTAAGAACAAACACGCACCCCAGTCATTCAGACAAGAGAAAGCGCAGTCTGGGACGGTCACTCAAGGAGGAAGAGATAAGAACGTGCGAGCAGAAGGAGAAGTACAAGGTTAGTTGTTGCTTGCTTGACAATCCTCGGCCCACACCCTCCTCTCATGGGTACGTCAAAGATGCTGCACTGATCTCCTTTATCTTATTGCGTGCGAGTGTTGTCATCACGGAAATTATGCCGTGTGCGGGTCACCAGTGTCCAGAGGAGTTGCCTGCCCGAGGCGTGGCAGATCACGCATGTGCATGAGCGCATGCCGTCGCCAGCGGCCACCCCGTTTGATGCGCTCATTTTGTTCGCGAGCGCTAGCTGACCACCGGTCACACAATAGCCATTGGTCCGCTCATCCATGGCGCCAGTTCCGAGATGTTTGCCAGTATAGGAACAATTGACAGGTAATCTTCACAGGGATGGCTTTAACGCTCCTAAGTGTCTATTTCCCTATTTGCGCCGGCTGCACTGAAGAAGGTTCAGGTGGTGACTTTCAAACTTGCGCCTGCCCATTGCGATGTGCAGGGTTCTTGCTCACTGGCGCGCGCGTGCAGTTACACATGTTCGGTGCGAGCTTTCATCTCTCCTCCCTCCACCTCCTTCCTCCCAGTATGAGCATGTACGATGTCACTCGTGCTCCTGGAGCGGGTTGGACTGCGGGTGGGCGGCTCAGGGCTCTTCGGGTGTAGTTCTGCGTATCAAGTAGCTACATCAATCACTAGTTATAGACGTACATGAATTTCATCGCATTTGCAGTGGTTTTTGCTTACCTTTTTGTGTGATAATCACTATATTTTACCATGAAAACTATTGGCTTTGCGTTCAGGCCCACCACGTTGCCTCAAAAATCATGTTCCTTTGACCATTAGAAAGTACATTGAATCATCCGAAAACGTCCATAGTTGGATCTCGGCAAAGTCCATTACTCTCATGAAACATCTACATTATTACTATACTCCGAAGATATGAATATTACATGAAAACTACTAACGTACGGGTGTGATTTAGGTACATGAGTTTCAGGTATCTCTGTCCTTGCAGTGGCTGTCATCGACTACCGGCTTCATGGTCTGTAAGCTCTAATTCTTTCCTCAGACCTCCTGATCTCGTGTACTGCTGCTGCTCTCATGTATCATTGTTGCTCTCATGCTGCTGCCCTCGTGTTCCTGCTCTCGTGTATTAACTTTGATAGTCGTTTTAACCTCGAATAATGCTACATCATGTACTATATAATATTCACAATGAATGTCTTGTCATTGGAATCATGGGCGAGATTGCGAGTCCTCATCATATGGTGTGAGTTTTGATCATACGGCATAAAACACCAGCCGTTCTTATCATGTAATTATCATGCAGGCTCCGTCAACGGTAAGATAGCCATCAATATTATAATATCATCCCTGATCTAACCATTTCACCGTCTGATTTTGGTCTGATTTCCCACATGTTAAAAACGGACTTTACACTCCACTCGTGCTGGAGATTCGAAATATCATTAAGGTATGGTGTCAGTTATAACTGATTCTACTACTGCTCATGTACTTATATTCGATCCGCCCATTTAGTGACGCTGCTACTGGAAGCGGGTCGGGTTGAGGTACTTTTCCTTTTCGAGATAGTGGTATGAGTCGAGGGAGTGGTATGAATATATAAACTGAGATAACGGTATGAAGTCAAGTGTTGAAACGTTGATGTCTTACGTTCACGCGCGACGCAAAGCTTGCATCAGTCGTCCTCATTCGTGATGCTAGACAACTTCAACATTAGCTCTTAATCATAGACGCATGCCTTAGACCAACTCCAAGTCAATATTATCGATCGAGGATGTAAGTTGACAGATGTGTAGCGCCTACTCTAAGACGAACTCGTCGTATAAATACAAGAGAAGCAAATAACGACTACGAGGCAAGGTAACGTGATGACAATAGTGGTATATCAATCTCTAGCTGGAATCTTTCGATGCCTGATGTTTGATATAGGATGTCTGGAGTGCTGATTCGGTGTTGGTATGATACACGCTGTTGGCGATGACGATGGCGATGGCGTCGGTGGTCGATGAGAAAGCGAGAGTTGTTTTGAATTCGCGCGATTGGCCGAGCAATGGCAAGAAGTCAAGGAATGCGGACAAGAGACTGAGATAGAGAATGAGAATGAGAAAGGATAACGAAAATAAAGAGGCATGAGTGTGAACGCGAACGGACGATGTATGTTGATGTCTGATTCGGGTATGTGTATGGAGCAGAGGAAATCACGTCGGTGAGAGAGAGAGAGGGAGAGAGAGAGAGGGATGTATATGATTGGATGCGGAAGATCGTCAAGAATAATCGAGTCGTAGCGTGTAGTAGGAGAGCTGAAGGAGATGATGTCGCCAATAAACATAGGAATAAGAACGACGTGACGGACGGCCGTCGGCAAGACACTGGCACAAGCACGCTCGTTCCCAAGAAGCAAGAGGCAAGAAACAAGGAACGATCAAGATCCTCAACTCATGCGATGAAGAGCGTCGCCGAGTGGATGGACTATTATGGTTTTGACGAAGGGCCCGCGACATTTTCCTGTGACGACTGCTGTTGCAGCTTCGTAGCCAACTCCTGCTGGCGCTGATAGAGCAGCTCCGCCCAGAGCGGGTTCGGTGGGATGTGGCCGACAAGGGCACGGAGGACGTCAAGCCTGAAGCGGAGATAAAAGTTTATTAGAGCGTTTTCGGGGACTCTGCAGCGAAGAGAACGTACCATCTCGCCTTCTCCTCGTCCGAGTCAGCAAAGAAGAAAATGTGCTGGTCGTTCGGGAACGTAAGCCTGAACGAACGTTCAACGCCATACAGGCCGTAGTCCTCGTCGTCCAGCTTTCCTCGCATATCTTGCATATCCTCGACGGCGACCGCCTTCTTGAGGTTGATCGTTGCGGTCGCCTTCTTCGTCACGTCGTTGAACGCGACCAGGTTGGCACCAATAACACGCAGCTGACGACGACGCCAGGTCTACAAGTCGAGGGAAAATCTCATCAGATACCGCCTTGACACCGAACAAGAGCGACAAGAACCCACCGTGCAGTCTCCGCCGTTCTGCGTCAACGTCCCCTCGAAATACGTCACCTTATGCCAATGCGTGTGCCTAAACCCCCTCACGCACTCCTCCAAGCTCTGCGGCAGCTGATCGGGCGGCAAACCCGGCAGCGGCGGCAGCCTGAACACCTGCAGCGAAATCTCGCCGAGCTCGAGCGTCGACGGCCCGCCGCCCTGCTCCAGCCTCTGCCCGATCAGCGGGTACGAGATCTCGAACAGGCGCGTGTCGCACCGCGGCGCGATGTCCTTGAACGCAATGAACGCACGCGCGAGCGTGCCGTCCTGCTTGAGGTACCGTGCGAGGTTCTCCGGCATCCGCGTGGGCACTGGCGGCACTGGCACCTGCTGCTGCTGTGCGGCGCGCATGGCAGCAGCGGCAGCGGCAGATTTCTTGGGCGTGGAAGAGAAGAGTCCACCGAAGACGCCTCGTGGTTTTGAAGGAGGTGCAATTTGTTGGCGGACAGGTGGCGGAGGGGCAGGCGGAGCGAGGGCTTTGTGCTGCGCGATGATGTGCGGGTCGCGCCGTACTTTGATGGTGAGGGTGAATTCGAGTTTATTATGTTCGATCCTATCAATCATTTGTCAGCACCACGAGCATAACGAAATGAAAAGGACCGCTACGCACAGTTCAAACTCCTGATCGATCCTCGTGTCCTTCGCCAGAGTCGACTCGGGCGTCGTGACATAATGTATGCCATTATTCAACGTGCACGTTATAGTAGTGGGTTCGCGGGGGAACGGAACTTTGACATGATTGATACCAAGCACTGCAAACAAACAACCAACGTGTCAGGGGCTTTTCAAACTCTAACTCGGATAAACTCTGAAACACACCTCTAACGAAAACCTTGCCGTGCGACTTCCCAGACTTCTCCTGCGCTCGCAACTCCTTGATCTGCTTTGAATACTCGTTCTTCACAAACAAGTCAGCGTCAGCCCCTCACAGCTGTAAGGCTATCAAGAACAACGCACCATATCCGAAGGCCGCCTTACAGTCCTCCATGGCTGATCTTGACTGCTCCCCAGATCACCAGCACGCGTGATATGCGGGAACGACTCCTTCTTGTCTGCAGACGCGATGATCGCCTCGTGCTCCCGGATCCGGTACTATTTCCCCAAAGAAAGAAACCCACATCAGCCTTCGCTCACACCCAAAAGCGCCCAACACAAAAAGACAAAAGAGACCACAGCAAAAACGTTTTTTTTTTTTCACTCACCCCCTTCCTTCCCTCGAACCCATCCAGCTTCCTCAGCTCCCTCGTAATCGTCCCCGCCAAACCCCCGGACTTCTCCGTCGCCTTGAACATCCCCAGCTCGCCGAGCATCATGTCCTCTTCGGCTCCACCAGCAGGAGTAACAGCGGCACTCGCCTCGCTCATCGCACTCTGGCTCATCGTCCGCCGTCTCGGCGTCGACGTGCGCCTCGGCCGTTCCTCGGCCTTGGGCGAGAAAGCGTCGCTCGGATGCGGCGGCGTATAGTACCCCAAGCCCTCGTCTTCCTCCCTCTGTTTTGCCGCACGGCGCTTCTCGAGGATAAGCTGCTCGCGGCGCTTGCGCGCGTCCTTCGTCTGTGGTGAACCGGGCGAAGAGAGGCCCATCGCGGACATGGGCCGCTGGCTGAGGTTGCTCGTGCTCATGCCCATGCTCGAGCCGATGCCCAAGCTGCCGGACGGGTAGGCCGACCCGCCGAGCGAGCCGCCGAGCCCGAACGAGGAGCGGCGTGTGTCCTCGGAGGGCGAGAGCGTGGGCGATTGCGTACGGCTGTTGCCCTGGCTGGCCTCGGGACTGGCGAACGATGGCGGCTGGTACACGACCGAATCCGTCGCGGCGCGCTGGTGCGATGGTCTGTACGGAGACTGCCCCTGCTGCTGCTGTTGTGGAGGCGGAGACGCAAAGCTCCTTGACCTGCTTCTTGAGTGCGATGCCGATCTTGACTTGGACCTCGACAGCGACCGCGACCTCGCCCCACCGTCGTCCATCTCCTCATCTTCGCCCTGGTCCTGGTCCATCTCATCCTCCCGGTCCTCCGCATCCTCGCCCTCCGCATCCATCTCCACATCCCCATCAAGCGAATACCGCCCAGCCTTGACCCCCTCCGTAACGCTCTCCACGCGAATACCTCCATGTCCGCGATCCTGACTCCGCTCCCGCTCCCGCTCTTTGCCCTTCGCAGCACCGCTCTTGACGGGCGTCCCAACCCGCGGACTCTGCCCCCTCGACGACCCCGCACTCGCGAACCCAGGCCCAGGTCCAACGAGCCCCTTGTGCTGCTGCTGCACCACCACATTCTCCATCAACCGGTCCAGCGCGCTCTTGATATCGCCCAGCTGGACACTATCCCTCCTCGGCGCCTGCAGATCCACATCCGCACCAAGAACACCCAGCGACGAATGCGGGCGGGCCACAGGCGTCGCGTCGGGCACGCGCGAGCTCGACTGCGCAGCGGCGGACTCGACGGACATCGCGCCCGAGTGCGACGCATTGAGCCCGCGGTCCATCGCGTGCCCGCCGGCGGATCTGAGAGCGAGCGAAGAAGCAAGGTGAGTGTTCGCTTTCTGCGCGTGCTCGATGCTCGCGAACACCGCGCTCATATCCGTGTCAGAGACCAACGACACGCGCGTGTGTCGGCTGCCCTGTGATTGCGCCTGTCCTTGAGCCTGTCCTTGAGCCTCTTGCCTGAGCACCCTCTCCCCCCATCTCCCCTCTCCCCCGCTCCTCATCCTCCCCATCAACCTGCATCGCCTCGCCCTCCTGCCCAGCCCGGCTCCCCTTGACACCCACAAACGCCTCCCCCTCATCCCCTTCATCAAAACACGGACTCTCCACGCTCCTCCGATGCATCAACCGCCGCTGCACATCCTCCCGCGATATCCTCGGCCGCCCGCCCACACTCCCGCTACTCCCCGCCCTTGCCCTCCCCTCCATGTCCCTCTCATCTCCACCAGCGAGCTCAAACGCGTTGACCGATTCAGACAACGGCGACCCGCCGTGCACCATGTTCATCGGCGACCCCGACCGCGCGAACGCAGGCTGCGGCGGAGGCAGCGCGAGCGCGAGCTCCGGTCTTGCTGGTCTTGCGTTCGCAGAACCCGGAGCAGACGAAGGCGATCCATGGCTCTGACTCCTGCTCGCCCTAAACGCAGCAACAGGCACCGTCGGCGACCCCGCCCTCGCGATGCCGTCGCTCGGCGTTGCTCGGCTCACGTTCGGCGCAGACGACCCCTCTCCCTCGTCCTTAATATCCCTTTCCCTCTCCTTATCCTTATCCTTCCGCCGCGAAGGAAGATTATGCAACGGCGAACTCGACCCCGAAAATCTCCGAATCGACACCCCGCTCGGACTCACAATCCTATCTCTCCCCACCATAGGCCCCGCACCCGCCCCAGCACCGGCACCGGCACTCCCGAGCCCGATCGACGCCGCACTCGCACTGGGCGACCCGCCGCCACCAGCGCTCTGCGGCGTCCCGGGGGGCGGACTCGCCGCGCTGTGCGCAAAGGAAGGTTCGTCGCCGTCCGTGTACGTCATACTCGCGTCCTGGTTTTGGCCTTGTGCTTGTGCTTGACCTTGACCTTGAGTTTGGGCTGTGTCGACACCGGCACTAGCGCTGAGCCTCCGATTCCTCAACTCGAGCAACGACCCGCGCAACGGCGACCCACTGCGCGGCGAGCCTCCGGGCGACGGATTCACAAAGCCCTCGTCGCCCGCGCGGATCGGCGGGGGCGGCATAAGCTCCTCGAGCTCCATCATAGACGTATCTGGAACATGCCGCTCGTCGCGGTCGTGCTCGTTTGCCTCCTCGGCGCCCAAGGGGTCTTCAGATGCAGATCCTGCGAGAAAAAACGCGAACCCGATATCAGCTTCAGCGCCCCAGTCGTCTTCGACAGCACAGAGAAACGCACCTGCACTCTCACGAGGAAGCCCAAACCTTGGCACCATCCCCTCCTCTCCGTGCTCGTCCTCCGCCCCGTCGCCCTGTTCATCGTCCTCCTCCTCTTCTCCATCCCTCGGCAACTCCCTCGTCTTCCCCATCGGACTCGGACTCGGCGGCAACATCCCCACATCCCTCTCCGTACCCACACCCGCAGGCGCCGCCGGCGTACCCTCCACACTCGAAACAGACGGGAACGGATACCCAGCCGCAGGCGAACCCTCTACAGCCCCGCCCGAGCGCATACGCTGCCGCTCCCGCCGATGCGTCCGCCCATACGGCACCCCGTCCTCTGTATCCGCATCAGGCGGCAACACCGACGCGTCGTGCGGTGGCGTGGACGGCGCAGGCGAGGCCGGGTCCGCGTCGGCGTCGGCGGCAGCAATGACGTCGGCGCTGGCGTCGACATCAACACTGGCATCGGGATTGGCATCCGCACGAGGCAGCGAGACGGTCGACCCAGACTGCGCCGAGGTGTCGCGCGAATGCGACGGCGCGAACGCGCTGGCGATCATGGCGTCGACCATGCCCGTGATGCTGTCGTTCGCGGTGCGGTGCTCGAGGTACATGGATTCTCCCTCTCCCTCTCCCTCTTCTTCTTCGAAGCTATGATCGTGCTGCTGATGTTGATGTTGATCATCACCATCGTGGTGATGATGATGATGCTGATCTTCGTCTCCGTGGGCCCGGTGATCTTCTGCGTCTTCGCGGTGCTCGGGATGATCTGGATGATGGTGCGCGTACTCTTCCTCCTCCTCTGGGTCTCGGTGATACTCCTCCCCATCAACGTCAGCAGCGCCAGCAAACGCCTCCATCTGCACGTCCTCGTCCTCCTGCGCATGGCCAGACCCGAAGAACGCCTCCTCTTCATCGTCCTCCATATTATCCGAATGCACGAACCCCTCCTCGTCCTCACCATCGGGCGCACCGTACCGCTGATCGTCCTCCTCAGCATCGCTCTCATAGAATGGATCCTCCTCCGCCTCCTCCGCCTCGAACTCGAGCACATCGCAGCGCTCGTCGAACGTCACGGTTTTGCGGCGCTGACGACGTCCTGTATCAGGGTATCCATTTGTAAGCACATACGCACGCTAACTGTTTTTGTGAATATATGCGCGAAAAAAGCTCACCTTCGCCATGCGGCGCATCCGCTGTGCGCGGCCCGTGCAGCCTCTTCGACACGAGCGATGACCGCGTCGGTGTGCCTGCCCGCGACGATGGCATGGGCGACGGCGACGGACTCGGACTGTACCCCTGCCCCGACGTCGTCGGAAAAAGCAGCTTGCCCGGTGGCACATCCTTCGGCGGAACGTCCTTTGGCGGGGGCACCGGCGCCGACTCCACAGGCGACATCTCCGCCGCATCCTCGTCGCTCACGACCTGCCGCTCGCCCGGCGCCGGCGCGCGAAAGGGGCTCTTGCTGACGTGCTCCTTCTCGATGAGCCCCTGGTACGCCTTGCTCTGCTTCCGCTCGCGCTTGAACTTGCCCGGGCGCTCGTTCTCCTCCTCGGCCTGCTCGTGCATCGACTCTGGTCGGGGCCGCTTCTCGCCGCTCGTCTTGCGCGGTGTCGGACCGCGTTTCTGGGACTGGTTGCGGCCGAGGCCGAGGCCTTGTTGCTTCTGTGGTGCATTTGAGCGGGCGGAGGATGAGGACGTGGACGCGGAGGTGGAGGTGGAGGTGGAGGGGAGAGAAGGGGTGGTGGACGACTTGAACGGCGACTTGGATACGAGGTTGTTCGTCCGGAGGTGTTTGTAGCTGCTCGAGGAGCGGCGCGCGACGTTGGGCATTGGCGGGCGGCCTCCGACGACTTTTCCGGGAGGTGCGCCGAGGCCGGTGCTGCTGTCGCGTTTTGCAATTCTGAGCGGAGAGGTTACTTGTTGTTTGGGTTGTTTGGGGTCATCGGAGGAGGGTTTTGAAGTGGACCATCCTTTGGCGGACTGCTTGATGATGGCGTCGGCGGAATTGGAGTTGGACATGGGTCTCGTCGGGGAGTTTGTTGGCGGTTGTCGGTGGGCATAAACTAGTCGTGGGTCGTGCGGTCGTTTGTCGCTGGCGGGCACGACGTCGACCCGGATGTTGAGTGTTAAACTCGTGTTGTTGGACGACGCGTGTAAGGAAGGAACGTGTAGACGCCCTCCCACGCCGAAACCTTAAGATAAACCAACACGTCGCGTGCGAACGACTCAAAATGCGCGTCTGACCACGTGACCGCGTTTCTGTCTCATCCTCATCCGACTCGCACCGTGTCTGTCTTCCTGAACAAGCTGTCTCGCCTCCGATGCTCAACCTGTTCGTGTGGCCACGACTTATCAGGGTTATCAGCTGCCTCATTCGGACCGTATTCTCCAAAACAGTTTCCGATCGCTCCAAAAACGACGCATCCTGTCAACTGGCACCGTTTCACACACCAGAGCTTCCTCCGACATGTCAGCTTGTCAACCAACAACGCCTAGTACGTATACCATGACGTCAGCGAGGCACGAAAACTTGTTCCCTTTTGCTTGAGTTTATGGTTGTCGCCCTGGTTCCATGCGTGTGGGCGCTTCACGGCCGCAAATCGCATTGACCACCATCACGATGAAGGTCAGCCTCGCCCTACTCTTTTTCTCGACTCCACCTCAACTTCTCCTAGACACGTTCTAGGGCTTGGAAACTTGTATACATTTCTACCTCCGACTCTATCGTCGCTTGAATCGCCTTCAAGTCACCCTCGTTACTGCGCCTTCTATGAATGAGACCCGTGGCCGGCGATCTCGGCGATCACCCCGTTTGGCGCATGAGACTGATCCCTTGCACCCTCGTCAACCCTGCGCACCACATGGCTTGCTTCAACGATGTTGGACGCGACAAGGCACATCCAGAACGTAGCTTGAACTGCCATACATCCATGCTTCGCAACGAATCTTGGCCACCTCACCTCACCCGTTGATTGTTGCCCGTGGACTATGCAGATGTCCCATGCCGGTACTCTGCTCAGGTCGAACTCATACGACAGAGTCATGGAAGCACCTATCTGCAATACGAACCAGTAACTTATTCTCGACTTCTCTCCATTATGATCCCGAGAGGCTTAACGCTCCGCTTTGTCATCCTCGCCAAGTTTCTTTTACCACATCCTGCCTTCCTACGCATCCTCTCACCCAACCGGACCCTTCTTGATCAAGTCATCGTTAGACAGCTTCTTCCGCTTCATCTTGCAGCTCGCCAGTTTGGACGAGCGAGAGATTATCTACAAGCAGGAGTCACTGACGCGTTAGACAGGGCTCTGAACCCTCGACAGAAGGTGCCAAGTCTTTCCTGAACCTTGAACTGCTATTTCTCCTCCTGCGATATTCGTTCTCTCGAGATTGCACTATGTACTACACTCCTTTTTTGTTCAATATATGAACGACATTGATGAACACGACCGCAAAGGTGCATCTATTGCCTTTACAAGTTTATCAAACCTTGGTATACTCAAGCGTCAATTATGTATTTGCCCGAGGGCTATTTCCGACCCCAGAAAACTCTATGGTGTCTGCTCCCGCTGCGTCTTATGTGCCGCCTTGAACCTATTCAACGTCAAGATGCCGAATGCTAAGCACCATATTAGGACCAAGTAACATGAGTACATAGTCTTTGATCACGGTTGTTCTATAGGGCAAACGCGTCAACACCACGTACGTAACGACAGAAAAAGGAATGTATTTATTGCGCTTGTCATGCGCGCCGCGGTCTAAAATAACAAGCGAAGGGATCAAATGCACCAAAATCCAGTCAACTTCAGCCAGCCCCTGGTTAGGTTAGAACTCCGTTCGTCCAACTATAAACTATACACCTGCTTGTGAGACTGAGAGAGATACCCGACCGTAGCAAACACCATAGTATCTTCTTCCGTCGTGCTGTACGTTCCTCCCTGGGTACGCTTTGCATCAACACGTCGGATGCTGAGCATCATGGTAGGACCAAGGATGATGTTCACATAGTTGGTCAACGTGATGGACCCGTAATGGACAAAACTCTGGTATGCAAAGAACAGTATAAGTGCCAGGCAAGTCGACGCCATTGCATAGGTAACTCTCACTTCAGCTGACAACCTTGGAACATAAGAACATGCCGAGAGCGCCCAACAGACGCTAGCACTGACATAGACGTCGTGAGCATTCTGTATATCACGGCAATGATGAACCTCTCACACCAGAAAATAGAGAACGTTGTCTCTAAGTAAGATAGCAAGCAAGTTATCGTAGGTAAACACGAATTCATAAACTCCACGTGTTCGGTTTCTATACACAATCCCCAGAGACAGGACGAACATGATAGTGTCGTAAGCGCAAAGTGAGACATTGTTACCAAACTTAAGTGCCACCGAAGCCTTGGAAGGGCTCCAGGTGCACCCTATGGTCGAAGAGGCTAGAGGCAAGATCAACGGACTACAATCGAGGGACATAGAAAGGGTGACATACAAGATAAATCGGGTTTAATCACCGAGCATATCGCGCTTGCAACGCCAACCGTCTGCGCTATCGAGAAACAGGCAAATAGCAGTGCACGGAACTTCTTCGACCGTCCGTACATAGCATACACCCGCAAGGCCATCATTGCTCAAAAAGGTCACACGGAATGAACACGACAATATCACTTAGAGAAGAAGGATCAGACCCACCGTTAAGTCCAAATTGCAGTGAAACAAGTAAAACACATTCTAGGAATATCATAAATATCTCGCCTGCAGACATATGAGTGCTCAAGCTTTAACACCGAAGGTAAAATCAATCTGACACACATCTGATGATTACCGCCCAATCTTTTATCAATAAACCTCATTAACATGATATCTGCTCTTTCTTTACCCCTACAGCAACGTCAGGATGAAGTAGGGACACGACGAAGGAGTCACATACAACATATGTGTGAAAAGTAGCTGAGGATGTGACATTCAGTTGACGTGTCTTTTCGTAATCCAGATCACTTTTAAATCTTACGAATTTGAAGTCTTCACATACGCGCAAAGCTGTTGTCAGCTCAAAGCGCCGATATATACTAAGGTGTTGAATAATAATGACTTACAGGCCGATAAGAGCGCCTCCATACGTGAGCTTCCCGTACCAGATTTGATCAAGTCAGAAACACAGTATAAGGATCTGACTTACTAGCCCATATAGCGCCAATGAACGCTTTGATGGTCCTTTCTTCCGTTTTAAAATCAGATTCAGAGAAAGCATACCGTGCAGTCTAAAGAGTAGTACTCACCCAAAGAAGATCGATCTGACGCAATCATGGTATACACAGCACGATAGGGTCAGGACATGAGAACCTCATTCTTGGATAAGACATGCCTCTTCGTCTAAATTCAACACTGTGAAAACTTATCAGCAAATCTTGCGATATGCACAATAAGTTTCAAAGCCGCCTACATATTCTGTAGATTGCCACACATGCAATGCTAGCTGCACGGGAAGTCTATCAGCATAAAGGTCCGTTGACCATATCAGTTATAGAGCTGACTGCGGATATAACTCTCTAGCCTGTAGGTCTGGGAGGACAAGGAATATGAGGAATCCATTAAGATAGTATCGTCTCACACGACACCCGTAGACCTGATATACACTCTGCGTATGCACAGGTATAGCAACCGCTTTGATATGATAGCCGGTCTATTCTTGGTGGGACATGTTTCTCTCATCGTATGTTTTTTGTGCGATACGGTACATATAGAGCGGCTGATTTGTGGCTATTGCTAAGGTTTAGCTGACGTAGCAATGGTCCAAAGAACCGAGTAAACCAGTACCATCATGATTGTGATGCCAGGTCTCCAGTCTCATGGCAATTTTAGATGAACATTAATAGCGAGACTCGGATGGGTGCGGCCCGCCACGATAACACAACACCATAACAAGAATTGTTTCAGATTGTCTGATAAAAACACTTTGGAATAAAGTTAATTAACCCAATAGTCATTCAAGGCTACTGCGAATATAGTCTGAGTTCCTTGACATGGTCCTCGAAAAGCAGGCTTGCCTTGGTAAAAGGCACGGGGGCAGAATACAAGTATCGTAGCCATCTCTGTACTACAACACTCATGGTATCCTCTGTGCCGCATTGCCAATCTGCACCTAAGATAATGCCGTAATGCAGCGTCGGGATTACAACGTGATAAGAAAACCATGATCCTAGGTCCAAGGCGAAGATAGGTAGACAACATTCTTCCCAGACGTGCAATACTCAGCGAACTGTAAAGGAACTGACGATAGGGATGTAGCGAGTTCCCCGACCGGTAATCGCCGAGAAGCTGGAGCCAAACTAGACATGCAAGAATAGTCTGAGGAAGACTATGTTACTTCTCCGCAGTCAAGCTCAGAATGCAAAGAAGATGAAGAGTGATCGGCAGCGTCTGGTTGTAATACTTCGGAAAGCTCGGCATCTCTGGGGAGCAGTGGTGACTGTTGAGGTAGACATGTGCATAGTACAGAACCTGAGACGTTGCCCTGCCCTGACCTTTTCCCTGTCGGTGAGAAGGAATCGAGCCAAGCCCGCAAGCCAGCGGACTAGCTCGTGTTTGATTTCAAGTGATAACAAGAAGTGCGACGTGTCATCGACGACGGGCAAGCCAGCCTGACCCCAGTCTATCACGGTCGCCGAAGTTCCCGAGGTCGATTTCACACACAACGCGGCACGGAGACATGAAGCAAGCGCTGACACGAAAGCCATCAGAGGTCTGGAGCACGTTCTGTCTCCTCATTTCATCTCCCATAGCGCACCGGAACAAGCCTGTGAGACTATCGATGGGCGGTGCACACGGCGGCGGCGGGGAGTAGGGGTGGATGGACGGGATAGGCAACCTCGATAGACGGGCTGGCCGCGGCTCGCGCATCCGAGTTCCGAGGCGCGGACCCAGCCATGTGCTCCCCCTCGCGGAGGTGTCACCGCTGCCACCTGACAGCGAGCCAGGCCAGCCAATCAGGCGGACGACGTGCGTAGGAGACTCGAGCTGATCTTAACGGAAACGAAAGAAAGGGAAAGATAAATACGCCCTTCCTCATCGCCATCTCTTGTGCTGTCCAAGTACCACCCCCCGCTCTTACCCTTCTCCTTGCCCCGCCCTCCTCCAAGCCGATCTAGGTCACCATGCGTAAGTCTTGTTTTCTTTTCATTATCGTCGTTGACATCGAGCTGAAACAATTCGTTGCATGTAGGTCTCATCATCCGTGACGACTCTGCCGCCGTCGGCGACTACATCGCCAACTACATCTGCAAGCGGTGAGCACCCTCATCTCATCTCGTGGTGCGTAAGATGTACTGATATCTCTGGCTAGGATCAACGAGTTCAATCCCACGGCCGAGAAACCGTTCGTCCTGGGCCTTCCGACTGGCTCGTCGCCCATTGCGACCTACAAGGCCCTCATCAAGCTCGTCAAAGATGACAAGCTCTCGTGAGTTGATGCTTGGGTATTGAGGCTACGAGACCGACTATACGATGCCATCTTAGCTTCAAAAACGTCATCACGTTCAACATGGACGAGTACGTCGGCCTCCCGCGTGACCACTCCGAGTCGTACCACACGTTCATGTTCCGCGAGTTCTTCTCGCACAGTGAGTCGTTCTAACCCTTTGCTTATGTACTGACACTAACCAACCTCACATGGCTCAGTCGACATCCCGCCGAGCCAGGTGAACATCCTGGACGGAAACGCCAAGGACCTGATCGCCGAGTGCAACTCGTACGAGCAACGCATCAAGTCGTTCGGCGGCATCGAACTCTTCCTCGGAGGTATCGGAGAGGATGGGCATATTGCGTTCAACGAACCTGGTGCGTTCTCGTTTTCCGCATTCTATTCCATTTCTACCCCGCTCTATCCCATGCTCGTTCTCCGGAGCTCGAGCTCGGTTTTTTTCTTCGAGAACTCCTATCTCCCCAATTAGCCCCTATCTATTATCGGCTTTATCTCGACCACATGCTCATTTTGACATTTCACCTTCTCCACCCCCACGTCGCCTTCGCCACCAACCCCACATCGTGATTTCGAATTCGAAAACAAACGCAAACCAGGCTCCTCTCTCGCCTCGCGCACGCGCATCAAGACGCTCGCGTATGATACGATCCTCGCCAACGCGCGTTTCTTCGAGAACGACGTCTCCAAGGTGCCGCGTATGGCGCTCACCGTCGGTGTTGCGACCGTGCTCGACTCGCGCGAGGTCGTCGTCGTGGTCACCGGCCAGCGCAAGGCGCTCGCGCTCTCCAAGGCGATCGAGGAGGGCGTAAACCATCTCGTGCGTACTCCTCCCTCCCCTCCTTCTCCATCCCTTCTCCGTCTCCTGGTCCGAGTGTGACGCTGACGGACGTGACAAACGCAGTGGACGCTCTCAGCACTCCAGATGCACCCCTGGGCCCTGATCGTGACGGACGAAGACGCGACCGCGGAGCTGCACGTCAAGACCGTCAAATACTTCAAGTCGATCGAGCGCGTCCAGGACGAGGTCGAGGCGCGCCAGGCCGAGCTGCGCGCGCACGGCGAGGCGACGCAGCAGGTCGGCAGCATGGAGTGAGCCTGCGGTATCCCGCTCCTTCTTCGTTTGGGGTCGGCTCTCGCGCCGTGGGCTGCGAGCTCATATCAAAAGAGTATTTTCTGGGGAGTCTTGTATGATGTGGCGGTGTGGTACTGTGATAACATTATAAGGGCATTGGTATGGTTGGTATTCGGGAGATGCGGTCAGAGTGACCATTTGTAGGTATGCTTATGTGTAAAATAATTACATACACCATGTGAATGCTGCCTTGGTTTTCGTGACGGCGTTGTACTGTCTAGAGCTTATAACATGCCATGTCCGTGGAACAAAGTAGATGTAGCTAGTTGATGTCGAAGCCGTGTATCCCTACTGTAAGGTTATCCCTATGTAATAAGATAGTGTAGAAGATTATGTTCATCATATTGTATGTTATATCCCTATGCATAGTTCTTCCCTCCGTTCATCCTCCATGAGAGTGAAAGTTGTGGGTTACCCGTTTTTAATTTCTCGATATGCTCTCCAGGTGACTAGTCTTCAGTGGGAAAATGTGAGGTAAGTAGCAATGTAACTTATACGCGCTCTCAGAAATGCTCTATCCAGTTCATTGCATTCAAGGAAAGCTGGAGAGAGCCTTTCATCAAAGCTCGCAGTCAAAGGCGTCTGCGGGATCGGTAAGTATGCGTCTTTTCAGCTACTTCGAAGGTAGGTGGAAAGGCGCACGGATTGGGGTTGTTTGTTTCTTCAGAGTTATGACATATTCAGGAGACGAAGGGTGGGGATTGGGAGCAAGGGCTTGATGCTCAAGGTGGTGCGTGTGCGGGCAGGTTTTATACCTATGCGGGTCACTTATATTGTGACCTCACCGATCATACTTGCTGTCCAAAAAGGCCAATGGGAGACCGACAGATCATCGAACACAAGTACAGGTACTTGCTGTACTAGCATCGATAATCATTCCTGTACAATTTTGAATGGGTGCCTTGCCTAGACAGCGTTCGAGGGTTCAAAAGTGAGTAACGGCCAGGCATTTGAAACACTGGATCAGCTGTATGGTCCGTCCACGTTCGCAGATCATCTTGTACTACCAGAACCACACTATCTTTTTGAAGCGGGTATGGTCACAGGAAAGTTGACAGCTAAGAGCATGGCACGCCTCATCTTCCCACCATTGAAAGCTCGATAAAATGACAAAAGCTGAAATCGCTTCACCATATACAGTGCTTTGGTATATCACAGCTAACGTACAGCTCGAGTTAATCCTTCTTCCCTCATCATAATACTTTCCTACATCTCAAAGTTTGAACTGCGGAGATTCCGCCAACCCTCGATACAGCGTGGCCTCCGCGTTGAACAGTGTTCCTAAAACGGGGGCATCGAGGAACGGAAGGATCTGAGTGATAACAGCGATCCGTCAAATTTCCGGGGCGCCAATTTGAGATTTCTTGAAAATACACGGGTACACTTACCTGGGTAGCGATCATGCCAGCGACGCCCTTCTTCAAATCCACCCACCAAAACATGCTGGAGGTCTCATCAGCATGATCGTAGCAAGTCGACGAGCGCAGAACTACGCACTTGCACAGTGCAGACCAGTTGATAGATCCAGGAGAGCGGCCTGTAGGTAGCTCATTCTTGGCTGTGAGGATAGATTCGAGTGGAGGAGCGGGACCGGCGTTAAATTTAATGAGTGATTGCGAGAAGTTTTAGACGTACATATCATGAACGTTAAACCCCATCCTTTAATAGCGCTATGTGAGGAAGACATTTGCGTTGAGCGTTCTGTCCAGGTTTTTAAATAAATGACCTACCCTGGGAAGATGTTCGGAATGTCGTTGGAAAAAGCCTCTCGACAGGCGTAGACGGGAGCGTCCAATGCAGGAGCAAGAGAGGACGGTATATTATCTCGAGTGGCGAGTGATACAGTCTGAGGCTTGAGAATCTGAGCGCCGTTCCATCCTTTCCCTTCGTTCATGAATATTGTGAGAATCATCAAGTAGTCGTGGATCGTAGAGAAGAGACCGCCACCGCCCCTTGAACATAATAAATTAGATCCTCGAACATAACTAAAAGCACGAGCATACGAGTGGAACTCATTCGTCTGAGCAAAAGCAATCGGAGCATGTTCTAACAAAGGCACTTATAAGCACAATGGACGTATTTTATATAAAAAGGACCAACGCTGCTCAATAATAGTGTCCTCGGATAGACGTGCATGCATTCCCGAAAGCCTGGGAAGCATGTGTGGTTTAACCTCGAACGCGGTATCTTGAAGTCCAAGAGGACCTAGGATGCTGAAGATGGATGTGAGCTTGGCCGAAGTGAGTTTTAAACAGTTGGGCATACTGGTCGTCGAAGTAGGTCCCAAGCTTCTTCCCAGTGACGCGCTCAATAAGGATCCCTACCCAATCAATGCCTACTAGAGTAAGTATCCTGAGGCATGAGTAATTTTATCACGAATACTTCACCTATTCCGTAGGAGAATGTGCTGTTTGGCTGATGCACCAAAGGCTGGTTGAAAGCACCTGGGCGTCTACGAACAAGGTGGTCAACTCTAGACAACAAACAAAGTCTTGATTCCTCGGAGACGTACCCAGAGAATTCGTCCTGGTATTGCCCAGTCCCGACAACATCTCTGAGTTTCTTGTCAAAGAACGTGTAGGAGTGCCCGCTCGTATGTGTCAAAAGGTTCCGTAATGTGGTTCCTCCTTGTACAGGTGTGTAGGTGAAGCCGTTGGCCTTGCTGCCTGAGACGACCTTCACGTGCGACAGCTCGGGCAGGAGCCGGGCGATTTGCGCAGCGTCGTCTAAGAATAACTTTCCCTCTTCGATGAGTTGTAGCGCTGCGATCCCAGTCACCGCCTTGGTAAGAGACGCCATCCACAATACCGTATCAGGAGTCATCTACGTCGGCGGCGGGGAAGACTGCGTCAGCGCAAGCTGTTTTCAAAGGTGTTGTACGAAGTTAGTTACCTTTGCCTCTTGCCCAATCGCTCGTACGCCCTCGGCACCGACATAGAGTGGCTTTCCATCTCGTCCAACTGCCAGATGAGACGATTGAGCATTCTTGAATGCTTCCAAAAGGACATCAGAGTATACCAGCAGCAAATACTACTCCAGGGATTCTGTTCTTTTCGCTGCTTGTAACGTCTCGCAGAATCTTGTCAAGCTCGGCTTTGGTATGATCGGGGATGCTCGCCATCGCTGGTCACAAGTTGAGATGATGCTCTTACAGATCCCGCCATTCTTTACCGAGCTTTAAAGCCGATGACCTCTGCGTTTATAATTTAGGTACCAGTGGGTGAGAACATATGCCTACCCGCGCGCCCGCGTAGTATACCAGATGACCCACCTTCTCAAATAACGAAGCGGTTGATTGCTTCCTCCGTTAGACTATATGTAGGTTTAAAAGGAGATTCTCACCGAGTCTATACTAAGGATGGCCTTATCTAGCGTGACTCGTGAGATTGAAGATGAGTGCCCTTACTCAGAATCTACGCTGTGCTATGCTTGTAAAGGACCAGCATCTCGGCCATTGCGTACAGAACATGCTTGTACAGAAAATGATTGCGGACATATGCTTCATAAAAAGTAGAATCAAGACGGTGGAAGCGAAAAAAATTAGAGAGCTCGCGAACCTTCATGGCATTACGCCTAGGATTCTCGTGACCGCCACAGGAAGCGTATATTAATACGGGGAACATTATACCACCACGGTATACGTCGAAGCAGTAGCGTTCTGTTCTTCTTGTAGGCGAACTCGGCGCACGATTGCCTGTTTCAACTCAGAATCATCGCATGACAGGAAGTGTCAAAGCTCTGAAGCGAATTATTACATACTACCGCCCTTACCTTGACCCGGCTGGCTGCGCTTCCCCGCATCTGTACCTTAACGGTTAAACTTCCATATAAGCCAGCCAACGATACCGGAGCATACACAACACAGACAGACCTTAAAATCGACTCCGTTGTCTCTTCGTCTTTACTCCAGCCATGATTGACCCGGAATACGACGTGATCATCGCTGGCGGTGGATTTTCTGGCGTGTACAACTTGATCCACTTGACTAAGCTAGGGCTTCGTTGCAGGCTCATCGAACCTGGCTCTGCTTTGGGGGGGACATGGTACTGGAACAAATACCCTGGTGCGCGAGTGGATTCAGACGTCCCGATATACCAGTTCCCTGTCGATGACCTCGCAAAGGGATGGACATGGTCCGAGCGGTTTCCTGACTCATCCGAGTTACGAGCGTGAGCCGACCTCATTTTCTTCCGAATACGTAATTCGCGTTACTCACCAATATCGTAGATACTTCGCTTATGTCGCTGACAAGTACGACCTCTTTAAGTATACTTGGATGGAGAGCCGCGTAAATGCGGCCCACTGGAACGACGATGAGCATATCTGGAAGATCACGGCGAACGGGGCAGGAGGTTTCCATCAATCAACAGCTCGGTTTTTCATCATGGCTGTGGTGAGTGAACTGACCAAATACCTTCAGATTGGGTATAGGGGCTAACTGCGATGTAGGGGTCGACGACCGAGCCGTACACTCCGAAATTTGACGGACTTGCATCGTTCCAGGGTCGTTGGTGCCATTCGGGCCGATGGCCCACGGAAGGCATCGACGTTAAGAACAAACGAGTCGGCGTAATTGGAACAGGAGCAAGTGGAGTACAAATCATACAGGAGATCGGACCGCAGGTGAGAGTTATTGTACCGGTAGAGCCGAGAAACCTGGGCGTTCACTAACAGTGAGATGCAGGTCAAACACTTGACAGTCTTCCAACGCACCCCAAACTTGGCTCTTCCCATGGTCCAGTATCAGATGTCGCGTGATGTGCAGGCTCATTTCATGCCTGTTTACCCCAATATTTTTGAGAAGCTACCGAAAACTTTCGGCGGTTTCCATTTCGACTTCATTCCCAGGTTGACCATGAGCGACCCACCCGAAGTTCGTGAGGCAGTCTTTGAGAGCATTTGGGGGATGGGCGGCTTCAGCTTCTGGCGTTAAGTTATTATATGCTAATGAGTTTGTCACGAGACTGACCTGCGCACCTATAGTCGCGGGATACTCCGACCTCTTCTTCGATAAAGAGGCAGCGAACGAAGCATATAAGTTCTGGCAAAAGAAAACTTCAGCGCGCATTAAAGATCCGAGGAAGCGAGACCTACTAGCGCCGAAGATCGCTCCCCATCCATTCGGCACCAAGCGACCCTGTCTCGAGCAGCGATTCTACGAGGTCTTCAACCAGGAAAACGTTGACCTGATCGATATCAAGGAAGATCCGATCGTGGAAATAACAGCAGACACTGTCAAAACGAAAAACACCTCAACGGAGCTAGACGTGCTCATTGTGGCGACTGGTGAGTGACTAAGTTGTGCCGTCAACACGACAGTCTAATGTAAGAGTAGGATGGGACAACTTTACGGGCCCTTGGATGCGGATGGACCTGAGAGGTGAGAAAGGAAAGACCATTCAGGAACATTGGAATGGCAGCGTCGGCACATAGTAAGTCCTCTGACGTAAAACTACGTCTGTGGGTATTGAAGGCGATTCTCAGCCTAGGCTTGACCACCGACAACTTCCCGAACATGTTCTTCCTTTACGGAGCACATGCCCCTACCGCCTTTTGCAACGGACCGACTTGTATCGAAGTCCAAGGGCAGTGGATCGTGAAGACAATCAACCACCTCTATAAGAACGATATCACAAAATTCGTCCCCAAGGCGGAGGCAGCCCGCGAATTTACTGAGCTTATCGACAGCCTATCAAGAAAATCGCTGTTCCACGATGTCGATAGTTGGTACATGGGCGCCAACGTTCCAGGTAAGCGGAGGCAGGCGTACAACTGGGTCGTAGGGCTTCCGGCATATACGGAAGAAGTCGAACGAGAGGTAGAGAGAGGTTATCCGGGCTTCATTAAGGACACCGTAAGCGGCGTGGGATTGGCGAAATTGTGAAACTGTACGGGAGTCTGTAACGCTATATGCAAAGCTGTAACACTGCATTTAATTAGCTCAAGAGACAAAGCATGCATAGGGTTGAAGCCTTACGGAACAACATCGCCCCACAACCTTTCCCTATAGGGCTAAATATTTAGCGTATGCGTCATGGAGAGGGAAAATTTGAGCGAGCTTGCCAGCGACCCAAATAAACGTGACCTACTCAAACTCACCAGATCACTCCATCCCTTCGGAGCCAAGAAAACGTCGGTTGGGCGAAACTACTTGGAAGAATCATGTACCAGGATAACGTCAAGATAGAAAACAGCGAGCTTAATCGCGTTTCGACGCATACGCAGGAAGTTACCCTCAGTTTGATATCCGAGGAGAGGGAAGGATCGTCCAAGAGCGCTGGTGAAAGGGAGTACGAAGCTATTGAGTAAATCATGCCTTGTCGAAAACATCCGTGTGCTCACTACCTTCAATCTCGGAACGGCATCAAATAGCATTTCTGCAACTATAGCAGACGTTGTTCCGTTAGGACTTCGAAGTGGGAGTATGGTGTCAGAAAGGCTCAAAGGATCATATTCTTCAACTCGAAATATTCTTACAGCTAGCATCGTCGCACATTGTACACTGCAAAGGCAAAAAGTGGAGAAACTGACGTAAAAGATGCAACCAAGCCAGCCTCATGCACTTTGTGCATGGACGCACTAACTTTAGCGCGTTTGATCACGAGCTTTACTCGTGAAATTTTTCTGGGTTTTGTTGTTTCGTGTCAACGGCCTGAACAGATAAGAGTCAGAATCCGCCAGCGTGGAATAGAAGGTGATGTTTCACCTAATGGGTCGGTACGGAACCTTCACGATCCTACCCAACCGAGCAGCGGCCTGAAGGACCCATTTGGCACTTAGCTCGCGATTGACGCGACATTCTGAGAAGGCGAGCTAGAGCTCGCCGGTTGAACCAATCAGCTCATGGCTGATTCGTGCGAATATCGCACCCTTCCTCATTGAGAAAGTAGTTGTAGGCTGCGTCGGTGTTGTCTTTTAACGTTCTGATTGGCGAGACTAGAGGCCGCTGGCGCCCGCCAAGGAAGCCTGGGCGGCGGCGAGCGGCGCGTATAACCCGTGCTGAGTCCCAAGACTGTAGGTTAAAGTCATACGAGCGAGAATGGATGAGGTCGCCGGAACAGCAGTGTCGAGCTCAAGCTGTACGGTATTGAGTGAATACAGTAATCGGAGAGCTAAAAATATCGACACTTACTAGGGAGATAAGATCATCGAGTAGGTGAGCCTGACCGACGTTCATGCCGCCCGGAAAGGCGTGCGCAACATGCACGATGTGGACATGGAAGTGGTCTGCCAATAGCATCAGCACGCCTACATCTTCCAATATGACATACCAGGGCAAATCACTCACAGTACGAAGGCTGGTAATGCACATACATCCTCAACGCACCCTTCCCCAGACCCCAGCGCTCCTGCACAACATGGTTCGCCGTGGTCCTAATTTCCTTGAGCAAGGGTAAATGCGCCTTCGTAAGGTCGCGTAAGGAGCGTAGGGCCGGGTCCCGCGCGATCGCAACGAGGTAGAGCGCGCCGACAGTCGTACGGTCCCACTTCATGTCCGGGAGCAACACGAAGCCAGTCGTCGGGGACTGATCGTTGTGTAACAAGGCATCTGCCTCCGATGTGCCGTCGAGAATAGCGGTGACCCTGGTGAGACGGTCGCAGACATTTCGGAGTGAGCCACGGCGTGGGTGGGAGGAAAGGGGAGACCGAGCTCACCATCGAGTACGCGCGAGCGGGATTGCATCGATGTACGGCTTCACGACCGACAGGTACAAAGCGGGGGTTTCGTGCACCATAAGCACGTTTTGCTTGGTGTACTTCCTGATGTGGACTTCCGTTGCGGGGAAGATGAGGCTCAGCTTGATGTCGGGCGCAGATTCGCGGTGAGCGAGCCAGCCACGGTACCATGAATACTAATGGCGCATATATGCAGCACGTTAACCTCAAGAGGCAAGAGGCGGTGACGAAGAACAAAGGATTACTCACGATGTCATTCTTCTCAATCACCTTGAGCGCACTTAGAGCCCCACCCTCGGCACCATCCTCCACTTTGGTGGGCGACACAGAGAGCGATTCGGCAAAATCGGCAGGGAAAGCAGTTTTCTCGATCCTCAACACAGCAGAGAGTCGGTCAATCTGATTCGCAGGATCGGGCAGGGTGCCCTCCAGCGCAATATAGTGCGTCGCTGGGTCTGTGGTGAGTAGGTTAGCTTCGGTAGGTGATCGGAAATGGAGGGATGCGTACTTTCGTCTAGGACACGCACGAACTGAAAGTGTTTGAGGACTTCGTTGTCCCCTGACATAGTGTGTAACGGCAAAAATTGAGAGGCTGGTTTGAAGTGGTCTGGAACAGAGAAACCTGAGGCGACAAAGAGGCGCTCGACGACGTGAATCCCGATGGGCAAAGGGTGTTCCGAAAAGGCTATTAGCCCCTGTCATCAAAACTCGTGAGATCGCGACGTTTTGCCATCTGGGCTCTCATACAGCTCAAAATCATCATCGCATCTCATCTCAGCTAAGACCTCCTACATCTAGACGATGTTGAAATCTGGAACAGAAATATTAAGGGTGATCCATACTGCAGGTACACCATTGTGATGGACCGATTCTTATTCTTTACCGACTAAGTCGTTCGATCTTCTAGATTGCCTAGCGTCAGCAGGCTAAAGCAGCGCTTGTACGTTTCTGACGCTAGTGGCTGTATACTCCAATAGATTCGCCCTGGAGCGGGTTTTTGCGACATCAAAGCTACGTTGACTCCCTGTCAGTCGGACGACAATGTTATTTGTGAGCCACGCCGAGTGCATACAAAGCATGGGCATTCCCGCTGCACTTCAGTTATACTCGGATCTCCCCCAATACGTTCCTCAACGTTCTCGGGGCGATGCAGAGACCAGCGCGCCTAGTCGAGATCGGTCAGAGGAATATGGGTCTACGTTCCATGACATGATCAACTACTAGACAGGCGCCAAATCCGCTTTTGGCCTAGTCACGGAAGCAGTAGTATATGCCGGCAAAATCTACGGAAGATACTTACATATGATCGCAAGCTATGTTCGCTCAACACGTCAGGCGTATACAGATACATCAGGATACATCTAGATGCACATGTAGCTCGATCACCCACACTAATCGGCCGAAGTGGTCTTGCAGCTCAGCAGAGGTCAGTACACAAACGAGACGAGGGCCAGACCGAGCCACGCTATTGCTACCCCGTCCATTTCAGGACAAGTCACCAGTATGTTTTTAGCCCTGAGAAGAAGTTCTGATACTTACACGTTTTGTTGAAACGTTGCAAGCGCTCAATAGATTACCTGAACCTAACTTGAAAAAGTTGAAGGAGCCATAAACGATTGCACATATATGGAGATAGGGAAAAGAAGCGCACTGCGCCAGCTGATATAATTAATTGTACGCCCTTCTCCGGTGATCTTCTGATGTCAAAGTCTGTAAGAATGTAAGGTGACATCTCAGAACTAGCGGAACGTGGTTCGGCATGGCCCGCATGTGGGCGCTGGCGCTGTTTTATAGATCTAATGTTCCCAATGTATAAAGATGATCTACTTCTAAAAAATGTGCAGGTATAAATTACATGTGTGCGACAGGTATGGATGCGAAGCTATGATAAGATAGAAAAGACAGCAGATAGATACAACCAATACAGGACCCGCTCAAGCCTGTGCCTGTGCCTGCACCGCAGCACCCTTGCGCTCGCGGCGGCTCAGGCGGACGAACATTTCGTTGGGCTTGTGCATGAAGCCTTCGGTTGTTTCCATTACCTGTGACTTGAGCTGGAGGTCGTACCGGAGGAGCACAGTCGAGAGCACGAGTCGCATCTCCATGTAAGCCAGACTGTCAAAGAAAACCCGATATCAGCGTCTGTCCGAAGATGCCGAAGATGCCGGGGGCATGACTTACTGTCTGCCAAGCTGTATCAGCGGGAAAAAGATTGAAGTCAGTAAAAGAAGCTCTCAGCAGCTGAAAAAGATTTAAGCTTACGCATGCACGAGGTCCCTTCCCGAAAGTCATGAGGTACTTCTTGAGGTCGGGGTTCTCAATCCAACGCTCAGGCCGGAAGACCTCCGGATCACCCCAGATTTCCTATAAGGAGATGGCACATCAGCCATCAGGTCGGGTTATGCGATGCAGTGCGGGGAAACTTACAGGATCATGCTGGATCGTCCAGGCAGGAACAGACATCTCAGTCTGTGAGATCAAGCGTCAGGTAAGGCTTCATTCGCGGGAGCAAGGAGGACTTACACCAGGAGGGAAGTACTTGCCGCCGAACATAGCGCCCTTCTCGTGCACGGCCCTGTGGAGACCTATCGCTGTCGTAGCATGATAACGAAGTCTAAATTATCGTATGACGCCGCTTAGCAAGATCTTCGTGGAGAAATGACAGTGTGACGTACCCTTCATTGATGACAGCGTCCAAGTACGGAATATCTCTGACGTGGTCGGCCGTCGGCAGCTCCTCGTCCACGGCCTCTTCCAAGATGCCGATGAGCTTGTTGTACACGCGCGGGTTGGTAAACAGAAGGTGCATGATGGCTGTCTCCGAGTTTGACGTGGTGTCCGACCCGGCGATGAGGAGCGTGACGGTTTCCGCGACCAAGTCGGCAAAGTTCTCGCCCACAATTTCCTGGTCATCGGCGACGCGTGCCCGAATGAGCTTGTCGAGGATATCATTGCGCTGGAGGCGGTTATCGATGCGCCTGCTGACCTGGCGACGGGCGAAGTCCACGAGACCATCGGAAGACTTGCGACCTTGGATGAAGAAAGGGTCAGGGAGGAACTTGGACCAGAACTTGAACGAAGGATGGACGCCAAGGACAGCGCCGAGGTGTTCACGCTGAAACACATCAACAACAATACATAGGTTTAGGTTCAATACAACTCACCTCGTCGACCAGTGCAATAGCATTCTCAGTAGAAACGGAACCATCCCGCTTCTGAACCGTCACAGCATCAGAACCCTTCTCCACCATACCGATACGTTGGCCAAAGGCGAGGTCGGAAAGGACGTCAAAGGCGAGGAAGTGGAACCAGTAGAGCAAGTTGAGCTCCTCGTTCTTCGCAGCGAGTCTATCCAGCTGAACAACGAACGAGTCGACGATATCGCGGATGAATGGCGTGCAGTCTTGGAGCGACTTGGCAGCGAAGATGTTGGACACAAGGCGACGCTTTTGGGCATGGTCGTGACGGTCGGTGGTGGAGAAGACGGAGGCCTTGTCGGAGACGAAGGCGTGGTAGAACGTCGACTTGTCGAAAGCATTGGAGCCCTGGGCGTACACAAGGTCCAACGCGTCCTTGTCCGCGACTGAGATATGGTTGGGCGCTATCCGCACGATGGGTCCGTATTCCTAAGAATAGATAAGCCACCACGATCACCGCACCCCTTGAGATCAAAACTTTATACCATGTGTAGCTTATGGACAGCTGTAAACCGTTGACCGATACGCGCGTAGTAACCCAGCCACAATGGTGTCCAGCGAGCGAGGAGGGGTCCAGGGACGTCGGCCAATGGGTCAGGCTTCATGAGCTGAGCCACGGCGAGGGCTGCCGCGAGAGAGCCGGCGATGAGGATGGGGCGCTGCACGCCTAAGAAGTCCCATTAGCCTTCTCCTTCGCGACTGGAGATGAAGAAGAGAACTCACTGCCCAGGTCTTCGAGCCACCCGAGCGCGTAGGATTGCCAGAGCCCAAGGGCGAGGAGTAGGGCGACCGACTTCGGGCCATCGAGGCGGCCGGCAATCGACTTGGGAAAGCCGAGCGAAGGTTGGGATGAATGCATTGGGGAGGATGAGTGCTTCCAAGGTCAACTTGAAGCGGGTATTTGTACGGGAGCGTAGTCCCAGCGGTGGGCCCGAGAACCAAGGATCCACTTTGGGATGCGGGATGCGGGACCAGGAAGAGGAGTGTTTGCTGAGTAGATCATTGCATTTGATGGAACAACCGCAAAAGAACCCGGCCTGGTTTCCCATGGTTAACCGCACGAGCACCGCAGGGACTCGGGAGTTCAAAGATGTGGTGATGCCAGGCGAGCGGCACAGCAGGCGGGATGTCATCAATGTGGCATGTCAAATTTCATTTTCAGTAGTCCCCGCGCGTGCGCACACACCAGGAAAGGGGCTCTTTTCCAAATCTGGTAAGCGCATCCTATCAAGTTATTCGGTTCAACCGTCTCCAGATTGCAAGCACACCTGGTATGTTCTCGCACGTGGGGAAAATGATGCGATCGTCCCGCAGACATGTTAAACGCTCGTGATCTGGCCAGATCCTGGAGACATTGCGCCTTTGGATCTCGCAACAAGATTCGGAACGTTTTGACAACGTTTTGGCGGGCGATGCTGCGTCCGAGATTCCAGCCCCGAAAGCGCTCCGATGCACATACCACCGCGCTCAACAGTGAGTAAACATACCATAAAGGCCATACTATCCATAGCGCATTAGCCTGGATTATGCCTTGCGGCTGTTGCACCCTCCGTAGACGATATAAATCTGCTTGGCCCGATCGCTCGGTAGATGTTTACACAATCGCGAATCCACATTCATGCCGCCCCGGAATGCAAGCTGCGTGCGCCGCTGGTGACTGCAATGGTCGGCTCATCTTGGGAGCACCCGGTGCCATGACTTTGGCGCGTTCACCTTACCCGAAGCGCGTCCCTCGTGCTGTATGCCCTACGGCGGTGGCGACCCCTGTTGCGATGTATCCTACCTAGAGCGCTTTTGGACCTGTTTATCCGCCATTGTAGACCCGGAATACTCGGACTATGATCCATCCGCGAGATAGCACAGCATTCCTCGCCGTCGGTTACAGGGGTTATTCACTTCCGGATTTGCCGACCGCCAAATGTGACGATCTGGACTTGGTGATGTACGCCCGCAGGAGATATGTATTAAATCGCAGATTTTGGAGACCTATGTTGGTTTTCGAGAAAACGCTGGTGTGCCTTGAAGCGTAACAGCAGTGCCACAGCATGAGACCGAGATCTCAGAGATGGGTGTTATTCAGGTGAAGCTACATACCTCTAGCCACCCTGAACATCCGAGAGCCATCCTGTTGGGCCGCCTAGAGGGTGCTTGAAATGATGTCGAAATAGCTTTCAGTTATGATCCCATGGCACGTTGCTTAAGTTACTCACGGGTAGTAGTGACAGGACCTGTCAAACGCATAAAGACTCGTGTTAGCCAGTTGCGTGTGTCTGTGGGATGAGCGACCAGTAAGCGCCCACAAGTCGTTAACACAAAGCTTACCACGGGGAGGTCATCATCGTCATGAGAAGTGATGGTTGTATCGCCGATACCTCATTTTCCATGCTATGTATGGTGGAAAAAGCGGTCGATCGAACAATAGTGTGGAGTGGTCTGGTGCACATCCTCAAGCTCAAACCCCACGAAACTCGCGGATCGTACAGCGGAAAGGTGAGCGCCTCTTACCAGTCGACGTCACTTTACCTCGATACTCGTGGCACTGGGAAGTACAAAGCTCTGGTCGCCTGCCTTCAATTGCCGCCAGCTTGTGGATGAGGCTTACTCATGAAGCGTTGCGTTCCTTGGGACCGTACGAGACACAGTGTCTTCACAGTACCAATGCCGAATTATAAGGAGTGCCGCCAGACCATCTATAGGTCTCCGGCGAGTTCCCCAACGAATCAGATCGGAATGTCGAGGCAAGCTTTGTGGCAGACGAAGCTTGGCCAGCCCTCGTCCTGTGATATGCGGGTTAGCCTAGGAGATGGGCTAGGTGTCCAGGCTGATAGTAAGATCCGTTCAACCAGAAAACCCGGAGTCGAATGTACTCACATAGACTGATAATCGCCAGATAGTAAGTAAACGGGCCCTCCCTGATGCATGAATTGTCCGCCGAGATCGCCGAATGACCCATATGTGATGATGCGCGATAGTCTCAGTCCAACATCAGTGGGGATGCCTGTGCGATCCAGTGCATCTCAGCCGACTGGATACTTGCGCCGTCGCTCGCAATATGACCAATTCCCGACTGTAAAACTCAAGGAGATGACTTCGAGCGCAAGAGATGCAGCCCAAAAGCAGCATGAGTACGGCGACGTTGGCGGACACAGTGCCTGATCTAAATCCAATCATCAGATGTAGAGTGGCCGCAAGCGACAGTCATCTCGTCATCGAAGCTTCACCTCTGTGTGAGAAAAGCGAGCGTATAAAGCTCTACAGGTACGCATCGGCGGCGGCGTCGCCCGCAGACATACCAGATAAGAAAGAAGCGCCTTGATCCAACCTTGATCGCCATCATTTGACTCCTGCCCATCTTGGCGGCGCGTGGCCTAGAGTAGTCAGTCAGAGGACGCTTTGCCGAGGATTGTCGATAGCATATAGTCGGCGTACTCGGCGAGTGCATAGCAGTTGGAGGCCACGAAATCGCGCATACAACCAACGATACGCTCCAACGTCGTGATGATTCGTCCGATCAGTCGACGTCTTCAACACCCCACTCAGCTCACTTCGCAACAAGTCCTGTGAGTCCCTGTTCCCAGACATACGAGAAGGCATACACGTGTATGGTCCAGGACAAGCCAAGTTCCTGGTTTGCGGTCGTTTAAGGAGGGATTTGTCAAGGGAAGACGGTGGTGCGGAGGACGGAAAAATCTATTTTGCATGAGCTAGGGGAGATACTGTATGCCATGAGGCAGCTGAGACATCATCGATGTCTGGTGAGAACGTCTGTCGGCGGGGATGAGCGGGAGGCCCGGGTTGAGACGACAAGTTCATAGAACCTCGTGTTCTGTACTCGTAGCTGATGGTGAGTTGACTAGGCATCTGAGACCTTAGCGTAAACCAACAGCACCTGTGTTTCGAGGGTGGTGTACATGGCTCTGGTCTGGAGTATGCGGCTGAAAAGAAGGGTACGCACGGTCATATCGAGAGGAGCCAACTCTCTCTGACTAATGGCCCCTCGGCAAGGATAGGAAAATGTCTGGAGTGACACTACAGGCAAATGCGATAATTCTGGACCCGAAAATAAGGAGGAAAATGCACTGGAAAGTAAATATTTTCCTCCATATTTCCCTTTGACCAATAGAGGCCGAAAAAGTTTCATGTTCCGGTGAATTTTCAGGCGACAAAAACAAGCTTACCTTCCATTTATAAACATTAAGCGCTGGCGGAGATTCAACTCCTGCTTCAACCTGCCTTTTTGGGCCTCTTTGCGCACCAGAAAATGATAACTTTCCGCGTGCTTATTCCTAGCCCGAAAATCTGTAGGAAGATGTTTACTTTCCAGGTCATTTTCCTGCTTATTCTCGGGCACAGAATTAGCGCATTTGCCTGTAGTGTGAGGGCCTTAACAGAGGTTACATTGCGGATGTCGCTCACGATGAAACGAGGGTCCATGCACAATGGTGGGTGATTTGGGTGGAAGCACCCGTTCGTGGCTGTGCAAAGTACACGCTCGGCACTGCAAGTCCGGAATTGTCCCACGCTCCAGGTCCCAGGAGAAACAAACGAGTCATACCTCGACTTGCTTCAGCTCACCCCTTCTTTCTGCCCTTGACTTCATGCGCGAATGCAGCTCCTCTGTGCTTTCTGACTCGACGAATCCCCTTCCGAAGGCTGTTAGGCTGAAACTGACCGCTATACGCGATCGGATTCAAGGACAACAATTCTTTTGCCGACAAGTTGTTACCGCCCTGGGCCTGGATTGTTTTCCGACATTGAAAATCGCTATGACTAGGCGCTTCTCTGGCGCTAATCACGGCGGCAACGGTGATTTTACAGAGTGCCCCATGCGGTCTCCGAACACTAAACAAAATGACTCGGATATTTGAACGCGTATAAAAGACTCTGCGCCAGCATGGCTTTTCTCATCGTGACGACTCAGCTTCAGCTCCTTCTACACTCATCTCTATCAGCATGTACGCAAAAAGGCTTGCTCTGGTCTCTGTTGCTTCTGGTGCCCTCGGGTCAGCCGTTACGCCTAGCGCACAATCGACCTGCACGACGGTAGCACAAGGCATCTTCGTTGGCGATACGACTGGTAGGCTGTCCGCTCGCAAGGTTCCAGAGTTTAACTAACGCGATACAATAACTCACAGTGTACAGCGACCCGTTCTCTCTTGAGAACGATACACTCTCTTTCGGCCCTGCAGAGTACTTCCGCATGCCAGATGTGGAGTTTCAAGCTTGCACCCCGAACATTGCGGTGTACTCCAACCAGGAGACAAGCGCGAACGGAACCTACGCAGGTACGTTTCTTTTCCAGTACGAATATACCTCAGCCCATGTTTCATCGTACAGGTCATTTATATGTTCCTTCATTGGGTACCTGTCTGGGTGTGGAGGATATCTTCAACTCGCCTCCATACACAGTGACGACTATGGCGTGCCCGACCGACAACGACATCAACCAGAGTCGTGCAAGCTGGGTTATGGTCAATCAGAAAGTGTACTGGGCAAGTCTTACTCGCGTGTGTGATGGGCTTCTTGACTGACGTTTTCTTAGGGCGGCATTACCTCAGCTGAAGGCCCCATTTACCAGGGCGGAAACGACTGTTTCGGTCTTGGCTTGTACGGATACCAAGGCGTGAGCGAGGCTAACGAGGAGGGAATCCCGGCCGTCATCGGGACGACACCATTGGTTTGTGGAAACGGTGCTCACGTTCATGGGTTCACTATCGTCGCAGACCCCAATGCCTGATCCCACTACCCGTTGCTTACTCTAGTTACTTGGAGGGGTCTTTGCATCGTTTACCTGATTTTATGGTTTCTTGGTTGTTATTGGTTCATATTTTGGGATCTGCACGTCAAATATTGTGGTTTCGTGGTTTGATAGCCTGTGTTTTCTGTGTTGCGTGAATCGCATTCAGGGGTAACTTAACCTCAACTAAAAGGTCCGGGTCGGAGGACGGCCCGCGCAGAAGCGGAACATGAATGACCTCTTAGATTTTCTGCTTCTGCTTCGCCTCCACGACCAGCTGCCTCCATTTCCCTTGCAAACAAGAGGGAGACTTCGTCCAGACGATATCACAGTAATACTCTAACCTAGTGTAAGTCAATTGCAGTGACCCATGCTCATCACTGATGTGTTCAAGGACTCTGGCCCTCTTTGCTTCACTTCCAGCTGCCCTGAGAACCATTGACACAATTCTTTCGCAAAACGCTCATAGCAATTCGCATAGAGCAAAACTTCCTACACGCCCAGCTCTACACGAGGCTCACCCTCGATAGGTTCCCTCGAGTTCTCATCGAGATGACTTCTGTCTATTATCAGATTGTGTCTTGACTCCCCGCGGGGCAAGATATGCTCGCTGGAGTCGCTGCCGTACGCTATGAGGCTCTCCGACAGTGTGAGGGCTCGCGAGCATATGGAAGCATATCGTGGAGGGCGTCGAAGTCCATAGAACATCTGATGGCGATACCAGCTCCGCGGGCAAAGATCGGCACTACAGCACAAATCCAACGCGTCCCTATGGCTCCCCAACGGTGGTCTTAAGCTCGATTGCCAGCGAGCTCAATTCAAACTTGGCATTGGCACCATCCCGCTGTCGCTTTTCCTTGAAACATGCTGGGTCGATCCAGTCTGATGAGGTGTTCTCGGTCACCTTATCTCCTGCAGATCGTGGGATTTACCTCTCGATGGGTAATGGGTTCGATAGAGAAGCCGGTTCTCGTGGGCGGGCGCGACAAGTTGTGCGAAGTTTACTTCCTTGTTAGACTTGACTCCGTGAGATGACTGACAGGGTTCTTCGTAGCGCTCGCAGTCACTAGCTCTTCATAATGCTGCATCGAGGCCCCTTGTCCATTGCTTTTGGGAACAAGAGTGGCTACATTTTCGTATTCCCGAGGCACTGTCTTCTACTGCGCCCTTTGCTACCGGGGACGGGGAACCTTCAAAGGAGTATATTATAAGAGTTTACCGACCAACCTCCCCGCTTTCGTTTTCTTTACCTCCCTCCCCACCCGTCTTCACCTCCTCCACACACCAGTGGGAACAACATGTCGTCGAACAGGGCCAAGCTCGAATCACTCCTCTCCATCATCAATACCGCCGCCCAGGAGGCGATCGCGATGTACGAGAAGGAGGGCGGCGACGTCCCGTCGTTCGAATCGACGGACTCGCACCCTCTCGACGATGCCTTGGACACTGTCGCGCTCAAGAGCACGATCCGAACGCTCGAGGGTGCCTGCCACCAGCTTTGCACCACCCTGGCACCGCCGTCACACACGGCAATCAACGTAAGTCGACCCACCTACCCCACCTCACCGCACCGATTGTCCCCGTGAATGCATCTGCGGCCGTTATCTGAGAAATGCTGGAGCGAGCTAATCGCCATGTTTCGTCTAGATGGTGCAAATCTACGATTACGCCTGCATCCGCGTCGTGCTCCGGGAGAACATCACCAACATCCTGCTCGACTATCCCAAGGGCATCCATGTCAACGAGCTCGGCAAGATTATCAATATCGAGCCTAGGAAGCTCGCACGCATGATGCGCGTGCTTGCAACTCGCGGCTGCTTCGTCGAGGGTACGGATTATCTCCGGACCGACTCTTTGCGAGGTATTGACGAGATAACACAGTCGACACCGACACGTTCGCAAACAACCGGCTGTCGCTCATTCTCCACAGTGAGCATCCGGTGCGGCATATGGTCAGCCTCCACGTCGAGGCTTGTGCGAAGGGCGCGTCTGTCTTCTGGGAGACCCTGAAGGCTCCAGAGCAGGGCCCCTCATATGACCCCGCCCACGCTCCCGTCATGTTCGCAAACAATAGGGATGGTATCACGGGCACTTTCTTCGATTGGATGCGTGAAGATGTAAGTCACATGTTGCAGGGGCAGAGAACTGGTACTCATTCGCCATTCCCAGGACAGCAGGCGCCTGGTGAGAGAAACCATTGGTATACTCTTATTCGTTACTAACATGAAATAGAGCTACCACCGCTCGATGAGAGGCCTCAACTATATCATGGGTTCTCTCGCTGTGTTGACGAGTACGTTCTGCTTTTAATGTCCCGCTTTCTGCGTGCTAATCATCAGCGCCCTTGCATAGCCTACCCCTTCCCGGAAGTTTCAACCGTTGTCGACGTTGGCGGTGGAATTGGCGCATTCTCCCTTCCTCTGGCCCGCACACACAAGAACGTCAAGATCACGATCCACGACCTTCCCGAAGCTCTCGTTCAAGCTCGTGACGTACGTCTATAAACCCTGTATAAGTAGCCACTGGCAGATAGACTCACATCAAGATGTTCACATAGATTTGGGCCAACGAGTGTCCTGAGGCAGTCAAGGAGGACCGTGTCGAGTTCAAAGAGCTCAACTTCTTCACGCAGGTGCCGGTCAAGGGCAAGGACATATATTACGTGGGTGCCTCTTAGCACTGTCAGTCGAGTATGAGCGCTAAACTCGTCCATGTTTTATGTTGTTGTAGCTCCGTAACATCATTCACGACTGGCCCGATGATGAGGCTCTTCTCATCCTCCGCAACGTTCGGGAAGCCCTTGGCCCGAACAGCCGTGTGCTCGTCCGTAAGTGCATTAATGCATCACCACTCAATGTGCTACCATCTCATCCCGATCTCCTGCAGACGACTACGTCCTTCGCGGGCTGAGTCGGAAACAGGCCGAGGTTGAGGCCTCTACTCTCGGTGCTGACATCGTAAGCAATGTCCTTAATAAACAGAGCAGAGCAGCATTCTAAGCGGATGTTTATGCAGGCACCTGAGCCGTTGTTGCCCAACTACGGCGTCGGCAATATCCGCGCGTACGAGCAAGACATGACAATGTGGATACTTCACAACGCCAAAGAACGGACGCTGCAGGACTCCGTCCAGCTCGCGTAAGTTTCTTGTTTCGTCTATATATGGTCGATGAAAAACGTCGCTCACCACGACCCTTTCGTTGAATAGTGCTGCTGCGAACCTCAAGCTCGAGAAAGTCTGGGACCTCGCCGAGGCGTGCGTTCTCGAGTTCAAGGCCGCATGATTATGATCCTTTTCTATGCCATGTTGAAATAGAAACATCAAGGACGATTATGTATCATAGATGTCCAGAATAGCATTCCATGTAGATCACCAACCCTACATACAGTCGCTCAATGCATCCCTCAACGGATAACACAGCATCGGAAACATCCGCAGCGGGAACATCAAGATGGTAGTCAGTGTCAGCATACAACGATATTATGTCGGTCTAGGGCTGATCAACCCTGTGTTCAGGGGGACGTCTGATATAAGCACCAACCACAGGAATCGACGTCGCGAATTGATAGAACATTTGGAATGCGACGAAGTTGGACACACTTTGGACACACTTAGGTACGATATATATGGTTCAGGGCGTGCGGTAATACGACTGAGGACGGTGTTGAAATCGGAAGTCCGGCAATCGCGCTGGTCTGGCTAGGTACGGCGGTCCGGCGGCAAGTCGCGAGGGGTTTTGGGGTCTTAGTCGAAATCAAAACCACGGTCGGCATAATAATGTTCGTCGAGTTGAATGTACTTGGGTAGGTCAAGCCAGGGTAGTACGTCCGAACCTTCGAGCCGCTGTGAGCATAGTATTTATGGCGATATTTCCGGCGGCATCCTAGAGCAGACATGAATGGTTGAGTATGATACAGACTTTGAGAGCAAACAGAGACTCGGAGCATACCTGCGCACGTCAGATTGACGACCTTTGTGAACTCGACGCCGTCGTCGAAGGTAAAGATAATGTCCCGGCACACCTTGTCATAGTCACGCATGCGCTGGATTGAGGGCACTAGTACTGCGAATTTGTGCATACCAAGTGCATACGATAGTTGGTGGGCAAAGGGGTGTCTTGCCTAGTATATGAGGAGAGCTTCGGAATAGAAAGCTATGGGTTACTCACATATACTTTTGTCCCACCCGTGCTCCTCATACTTCTACAATGATCTCTGGCCTCTTCTCTTTCCTCGAGCGGTGGAAGCGACCAGATGAAGCCTCGAAGACCCCGCCACATGATAGGAATGTACTGGGTTCGGATAGACGTGACCATGGATAGAAAGAGCTGGTGGACATAAGAGGTTGATGATCAAGGTGGAGGCTGTCGACTTAGAAGTCCTTCGGTTGGATAATGCTGATATCTTCGCGAAAGTCGCGACAACATTCGATAAACTCGGTGATCTGCTCATATTCGAGCTGCTCAAACTGGGAATAATGCCGGGGGACACAGGGAATGGGAATGGGGTATAGATAAGATAAAGTTCAGGAGGGCTAGGAAATCTGCGCGACGCGGCTAGATCACATGCAATTGACTTTGTTTGGGGACCCCGCAACCGCGCCGTACCCGCCGTACCTGCCGGACTGCGTCGCAGCTCGCGCAGCGCCAGACTTCCGGATTCAACGACTTTCTGATACGACTAAGGGTATCAATGAGAATCAGATTTACAACGAAGGACAAATAACAGTTTAAGCGAGATCAAAAGGTTCATAACCATAAAAGCGAGATTTCTAACTGAAGAATTTGCAAGGAAAGCGCGAGTCATCCGCACGAAGGTTCGCAGTCAGGCCAATGTCAAGGTGATCAGTTGATGTCTGCATCGGTATAGGGGGTAGGCGCGAAACCAATACGCTTGTTCTTCGTGTCGTACACCGAGTAGTAGCGCTCCCTGCACCGTTTTAGCAGCGAGTGTATGGTTAGCGTATGATTTCACACCGTGATTACAAAGGGGAAAACCAACGGAACGTGAACTCACAGGAACGTGTAGCCATTGATGAAAGAGAGGCCTTTCGCAGTGCCTGAGAGCTCACCGAGGTCGGCCACGATCAAGTAAACGTACATGCTTGATCCTCCGATCCGAATGTTGAGGTTCCGAGGGAATATTTGAGCGTTGCGAGTCAAGTAATACGTTTTCCCGCCAACGCTGAAGTTGAGGTTCTGCAGGCTCTCATACTGATCGTTGGTGATGCGGAGAAGGCCCGTACTTTTGTCCAGGACGGCACCAGTAGCCTTTTGATACTTCTGGAATGCATCTGCGCACAGAATAGTTAAGTAGATGCGTCAAGGCGAGCAATTGTGGAGGAGGCGATACACGTACCGGTAGCGAGGAGCACGAGGGTAGTGTCGGTGTCGACGATGCCAGCGCCCGTAAGGATAGACGTCGAGGGCCCGTACGTAATAGTCTGATCAATTCCCCAGTACTCGCTCGCAGGGAACGTCTTGGTGAGTGGGACATACGAAACGTCTCCGTTCGTCAGGACCGCATCCGGGGCTCCGAAGCTTAGCTCGCCATGACCACCGAGAAGACCGGAAGGCCCGAAGAAGATGCCAAGTTCGGCGCTGCTAATCGAGCCCTGCGAGAACAGGTTGTCCACCACAGTCGGAATAGTCCGCTGACTGTTGGGGGAGAGCGTGCCTTTCGTCAGACCGATAGGCCCAAGACCGAGGATGCCATCGACATTGTACAAGCCGCGTGAGCGAGTGGCGACGCCGATGGATTGGTTAGCGATTATCAAGTTGCCAATGGTGACCTGGTCGTCGTACTCATTCCCTGAGAACGAGCCGGAGCCATATGATACAGACTAATCAAAAGCGATTGTCAGCATGTTCTACTTGAAAAAACTCGGATACGCACGACGCCCTGACTGGTTTTACGTGATGTGCTCGTCTCGACGTAGCGCCTGCCTGCACCAACCCAGGTATTAGAGCTACCAGTGTCGATGAGGAGATTGTCTACGAAAAAATCCAACGTCAGCTTCCCATAACTCTTGGCAGCTCAGTAGCAGGAACGTGGTTACTTACATTGCGTAGGCGGATTGCCGACGCCGATGGAAGCCGTGTAAGACACATTGGTGTTTGTCGCGACGACGCGACCATCGCGTTTGTCCTTGCCGGATGTGACCGCCTGAACAAGGGCTTGAGCCCGCGCACGGTCGATGTCGGCGATGGTTTGACCAAAGGGCAGATCGAAACGCCTGACAATAGACAGCGAGGTCTTCGCGGAGCGTGACTGGGACTGAATCGGCGAAGCGACCGCAGCTACCGCGAGGGTGCATAGTGAAAGGAGAGCGTTGAAAGAGAGCATTATGATGAAATCGAAAACGACCGCGCGAATAAAGACAGACAGGAGAGAAGACTTGGATCGCTGAGCTGAAGAGACACGCACGAGCGCGTGCATTTATACGATCTAGCCAGCGATGAGATTCTGTCATCCGTAGGCTTATTCGGGAGAAACGATACCTGAGAAGCATCCGGCGCTCTTCTTCTACATTCCTTCATTCGACTTCAAGTTACTCGGCTGAGTGTATGAGAATCCGTTGTACAATACAATCAGAGCGGATTCACGTACATGATGTCTTGACGTAAATTGTCCCCACGCTTTCCAAATAACGCGATAGAAAGGCCGCCCTACAATGACAGACAATGACACCATAGCATGTCCTGACGTTGGCATAAAAATAGTATGCGCATTCCTAGAAGAAATGCATGCCTTCGTATCAAAAGCATCTTGAAGGCGAGAAATCGAATTCCTGGCGCTTATGGACCCGAGTTAATCGAGCTAGTGTTGGAATTGGATCAGTATTCTGATGCCAAATCGTTGGAAGTGTTTACGCACTTACCTTGTAGAGGCCACCGTTCTGCGTACATCAATAGCGGTGACTTTGGCCAGCATCTATCACGAAATTTCAATGCATGCCACTCATTTGTGGCTGACCAGATGAGGCCAGAAGCACACTCTCTCATGGTGGCGAATGCGTGTGGGTTGGTTGAGCACCTCCAGATTATGGGCGTGCGATCCGATGTTTAGTTCGCCCGGTTACCAACTAGGCATCAACTAGAATACACTGCCGGCAGCTCTCGGGCGGAACGAGGGAGTGATGCATATGTGATGCCCCGGTCAAACGACGTGCGCAGCGCAACACATAGGCCGGCTGTCTTTGACGGTTCGGAGAAAAAGACGTCCCCATTGATGAGACAAATCGGCACTGCTATTAGGGTAATCGTAAGATATCACAGATGTTGCGTAGGTCAGATATTTATATGGCAACCACACCAAGAAACCGAAAGCGTCTACCGACGCTACTTTCTAGATCCCAATGGGCTTAGTCGTTCCAGTTCCACATAGATTGAACTTGCTTCCAAATCTTGAGAACACCGGTGCTGATGCTATAAACACGGACGACAGTGCGGTGCTGATGAGTCTCGACACTCAAGGGGAATAGTGACAAACATACTTTGCGTTCTCCACCTCGTCCAGACGTACCCACTGCGCAATCACGGCCGGCTGCGAGGCGCTCGCATTGACCGAGTTCTTCTTGCCCTTGGGTTTCTTGCTCTCGGGACCTCGCGATGGAGCGTCGTTGGTAATTGTAGGGCGTGGAAGCAGTGCTGGAGGCCTGGAGCCGTTCTCGCTCCCGCCCTCGAGCAGGACCCACTGGACGCGGTATGTCTTACGGATGTGCGAGAAGACGTGAATGACGTCGCCCGCCGGCTTGACTCGCGTTATTCGAGGGGACTGCGCGTCTCCCTGAGCAGCTTTCTGCTTCCGCGGGGGACTGCTAAGAAGTCCTTCGAGGAGCGTGTAAGGCGCTTCAGCCAGTTTGGATGCGGTGGAGGAGATATTGGGTATCGACGGGAATTCTTGAAGGCCTGCCAGAAGACCTGCGAACACGAAATCAAATCAGCTAGAGTTAGTTCCCTCGGAGTATTGGAATGACGCACCGCTTTCAGGTCGCCGGACGAGAAGAAACCACCGTTCGTTGGTGTTTTTGTGGCGCCACTCAACGACGTTGACCGAGTCCATCTCCTCTCGGGCCTTCTTGCGTTCTGCCTTCATAGGGTATATGGTGACCGAGCCAACCTCCTCGTCCGCTGTGACAGGGGCGCAGAGTGTGCAGAGTTCTTCAATATCAGGTGCGTCCTCCATTGACTCCTAGTTGAAGATGGTCAATATTCATGCGCGGAAGGACATGGTCCTCACGAACCTCCTTCGTCAGTCTGTAACCCTGACACCACTTGTTCAATGGGCATTTTGAGCAGGCCGGGTCGCGAGGCTTGCACACCGTGCTGCCAAGCTCGATCAACGCTTGGTTGATGTCTCCCGGGTGTTCAGCGCGCTTCACCATCGCCTCCGCGCCTGCCCAGAGGACGTCGAGTGTCTGCTTTGACTTCGGTGGTGAATGCAGTGCGAGTAGTCTACTCATCAAACGGTGTACGTTGCCGTCAAGCTATTCCCTTCACGTGTCAACCTAGGTACGCAAGAGCAGTGGAAGGGGGACGTACCACGGGAGCACACTCGTTATATGCGATAGAACATATTGCACCAGCACTATACCGGCCAATGCCGGATATCTTTGCCTCCATCTCCTTCGCATTCGTAGGCAGGCGTCCGCCAAAGTCCTTTACAGCAATCTGCGCACCCTGATGCAGCCGCGTAGCACGAGAGTAGTACCCAAGACCCTTCCACAGCGCCTTCACCGTCTCGTCGTCCGCGTCAGCGAGGTGCTCGATGGTTGGAAACCTAAGAGAGAAGACGTCAATTGACTCGAGAAATTGGACGAGAACCCACGTACTTTTCCATCCACCGGTTGTAGTATGGTATGACGGTGGCGACCTGTGTTTGCTGCAACATGATCTCGGATACCCAAACCTACCAGCGAGCATACAGTCAGAGGCTTACTTCAACGGCGATAATGTTGTCTTACACACCTCATAAGCCCTCTGTGACCGCTCTTCCGCGCCCAGCGACGGATCATAGCGCTTCCTCCAAGGCATCCCGCGCACATCATGCACAACATTGTACCAGTCCAGCAGGGCAGCCCGCAGGGGCTCTGGAGAGCTGATGACGTGGAGTGATGCTGCATGTGGTTCGCTAGAAATCGATTCTTCAGCGTCTTCTACAACGGCACTCTTGGTCTTTGTGCGTTTCCCTGCAGGCTTTGCCTTCGCGCGCTTCCCTGGCCGGTTGGAAGTCTTCGGCGCATGGGCAGAGTAGGACGCGTCCGAATCGTCGTCAATAGCCTCGTAGTCGTCCTCCGAATCAGAGACACGGGATCGTTTCCGAGCAGGCATATTCAGGGTGGAAATGGTAACGACAAGGAGGTTCGGTGAGAAAGGGGAAAGCGCGACTTGGGCTCGACGCGTCTTGGCGACGCGCTCAGAAATTCCCACGGTCAACGGATGGACTGCTGCTATCTTCTCCCCCACGAAGCGCATACATCCTCCCCATTTGTCGACTCTTAGGATCTTACTTTTGGAAGGCGGGGAAAGCACAACTGTGGACAACATAACCCTCATCGCCATCAATCTTCTGTCTCTAAGAACATGGAACGTCACTCAGGCTGATGAACAGAGTCGTTGAGTAATGTCATTTATAAAGTGCCTAAATCCCAAGCTTTCCGCCCTCGCTCCCTTTGCTCAAGGCCGAATCAAGAACGGTGTCTGATTTCAGTTTGGGACTGCTCTGTTAAAGTATCCGATCGTGGTTCCAAGGAGTCTTATGGTAACAGATTGACCGTCTTCCGTTTGCAGAATTGTGACTTTGTCGTCTTTGATGATAAGTTTCAGCCCACGCTTGGTCAGATTAGAGGGCCGGTAACGCGGTGGAGGCCAGCATATTTTGCGTTTCTTCTGTCGAAGCCATCCATTACTATCCAAGCAAAGGTCTGACCAGGAGAGGTTGTCGAAGTAAGTCCCCGTGTCGTTGTCTTCGCTGGGATTATATTGGTCTTGTACAGGCTCTGATCCGGCGTCTCTCCCCTGAGGCGATGTCTTTTTCAGCGCCAGAGTCAAAATACCACCCGGGATCCTGCGAGACACCCGTGAGAAGTCCGGAGACTGCTCCGGGGGGTGAAGGATGAACGGGCCAACGTTGATGTCGGGCAGTTGTGCTTTTGTCACAACCATCGGCGAACTAATGCTCCACTGGAGGTGTTTGATCCTGTACGTGTTGACTCCGATATACCACAGGTCGACCGCATCTCGTGTAACAGAAGCCAGATGACAGATATCGTTGCGTTTATGTCGCGGGAACGAGGTTGACGCAAGGTGCTTGAGCGTCTTGCCCCGAATAGAGTACACGGAAATCCTCCATGCTTTGTTGTACCAAAGGATCGCAATGGACGCCTCATCCTCAGAGAAGCAGGTGTTTCGGTGTACGTCCATTACTATGTTATCATCGACACACCGCACTGATACACCGCCCTTGTGGACCCCGGAAACGGCGTCCCAGACATCGATCTGCTTGTCATGTCGTTCCGAATCTGAGTCTGCTTCCTCGACTTCCGCAGCCGACTCTGAGTTCGTGGTGCCAAAGCCAGTCTCGAAGCACGTGGTAAGATATGTCGACTGGGGAGAGAACTGGACGGTCGGCTTAATTGTAGCATCAAGCTGGGGCAGCTGGATTTCCATTCGGGATTGAGAGCCGAGGATAAGGCATTTCCGTTCCGTCGTTGACAAGTAGGCCTTCATGTCTCCCCTCATAGAGGAGGTGAGAAAAGAGTATGCTTCCCCGAGAGGAACTGATCGAGCTAGCACAGTCAAAGACGGACGCAACGTAGCCTGCACAAGGTCAATGATGAGGATATGCTCTGAGCTCTGTTGTTTCAAAGCGCCAAAACATATTTCGCTTTGTGACTGCCAGTGAGTCCTGCTTGACTTGCAGATGCCTGTAAGGCTGTCCCCGAGCTGTATTCCCACTAGTTCTCCGCTGTGCTTGACAGGTTCGGCTTCCGCAAGGGAACGCGATGGGGTAGGCGAAGAACTGGAAGCTTGTATGGTGCGCACGTAAACTTCCGAGTCCTTGCTGTTGCGTGTGATGTGAATGACGAAGTCACTCGCGGGGGTATAGAGACACCATGGAAATGTGGCTGCGTCATAATATTGCCCATGCTCCACCAGGCGGTCATGAAGAATATCGATGCTGAAGAGTAAACCGGGGATAGATCCTACTAGGTGATTGTCATCATGAGAGAACTCCAACGAGCCTCTATCGAGTTTCGCCTCGAGGTGGACGGAAGGTAGTTGGAAGCTGTGAAGTTGATGACGGGTGGACACCTCATAGACACGAACTTGAAGGCGGTGCTCTTTGGTTTCTTTTCGAGCCCATACGCAAGCAAGTTTGGTAGCATCACGCGAGAAGGCTACACAGCCCGTTAACACTTCCGTCGACAGACCATCAAGCGAGTAGAGCGCGTCGTTTGACAAATTCCACAAGTAACACCTCTCCCCCGGGCCATCACCCGAAGAATAAGGCAAGATAGCAATATGTGAGCCACTGTGGATGATACTGGACCTGGAAGTGGAGTAGCTGCCCAGCGGTCGTGAGTGGACCGGAACTCCAGAAGGCGTATCCCACACGCGTACAGAATCCCAGAACGTCGCTGCAAGCTGTGACCCGTCCGGAGATAATGCGAAGCTCAAGACTATGTCTTTGACGTCGATGGCGCGAGCAACGCAGTCCCAGTGATCAAGTAGCCCTTCTTCAAACTCGAAGCTTGTTAGAGTGTCGGTCATGGCAGAGGTATATGTGGAGCGAATTGCAGACTTCGCCGGGCTACAGGGAAAGGCCGACTCATAGACGTGGAGAGGAAAAGAGCTAATCGGGTCGAAAAAGTCCAGAGACAACCGCCAGCTGTCATACAGCAGCGCCATAGCGAGATCTTTTCTGGAAAATATCTGGACGTTCCAACCCTAAGAAAGTAGATAAGTTTGATTGCACTATACATCCGTGTAAACAACGCTCACCATTACCACCATTCTGGCCGTTCTGAATATTTCCACACCCATAGCTAGCTCGCCGAAAATCGAGTACGCCTCGATCGCAAAAAGAACGCGCTGTTGAAGGAAATCTAAGAGGAGGTCGCAGACCTTCTGATTCGGGGAGGTCCGCCGGAGGTGATATGACCAGTGCCTGCACGCGTATCGAAGCGCGCGAGGAACCGCGTCGCGTCTTTGGGGGAAGTCGGAAATCTGAGAGGAAGGATCTTGGAAGTCGCAAAGGTCGTGCTTCAGCAACCTCGCCATCGTTCGGAAGCACAATGACACCAGACGGCGATGCGTCTCGGGACCATCATCGGCTGCATCATCGGTCTGTTGTGAGCGTCTCTGCAAAAAGTCGCGGAGAGAAGTGTGGTATATCTCTACGGGCTCGGGCGAGCCCACAGGGGGAATTGAAACCAGGGCTGAGAAGGGAAGGAGATACTGATGAAGGTCGACCTTTCTAAAGAAGACCTGCAAATCGGATAGGGAGAGTGGTTCGGCGAGATGAGTAATCTGAGAAAGGTACTTCAATCCGGTGGAGCGGATGGATGCGTCTTCAATGCCGTTAACAATGGAGGAATATAGGTGATCGATGTTACCCCACACATGAGCCACATTACGACGTAGCATGCTGCACACAAGCTGAAGACGATCCTGTGGCTTGCCTTGCTTAACCAGTCTCACTACAGTCGCCGCGAAAATGAAGCGACCAGCGGCATGCTGATTCAGCGTTACGAAGTCGTTTTCAGCAGGCCATGGTTGGGGATGCAGAATCGAGAGCTGGTGAGAGTGATATACCTTAGCCAGCTCGTGTCGAAAAAAGTGGTCAATATCTTCAAGCGATTGGTAATTGCCGACCCGCACAGTGACGACCCTCGTCAGATCAGAGAGGTCACTAGTACTGCTGTCCATCGTGGCACTGATGTCAGACCAGGGCCGGCTAGTAATGAAGATATTGATGATTGGCAGCTTCTTCTTATCTTCTAGAAGGCGAGCAAGTAGGAGGACGAAGGGTTGGATATGATCTTCGCCGCTCGTGCTTCCCTCATCAAGGGCGTCCAAGATGATGGACATACCAGGCCGACCTTGACTCTTCAAAATGAACGCTAGCTCACGCAGAGGACTTATGATGAGCATTTCGAGCTGAGCACTACGGGACTTTTCGGAAGAGAGGAGGGAGGGGTCGTTGGAGATGGCTTTCGTGATAACTTCCTTCGCCCGAGGATGATGCAACCCTAGTTGATAAGCAAAGGTAAGGAGAACATGGTCGAACGTTTTCCGTTTGGCATATTTCCTAGAAAAAAAGAAGGTCCCTGCGAGATTTCCGGTACGATGAAGGTGGTCCGCAAACGAATATGCTACACTTGATTTTCCTGAACCAGACTCCCCGACGATCCATACGATCTTGCGCTTCTTGTCGTCTGCGAGGCTGTAAAGGTCTCTGAGGAGGCTTTCCCTGGTGTGAGGGAGGCACTTGGAATGCGGTGCGCGTTCGTTTGAGTCATACACAGCACCTTGCGCACACGCTTCAGCAAGTTTCCACCACACATTCCCGTCGGTTTCAGCAAAAGCCGATGCTGTGATCATCAGTTCGTCAGAAGCGTCATAGACGTGAGCAGGAGGACTCACTTCGCGAGTTGACAGACATGATGGTGGATCAGGTTCAAGCTGAGGGGAACACTGCACCCCGAGAGCCTCGAGGAGCCCACATGGACCCATCACCACCCATCGGCGCTTAAGTTTGGCATAATAGCATCCGAACGGTTACTACCGCACGTCGACGACAAGGAAGTACGATTTGGGCACAAGGTAAGTCAGCGACCTTCAAGCGAGCCGGGCTGTGTCCATTGGATGTGACTTACCGCATGCTGACCATGGAGGTGTAATGTATGGGATGTGAAAGGGGAAAGAAAAACAAGGAGTAACTTAAGAGCGCGTCTCGGAAGAATTCACAGGGGGAATAGCCCGATAAGTTCTCGGGACTTATGGTGGAAATATTGAAGACGTATTTTAATTTCGTTTTGCAGAAAAAGGAAGACTTATTTGGTACATAGCGGGGAGATATATTGAATGAATCGTCTCTTATAGCCAAATTAACCGTGTCAATTGTAAAGCGCCAAAACTTATTCAAAATGTGCCCTTGGTAAGTTCCAAGATAAGTCTCGCTGTCCTGGCAAAACTTAATTAAAATGCATCCGCAATATTTCCACAATAAGTTCTGAGAACTTGTTGGGCTATTCCCCCTGTGAATTACTCACGTTGTGCGCAACGTGGCCCTCATGTCTCTCGGTATTCAATGTTCTTCAAATCCAACATCAAACACCACCGATAGCTCAGCTTGCCCTCTACTTTCCAAGTCTCTCGAACAGCAAATGAAGCAACTACAGATCACAATTTTCTGCTACATTTCCGTTACTGATGGTATAAATTACACATCGTGTGCCAGCCCAAAGATAGGCCCGTCTCGTCGTAAGTGGCAACAAAGCCTCTTTGTATATACTATAAGCCAGGAGATAGCCCGATAACACCTCACACCTCAAAGCAAATCAACTTTGAAAGACAGAAACAAATAGAAAAACGAATGTCAAAAGAAAGCGTTCAGGCCTTGCCAGCGTTTGCAAGAGCTGCGGCTCTTCTGCGCCTGGCTCGTTCCAGTGGAGGCAAGTCGTCTTCGTTTGATCGGAGGCTCGTATCGGGGTCTTGCGCTGTCCATTCATCAGCTTCACGACCACTTAAACGAAAGACAAGAGGGTACGTACAAGGCGAAGACACCCTCTCGCTCCCCTGCACACCGTTATCTTCCACGTCGGAAGAATCCCCATCGGGAACGTACGGCCCAGGAGTAGTGACGACCGACTTGGGCAGCATGGATCGACGGCGCTAAGGCATGTTAAGATCATACAACACAGAGAAAGACCAGAGACCAGACGAACCTTCTGATTCCCGGAGACGTTGATGTTGTCCAAGTCCACCTTGAACTTTGCCTCATCGACCCGCTCACGCTGCTCAACGCATTCCACCACCCACGCAATACCCACTACAGCAGGCTTAGGATCGTTCAGTAATCTGCCAGACGATCGCTACATTAGCGCTTCTCTTGGCACACCCGATTGTGGAAGAGAGACCAACCTGTACCGTGACAACGTACTCGACAAACCGTTCTTGAACACGATGTGCGTGCAGCTCTGCCCTACTCTGCCTAAAATCCTCGCCCCCAGCCCGCGGAGCATATCAACGAACAGACTCCCCGCGTCGTCCCCGTCGTCCGTGCGCACGTCCACGAAGATCGTGCAGCTCTTGAGCACCTTGAGCGACTTCTTGCTCTTGTCCTTGCCGCCACTTCCGCTACCGCCTGCTAAGTTCATGCTCCCTCCCGCTCCATTGCTGGGAACTATGCGCATATCGGTGTCTTGGCTCACGCTGCCGCCTTCGCCAGTACCGTTGGCGCTGGTAGGGTGGCCGCTTAAGGAAGAGCGCAGGCCGGTACGTGTGCCGACAACGACGGGTTTGGGTGGCTTCGGCGGCGTGACGGGGATTGTGGAAAGGCTCTGCGAGAGGGACATCAGAGCCATGCTAGCACGGCGTGAGTCGCCCCGTGGTCTATGATTCCTATCATTTCCGTTCTCCTGCGCCGACGATGACGGTGACGACTGGACGAATATAAAACTTCTATCGCCATCGTCACCTTTCCCATTGGGCGTATGCGGTCTGGCGGCGGCGGCGGCGTCGACGTCCATCGCTCCCTCCGCCGATCGATCCTCTGCATCACCAAGTCCACCGAGTCTACCGAGACTGTTCCCGCTCTCGCTCTCACCCATCTCCACATCCACATCCTCGTCCATCGCGGCACCACCACCTTTGACAGGACTCCCAACGACCATTGGTAAACTCGACTTCTGGCTCGCTCGCGCGTTCGCACCTGTGCGCCCGAAAATACCCGTCGTAGCCCGGCCCCTCAGGCCAGCACCACCACGCACAGGCACGCGCGAGCCGAACGGCCCCACGCCCGCGCCTGTAACAGACCCGGGCGCAGAGCCAGAAACGGCAGCGCCAGAGACAGACGACGCATTGGACCCTGGAGTACGCACAGAGGAGGACATAGTGCTCGGGGCGAGGCTCGCACTCCGCTGCATCATCCCGAGACTGGATTTGCTCCGCGGAGCGACGCTCGTGCTCCGGTTCGTGCCCGTGCTGGTAGTCGCGTTGGTGCTGCCGCTCCTGGCCCTCCCAGATATCCCCGCCGCGTTCGTCTTCATCCCACCCAGTGAACCATAATCCCTCGCCTTGCCCTTTGCCTTGCCCAGCGCAGACGACGCCCCCGAGGAGCTGACCTCGCTATCGGATATCTCTGATTCGTCAGCATTGAACCCGAGGCTCGTGTTCGGCCGGCTGGGCGGGGGCATCGCGAGCCTGTCGAGCGCTTGTGCAAGCGTGGAGAGCGTGTTCCGGAGCGGTGGGCGTGAACTTCCTGGGGTGGTGGTGCCCGTGCTTGTGCTAGAGGTCCATGGGAGCTTCGACAGACCGCCGCTGGAGGCGGTGGACATGATGGAGGTGGGCTTGCGCGGCGATGGGACGGGCAGCATGCTCGGCCTTACCGTCGGCTTCTTCGTGCTGGGCCCTGCAGCTGCAGGGGTCGCTTTCGCAGCATTGATAGCAGCACCGCTCGGACCCGCTGCGGCAGCAGCCGGCTTGACAGGGGTAGCAGCTGCAGGTGTGCTCGGGCCCTTCATAAACGCCATGAGCGACGCCTGCTTCAGCTTCCCGCTCTGCACCGTCTTGAACTTTTCCTTCTCCGTTGGCTTCGGTTGTTCCTTCGCCTTACCCTTTGACGGACCAGCAGCAATAGAATCAGATTTGGCCCCTGATGCAATAATCCCCGACATCGATGCACCCTTGCTTGTCCGCGGCGACACCCTCGTAGGCTGGACCACCGATTTCGCTCGCGTGCGCCTTGGCTTCAGCGTCGTCGTGATCGCCGCCGCCTCGATCGCGTCCGCAGTAGCGGGACCAGGCACGTCCCCGATAGGCGAGGTCGGAGCTGCAGGGGCAGACGGAAGCGGAGAAGCCCCGCGCGCTGCGTCGACTTCGGTTTCACCCTCGACTTCACCGCCCTCGCTCGGAACCTCCGAGAGCTCTGAAAGCAGTTCTGTGGGCTCGTACGGAATGGCCAGGTCCTCTGTGTCCGGTGCCGGAGCTAGCGTTGGTTCTGCCGCGTCTGTTATGCCATCGTGGTCGCCCACTTCCCCCCGTGCAGCCTCCTCAGCTGCGTTGACTGCCATCTCATCCCTACGCCCTCTCTCAAGCTCCACAGCGTCCGCTTCAGGTTCCGATGATGGCTCGACGTCCACGTCCATCAGCTCTGCCGGCGGGGGCGGAGATGGCGAGCGCGGTATCGACATACGCTGCGCTGCTGGCGCGGGCAGACGCGCGTCCACATCCATAATAGAACGCGAGCGCGATCGGGACAGGGAACGAGAGCGAGAGCGAACGAGAGAGGGAAGCCACGGTTCGGTGCGGGCGCAGGAGGGCGTGTGTACGGGTGTGGGTATGCGCTCGTCGCTTGTCGTGGGCTGGGGCGGAGCGTGAGGAGACGAGTGTCGAGGTTCTGCCGCCTGGCTGATGCCGTTCTCAGCGTCAGTCTGGGGTATAGATTGAGGCGGACTCTTCGATTTCGACTTGGCTTTCGCCGAAGGTTCACCTTGCACAGGCTGCTCCTGTGCCATCGGGTCTGGTGGTAGTAGTTCCGGCGACGCAGCTCTGGAAGACGGTCTGGATGGTGCTCTCGACGGAGCCCTTGAAGTCGCTCGTGACTGTGCCCTTGACTGTGCCCTCGCAGCTGTCCGACTCGGCTGTCCCTTCGACGGCGCTCCAGCAACGGGAGCCTTGACCGGTGGCGCTCTCGATGATGCTCTAGACTGGGCTTTGGCAGGTGCTGGATGTGCCTTGGCGGGGGGAGCTTTCGATGAAGCTCTAGACGGAGCTTTCGACGTTGCTCGCGACATCGTCCGACCCACCCTTGAGCCCCCAGCCTGCAATCGCGAAGCTTCGACTCCCGCGGCAGCATTGTCTTTCGCTGCCTGGTTCAGCAGTGCAGCTAGCGTCGGTGCTGGTGCTGCTGCCGGTACGGGTGTGGGTACTGGTTCAGGCGCGGGCTCCGAAGCCATCGAGGGTGCGGGGGACTCCTTCCGGTTCGGCGTCCCTGTGGATATACCTATAGCAAACCAAAAATTATGAGCACAATCACGCATACATCCACTCACGACGCCACTGCTAAGACTACTCACGTTCACCCTTCTTCCGCATCGCCGCCCTGCGCGTCGTCGGGCCTGGCTTCCTGGGTGTAGGGCCGGAGCTAGAGGGCGTTGCCGCTGTTTCGAGTGCCTGCGCCAGGACATTCGTTTCTGGCGTTGGCCTCATCTTCGAAGCGGAAGTGGTCGGAGCGGCCTTGGGTGTTGATACTAGGGTAGTTTGAACGGGAGGTTTGGTCGGGGCATGGGATTGAGAGCGAGGCTGAGAATGTGTGCTGTGGTTAGAGGGTGCTGGTGAGGGTCGGGAGTTGGCCAGAGACGTAGACGTAGTGTTGGTTGGCAGTGATTCCAGCGACGTCGTCTCCTTCGACTAATGATCCAGTGAAATCCATGAATATACGTTGACAACGGACGTTATCTGGGGCTCACCAAAGAGGAGTCCCCCACCTTCAAATCTCTCCCCCACTCCAGCTTCGCTATCCGCACTCCTTTCTCCTCGTCCCCATCCTCCTCCTCGTTGTCAGCCCGCTGCGGCACCCATGGTGTCGGCGGTATCGGTGTGAGCGGCGACATGGGCGTAGCAGGAACCCCACCGAACGGAGTCTTCGGCATCGTTGAAGCTTTCTGATAACGCTGTCCGAGGAGTGTACTCCGCGGCGTTGCCTTGACCGAGCTCCCAGAAGCCGCGAAAGCAGCAGTCCGAGATGGAGCGGCTCGCGGCGTCGCCAACTCACCCGCCTGTGTCTGTGGGCTCGCAGTCTGTACCGTGATCTCGGGGAACATCGCAGCTCGAGCACCTAAAGCCGAGGCAATGCCAGGGCCAGGGCTCGCAATAGAGCTTCGCCGCTTAAGCTTCGCCTTTCTTTTGCTGCCGCTGCCACTGGCGTGCACGGTCGACGCCATGTCGCCGTTCGTAAAGGGTGCGAACGCGTCGACGTCCATCGGCTCGTCTTCCTCGCCTTCGCCCTCGACCATCTTCTCCTTCTCCTTCCCGTTCTCCTTGGCCTTTCCCTTCACTCTAGAGCCCTTCGCAGGCGTAAAGTCCAACGCGGGCATGCTCCCCTGACGCTTCGACGGCGACGGCGGGAGCTGCCGCAAGTCGATGTGCGGAACCGCGCTTTGCCCTGCTTCATCTTCGCCGTCCTCCGCCTCTGAGTCGGCCATAGCGCGCCGCTTCTCCGGGGAGGCAATGGCAGGCACCGAGATTGCGCGCTTGGACCCGCCTACCTTGCTTGGGCTGCCTTTGCTGGGATTGTGCCCATGGCCCAGTAGCGCCCCGGCGTCATTGGGGTTCGTCCGCGGCTTGTCCCGAACGGGCACGATGATGTCCTGGAATGAGAACATGGGCTTGTCGACGCGTAGGCGCTTGGGCGTGCGCTCGAGGCTCGGGCTCGCGGGCACGGAGAGCTCGCGGCGCGTATCCGAGGTACGTTTTGAGGCGGGTGGCCTTGCTCCGAGTCTACCCTTTCGACTATCGCCCTCCTGATCGCTGTGAGCGTCTTGGTTGTCTGGTGGCGCGTTCGGATCCGCGCCCGCGTCCATGTCGACGTCTTCTTCCCCAGGTTCCATACCCTCCCTTCTGGTCGGTAGCGACAGTACCATCTCGTCTGCTTTCTCCTTCTCGTCCTCTCCTTGCCCCCTTGATGGGCCGGGAGCAGCAACCTCTTCTGTCTCCTTACGACCCGCCTTCTTGAACCCCTTTCTCACCTCCACCACTGGTCTCAGCTTCTTCGTGGCGTTCGCTACAGTCCCATTTGTGCGTTTTCTGCGAGCCGTCTTGAGAGGTGACTCTGACAGGTCTGCGGGAAGCGGAGGTGGCTGCGCTGCAAGTTGCGAGCGAGTGCGTTTGTCCGGCATGGCCAAACGGGCGTCAATGTCGGCTCGCGCGACAGTGTTTCGTCAATCCTTCCTTTGCGAGTGTTCTTCAGCGAGTCCGTAATGAGTGTATGAGACGGGGCCACCGTAATGCCACGAGTTCGGGACGCACCTTGTGGACCGTCTCTTGTTTAAAGTCTACCCTGCACCTTTCCACGAGGTTGCGTCAATCCAAAGCCTCTATAAGATCTGTGTTCCAAGCTTTTCTCCTTGTATGCGTGGTCCTTCCGTCCCCTTGACAAGTGAGACAAGCGGAAGAAAAGAGAAAAGGTGTGGCAAAAGAACAAAGAGGAGGACGTTGCGCAGAACGCGGACAAATCGCGATCTCACGAGTGACGAACAGTGATAGACGCGCATCACGTGTTTCGTGACTTGTTACGTGACGTTGTGACGGGTCTCGCTGTACAGCCACGCTGCGTCCTCTTGACTCCCTTGATCCTGTCCTCCAGCAACAGCGAGTCACATCTCGGAAAATTGCATGACGGAGTCATCCAGAGCCACACTGGATATGAGCTCCTCTAAACCTTTTATGTCTCATCTGCGCCTCATAAGCAAGATAAACCTCCGCTGCGTTCCGGCGTCCTGTGCTCTATCAAAGGTCGAACATATCAGTTCCCGACATCAAACCAAGCGCAACGATAGGAGGCCTACCGGAGCAAAGAAATAGATGGCAAGAAAACACGGTGTCGGATGTCGAATTCTGTGAGCGTAAGCAAAATTTCCCTACAACGCAGAACTCAACTCACCGCAGGTACCGGTACTTAGGTCGTTGCGCTTTCTCGATGAAACTCACACGGACCAGCGCTTCCCTGGCTGCGGGTCGCGTGCGCCTTCGACGTCATCAACTTCACGTAAATGAGTACACGACATTGGTGCGACGTCCGCTCATCGGACACGGCGCTGATGTGTATGTGCGTGGATCCTTGACAATCCAGGTTATGCATATACGGTTCTCGGTACCCGAAAATGATTCGCGCATGGAAAGAAGCACCTCCGACAACATATAAACCTGGGGTCGCTCTTTCAGCCCTCCAGCACCCCTTCTTCCCCTACTTTCACTACGCTTACACAGAGTCGTTATGGAGCAGTTGAACGAGATTCCTACCCAGCTGCATGCTTTCATAGAAACCTTGACTCCTACCACTGGTGCTCTTTATACAGGTGCTTTGCTTTTCGCATTGTACGGTGTTGGAAAAGCACTTGGTTCTCAGGGGCAAGCTCTGCCGCTCCCTCCTGGTCCTCCAGCAAAATGGTTCTTTGAGCCGCCATTTCCTGCCCAAAAGTAAGTATTCTCACTCCTGAAGGTTTTCTCGTGGCAATAGATAACACCGACACTTGAACTCGTTCGTCAGTGTCGCGCACATCCTTGCGGATATGACAGACGAATACGGTCCCGTATTCACCATCAAGCAAGGAAGCAATCTATTCGTCGTCGTTGGCAGAATGGAAGTAGGTGTTCTTCTCGTCTGAGCATGTCTAAACCCCCGAGCTTAAATAATTGTAGGCCGCGACCGAGATCATGGAGAAAGCCGGTGGGTCCAACGTCGACCGGCCCCGGAATGTCGTTGCGACTGAGCTGCTCACTACTGCCGGCCGCATCATCATGGAAAGCGGAGGTGACCGTTTCCGCAAGATGAGACGGTGAGGACATTCTCCCAGAGAACAAGAACTTGAATCCTCACAACCCACATTTGGCAGGGCGCTGCATACAGCGCTGCAGCCTAAAGCTGCTGAGAGCTACCAGCCCATCCAGATGGCGAACGCTCGCATCCTCATTCAAAATTTGATGAAAACCCCCGATAGCTTCGCTGACCATATGAAAACGTGCGCAGCGCCCTTTACTGCCTCCCAGAAAGATTGATATTGATACAACTATCCTTTAGATACGCTGCGTCCGTCATACTCAAAGTCACCTACGGCAAACAAACCCCGACGTCAATTGACTCGTCAGAGGTCCAGCGCGTTCACCAGCTCACCAGACTTGTGGGCTCTCTCTTCGTCCCTGGACGATACGCGGTCAACCGCTTTCCCTTCCTGAAAACTTTCCATCGCCTTGGGGGCATGAGGCGCATCTGCGACACGCTCGACTCTGTGGGGCTCACATGGGTCAGCCGAATCGTCGGCGCTTATGGACACGACATGCTCGAGTGGCAAAAGCTTGAGAGTGATCTTGTTTCCGAGCAGTTTGATAAGGTCCAGCAGCAAATGGTTCGTGTTAACTTTCTTCTAAGGAAGCCCCCTCTCTGACATGTGTAAACCGCGATGCTAGAACAACGGTACCGCCGGAACCTCATTCACCAGATCTGTCATTGAGAACCAGGACGTGCATGAACTCGGGCGAGACACCATGTCGTACCTGTCACTCGGGCTTTTTGGCGCAGGAAGCGATACGGTATGGCTAGTCTTTAATCTAAGTTATCCCAACTTTTCTGACGACACGCATAACAGACTGCGGTTGCCTTGACGCACGCCGTCATGCTCGCGGCTGCTTTCCCCGACGCGCAGGCTCGTGTGCACGCGGAGATAGATGCTGTCATTGTGCGAGAAAGAGGTGAGTAATGTGAGTCTGCCGCTATAGCAAGGATCAACGTTGTTTTGTAGCCCCGACGTTCGAAGACTACGACAGCCTACCTGAGCTGTGGGCTTGGACGCAGGAGCTGTTGCGATTCAGGCCGGTTACGCCTATAGGTGAGCACTACACTTGACATTGTACGATACATACCCTCATGCGGCCTGCAGGATTCTCCCATGTGGCCAACAGAGATATCATATACGTAAGTGCTTCTAGTTCATACTCTACAAACTCCTGTCTCAAGAATACGAATAGAACAACTACGTAATTCCTACGGGTGCTGTCGTTCTTGGTACACACTGGTGAGCGTCTCATAAGCATCATCACTCATTTTTAATTAACAGTATAACAGGGCTATCTCACGCGACCCAGACGCATTCCCCAACCCCGAGAAATTCGATCCTCAACGCTGGCTCGACGCCGACGGACAGCCAAGGAAAGAAATGAAGTACTTTACATATGGTTTCGGGAGACGGTAAGTGACCTACGCTTTGTAAAACGTTTCAGACGAATCCTGACTGTGTCGATGCATGTAGGGTCTGCCCAGGACAACACCTCGCGAACCGGTCGATCTACATCAACCTCGCGCTCATGTTCTGGGCGTTTAACATCGTACCGGTGCCGGGCAAGAAGTTTGACTTGGAATCTTGGGAGGATGCGTTTACGTCGCGTCTGCCTCCGTTCTCGGTCAAGTTTGAGTATCGTCGCGATGCAGAGGTGATTAAGAGGGCGTTGAATGCATTTGGAGATGAGAGTGGGGAGACGTCCGGTGCATGATCTCGCGTTGGCGAATTTGAAGAACATGACAATTTATAGCTTGAATTTCTCGTCACTCCTCAGAAGAAGATTGTGGGATTCGCGATAGACATATTACTGGCGCAGTGCAACGGTTCTGAGCGTCAGTGATCCAGAAAGTTACTAAAACCGTGTCTTCGGCAGAGTTCGCGAGCTGCAAGCCAACTTGACTATAGTCCGAGAAAATCAATACGGTGTCAGATTTTGGTACTTCACGTGTAGAAATCGTGCACTAGTGTAAATATAGAGCTTCCTTTACATCTTCAAAGTTCGACGCTTTCGTCGTAGAAGCCTTTGATAACAATGCCTCAAGGCTACTGATTCACAGACTCCATTAAACTAAACCTTGTACCGGCTGTAATCTCCGTAGTTGACCAAAGGCACGTACCGAGAACTTTGGACATTGGTGTAGTTTTTATCCAGTACTGGTATTCAACCTCATTGATAGGTGTAGATCCCCACTTGCTGTACCTCCTTCGAGCAAACTGCCTTCATCTAAAGTCAATCAGCTCCCTTCCCTCCCAGGCTCAGCTGTGCGGACCAGGGTGTACCTCGTTTCCCTATTAACGGCACAAAGACATGTTTCATCTTACTACGTGACCTGTTGGCTGAGCCCCGACCCTCTGGCGCTTGACAGAGTTAGTTGTCTGCGCCTGATTCAGTCCTGTATTTTCTCCCGGCACTGTCGGATTTGAGTTGGCGCGCTAAAAAAAAAAAAAAAAAAAAAAAAACTAAAGCTTGCTACTCCTGCATCGATACACTAGCAAAGAGAGCTTAGCGGTATGAGCAGAAATCGCACCCGCTTGGAATTCTAGTATGCGATGCGAACACAGTCATCATTGGGAAGCTCCGACACCTAAACTGCTACATTCATAGCCCTTTAACGGTTTGCTGTAGTCTCTAAGAGTTTAACTCTATGACGACTGGCGCTTATACGAAAACCGTCATGACGCCCAGTACTTGCCTGCTTGGCGCTTGCTTCCGAGCACGTCGGCGGAGTACAGCAGGCGCTCGCGTGAATGCCTATCGTCAGAAAACTATAATCCGCGGTCTTTCTACTAATATAGACCTACAAGTAGGCCTACTAGGCACTGTGAGAGCAGCTTCCTGTACAGCGGAGACGTTATTTTGATTTTCACTGTTATTTGCCGCAGTAGCACAGCTTTTGGCTGTAGATCCTCAGCATATGCACTCGGTCAATTCCATAGATTTCGCTAGGTTACTTTTACTGTGAAGCCTCCGGTTGACCATATACTAGTTGTCTATCCAATGTCAATCTACTTCAGATCAAAAACAGCTATCCGCTCCCTGCGTGCTCGACTCGATTCAAGTAAGGGATTTATATGCTTACCTTCGTACTTTCCAGCATAATCAGGGACACACGATCGTATCGGGATGTCCGTTTAAATTTTGGACCTCTCCTTCGTTATCCCGGACACAACTGGTTTTAGGTGGGTTTAAGTATGTATCCCAAAATTATTCGAGGTAATCAACCGCGGACACCACAATATAAGATGAAATCGTACTCTAAATGTGTCTAAACCAATGTGTTCATCTATAAGTACTTAAGTACTCAGAGATATACGTGGTATTATTGTGGTGCCAAATCGGCAGCTTTCCTCGATACCTATGATTATGAAATATCCCAACGCCCAAAGATCAACGCGGACACAAGAAAATTTTTGATATCAAAGTACCACATTACTTCTTGCAGTGCTGTTCATACACATTACCTGCAACGGTTGATACTGCTGGTGAAGGGCATGACTGAGGCTTCAGGATGCGTCGAGGACGGACTATGTGGTCAGAGTTCTCACGCCAGAACTAGGAAGGCCAACTATAAAATGACTACTCAAGCATTCTCACAGGCACGGATCATTGCGGGAGCATACTGACTTAGTGACCTTGGTTGTTACTTACCAAGTAAGGACGCTTACAACTAGCGCTCTCAACAACTGTAAGGAATGTTGAAAACTAACGTTGATTCCGATCACACTGTCGCGGAGATTGTTGGATGCGGTGATCAAATTATCAGGAAGCTCCGCGGCGCCTCCGTGTTGCTTACAGGAACCTGCTGTTGAGATGTTCTTGTGAGACTCTTAGCGACATCTAAGTATAAAAATACACCGCACACTGGCACTGCTTCGTACAGCAAGCACCGCTTCACAGCCTCCATCTGCATTTGATTTTAACAACAATCCAAGCGGTAGACAACAGGATAGCCCTACGCCCCAGTACTTCGTGTGGCACATGGTGGGGGATTGTGTACTCTGGTATCGTACAGGTACCTTCCCGATTAGTTGCCACAATGGACACTATGCCCAGTAGGCCTTCTATCCAAATGCCTTTAAGCTACCTTTGTTCCTTCAACTTTCCTAGTCAGCTACTGAGACATACTGCGCAGACTCGGCTGCCCAAACTAGAGATCCTCCGAGCTTACTTTTGCAGCGGATTCTCCTGAACTACTCACTTCTAACGCGATCACGAAAGTTTGCTGTGGATAGGCTGCACATGGTAAAATGGATCCTACACCTATAGTTGATATGCAAACACAGGAGTAAAATCCGCTGTTGGGGTGTTCCGTGACATATCAAAAATCTTTGCTTTTGCGAACGACGCACGAACTTTAACCGCAGGCTGCACGCTCGAAAGTTTCCCTAGTTCGATGCGATCATCGCAATATATTATGAACGACACTAATTCCGACTCGGAGCATACCGTAGTCAGCGTGAACTGGTTGTACATGCTACTAAATACGATGTACTTCTCAAAGTAAAAGGCGCCTTAGCAAATATCTGCAAGACTCTATTGCTAATTTAAACTCGAGACAAGCAATCACAACATAGTTAACTGTGCTGCAGTATGTGAACGTTGACCCCTCGCAACTCCTGCTATAAGATGCTCGATACTTCGTTACATTACATGGAATCTCTCAATACGGCTGCACAACATAAATGTTAACAACATTGCAAAATGACTAGAATATGCAGTAATAATCTATATAATTAACGCTTCAAAACGCTCAAAACGCTCCAATTGTTTATAATGAATTTGCAGTGAGTTTTTATCATTGAAAATCAGCCAGTCCGTTTGGTTAAGAAATGATGCAAAATAAAGCTAATTTAGAATTTCGATGTTTCAATATTCAGCACCATGAAATAGCACAACGCTCAGTACAGAATGGCGTCCAGAGTTCCAGACAAAGTGATGCACGACAATTTTAAAGGCTCTTATGTTCCCACGCGGGGCCGGCCCGAATGTTCGGGGGTTTTTTCCAGGTGCGAAAAGCGAAGTGGAGAATCGGCTTCCGGAAGCCCGCGTCTCTTTCATCGTGGGCTCAGCGCAAGGCTCAGCGGCTGCACGCTCATATCGATTCACGCTTGGCCAAAGAGCATCTCGACGACGTTTAGTTCTTGATTTCCTTTCTTTGCTTTAATCCCACACCACAGAAAGTCCAGGCTCAAGGCACAAGCCGTCGGCCGAAACTTAGCATCAATCTCACCGGAGACCACGGCACAGTCAGGACGAGTCAAGACCTCACAGCGCAACCCACACGCTTGACACGAATCGCGCATAGCTTACAATGCATCGCTCTACTACATCCCTAATAGCGTTCGGCTCGATGGGCCGAGGTTGGCCTTTCGCAAGCACAAGCTCTACCTTGTCATGGGCAGCCGCAGCCGCTAGGTCGCGCATGTGGGGAAAGGAGGCAGGTGGGAGGGTATCGTGGTGCCAGCGCGCATGCTTGAGCACGTCAACACCAATCGCAAAAACGCGAGTAGGAACGTCACTGGGTATCGGCACCACCATCTGCGCAGGTTGGAGTGGGAGATGGGCGGCGGGCCAGGGAATAGGAAAGAGAAGCATCTCGCTCGCGAGCACGAGCATGGCTGCCCCGTGCGTTTCTGATTTCCGCTGTTCTTTGGCCTGGGTCTGACGTACTCACCTCTTAACTTCCCTCTTCTTTCATTCATTATCCCTGGTTTGACGTCGTACCTCCCTTCTCGATGACGAACGGGGTGGGCGGATGGTGGTTATGACGGCGGTGGCGCGACGGCAAACAGACCAGCAGGCATATTTCCACCCCGAAACATCCTCATTGTGAACAAGCTCCGAACAGACCCAGTCGTGAAAGCGATAGACGAACTTCTCATGTATGTCGGTCTCACTTTCTCCTCACCCTCTCCTTTCACCTTCCTTCACTTTCTGGTTTCTCCACTCCACATCTCCTCCCTTCACTCCTTCTCCGCACATAGTGCAAGTAGCGCTGACCCGACCTCGTCAGTCATGTCCGGAGCACATATCCAGAAGTCCAGATATATGCCGAGAATAGGCCTGACATCCCTGAAGGCGTCCAGGCGTGGAAACCCGGGCCCTCGTCTCCAGACATCGATCTCGTAGTCACGCTTGGCGGGGACGGTACCATACTGCATGCTGCCTCACTCTTCTCCAAAGGCGCGGTCCCACCTGTGTTGTCATTCTCCATGGGCACGCTCGGATTCCTGTTACCTTTCCGTGCGTTTCCCTTCTTCCATCAAAGGGCATCCGGAGGCTCTCGTTCGGCTGACCGAGATGCGTGTGCCAGATATCGACGATTTCGTCAAGAGCCTCGAAGCTGTCTTCCTTGGAAAAGCAACCATCCTCAACCGCATGCGGCTCACGTGCACGTTCTACGACAAGGACGGGAACAGAAAAGGTGATGACGAAGACCGTACGTTCCCCCTTTTCTCGTTGTTATCACTCACTCACTTACCCCTCCCTCCCCGTTCCCTCCCGCAGGCTGGCAAGTGATGAACGAAATCGCGCTACACCGCGGCGCATCTCCACACCTGAACACGATCGACATCTTCGTCGACGGACAGCACCTCACCGAGGCCGTCTCGGACGGCATCATCGTTTCCACGCCCACCGGCTCGACCGCGTACTCGCTCTCCGCCGGCGGGCCGATCGTGCACCCGTCGCTCGCCGCGCTCGTGCTCGTGCCGATATGCCCGCGGAGTCTGAGCTTTAGGCCACTCGTGTTTCCGAGGGGGAGCGTTATTAGGCTTCAGGTGAGCGTTTTGTTTTGGTGCTTTGGGGTTTGAGATCTGTTTCGTATTGGTCTGTGGTTGGGTTGCTGTTTGAGCTGTTTTCGTTGGATGGGCGCGTGCCAAGAGCTGCGTTGGGCACTCGAGCGCTGCTTTTCCGTTCGCGCTCGTGTTTTGGCTAGCTGTTTTCTGGGGTGTTCTCGTTTCGTGGAAACGTGTCCAGCGTCTGAGTGCTGTGTCTTTCCGCGCTGGCCGCCGCGTGTGGGGTTCTAATGACTTGGACGCATGTTGTGGGTCATGTATGTTCCCACCCGCGCGCAGAATTTTTTCTTTTACCATGATGTTTACCCGTGCATGCGCGTTCTTTTTTCTATTTTCTATCAACATGTGGACACACCATCTCGTTGGTTGATGCGCGCACGAACGGCCTTGCTGTGTGCCATGAGATCCTATTCTCATGCCTTGTTCAAACTTTTCGTTCTATCGAGTCCAAAATGACATAACTGACCGAGATTTTCTCATATCTTCCCTTGCCTATCACTCTGATCCTTGATTCATAAATGTCTGACTACGACATCATCGGCGCTCTCTTTGGCGTTTGGATCATCCGGCGTCTACACGTTGGCTTTCGCGGCAATCTCGCACCTACCGGCGCCTAATTTCTATCGCCGCCGGGAATTGGCGCACTGCTTGGTCTCCGCTGCTCGGGTTTATTCGGCCCTTTTTCGCACTGCCACTCCGTCCCTTCCCGATCCGATGCTCCATGTGCTCCAACTCGTCTCTCTGGGGTCGGCTTCTCGCCTATGCCCGACAAATTTCGCGGATATGACTCAATGTCGTCGTCACAAATGTGGTACGATGTTCGGTTGGCGTGTACGGCTCGATTGCTATGCTCGGACCTTGCTCCTCTCCTTTGCGGCCTCGAAAATTTATCGGTACATACATACTCCTTAACTTGCACCCTCGGCTCTTCTGTACCTTTGTGAATGCTCCGTTGCATTCTTTCTGCCTGGTCTGGGATCCGGTATACCTGCATGCCGGCCCTGGACACTGCTCTTGTATGCTTTATGCCACTTCGCCGATCATTCTCTGCCGCCGTACCACGCCGCTCCCGCATTTCTTCCATTCGACGGAATGCTCTGTGCTCGTCGACATAAACTTTATAACGATTACGGACACGGATACGGTATACACCGACCACGACCACCACACATTCACCGGTGCTGTACTGAATACAACAACGATATCTGGGAACGGCGACTGGGTTGTCCGCCTTTTCGGGCCTTGGCAACGCTTGTTATACACGCCATGTCTGTATACACCATACGAACATCCTTGCGTGTTTGACTGCAATGGTCGCACCATACAAACATCGGGGATCCTTCTGACCTGTCTTTCTAACTGCTATGTCACTTATTTCGGTGGGCCATCGCCTCCGACTCGCCGTGGATGAAATTCGACATGTGCTATGCTATACTCATGTAAACTGACAACCATCATGCGACGGTGACTTGTTCGGCATCTCGAACGGGTGATTCACGTTGACCGTACTGCCCGACTGACTCGTTTTCCCCACACCACCCCTGCTCTCTTTCTCTCTATTCATGGCATACCTTTTGCCTTACGACTACCGTCTCTCCCTTTTTTTCTATGCTGTATTGAATTGACTCCCAACAGATTGGAGGTCGCTCCCGCGCGTCCGCGGGTGTGTCAATGGATGGCCGGTCATCGCTTGTCCTCGATCCCGGCGACAGTGTCACAGTGCACGCTTCACCATACCCGGTTCCATGCATTAATCGCTCGTCGATAGTTGAAGACGGCGTGGGACGCGGTGCAGGGAGGGAAGAACATGTCGACGGAGATGGTAAACAAGTGGGGGGAGAGAAAGAGGGTGTTCCTGAAGGTAAGTGCACGCTCTACCTGCCCACGTCTACTGGTTTTCTTTTCGAGACGAGTCATTTGCTTTCTTTGGCACTCTGTCGTGTAGTGTCCAAAGGGCTGATATCGTGTATACACCTCGCCGACAGAGGGGCACCAATTGAGCGAGGCTTATTTGCGCTGGAGATAGTGGGGTACTAATGGGTACCACTGCCGTCCTGCGCAGTCGTTGCGCAGTCTGGCTACTTGAAGAGTCCTCCTTTTGGAGTTTTCGACTTTCTCCATGTGTCTGTCGTCTGACTCAGAACTCCCATGCTGACTACTTTTTCTTTAGATAGTAAGGAGGGAGTGGCCCCAGGCAAGGAAGACGACTGGGTGCGGGATATCAACAACCTTCTTCAGTATAATGCGACGTTCCGCTCTAAGCAGCTCTTACGCTATCGGTAGGGCAGGCGAGGCGAGAGGGGGGCGGGGATAGTGTATGCTGTAGAGGATCACATCGTACGTTATCTCCAGGGAACAACAAGGCATCCTTTCAAGTGAAGGCATGCCGTAGGAGCCATTGAGCATCAGGTCGAAAGGGTGAATCTAGGGCACTAGTACTGTTGTCCGTTACATACAAAGCGCCCTATTTGTCTTCTCCGATGCTCAGGACCAGAGGAGAAGCGGCTGTGATTTCGATGACGCTACTTTTACCACAATGTGAAAACGAATTGTGAATGTGCGCCAATGCTTCGGGGCGTCAGAAATGTGAGCGCATTTCGCCGTCCTGTTTTGAAAAATTCTTCAGTCTATTCTTTGCTTGTCTCGCTTGGTAGTAGCTAGCAAAATCAGAGAACTAAACTTCCCTCGTGGCTAATGTGACTGAAATAATATCACAGAAGACATCACTTCACCGATGTTGGAGCCATATATACAGGCTCAGCATGTATTCAATATCCCTGAGTTGGCTTCTAACTAGTGTTTTCTAGAATTGTATTCTAATTCTTCACGCGGTCACAGCGGCACCCTCAGAGCTAAAGTTCAAGCCTCATGAAGGGGGGTTAGTACCGCTCATATCCCAGATAGCCGTGCGCTTTTGTTTGCGTAAAACCGCATAAAGAACCAGACTACACCGCGTCAATACCGTAATGATCAGCAAAGGCCTACAGTGTGATCTCATTTTTACATTCTTTTCGATTACTAGTACGCGGCTACTTCACGGGTGTCTGATTCCCTCTTGGATCATCAACATGCTTCAACAGCATGTATCATTGTTTGTCGGCTCAACGAAAAATTTGTACGTCACTGCGACTCCAGCCCTTCGAAACGCAGGACAGACCGGGCCGATATATACGGACCGGTTCCTGAGCATTCCTGAGGCTTGATTGATCCATTTTGGAACGTAAGACACCCCCGCTGAGTGCAAGAGTTTCATTTTTCTATATCCGCCAACGTCTTTGACTCTAAGGATATGGATGCTTCAACCTTCAAGAAAGGGCCTACGGCGCAAATGGCTTTGCCGCCAACATCCTGGGAAATTGATTCATGGGCGTCAAACCTTAAGTATACGCACGAGGCCCGCTGCCCAAGATTCCACATTCGGTTATGAAGGTGTCAAACGGCAACATTTTTGGCTATACAGCTCTGCTTGGCGCTTGTGGCACCCCCCGATCAAAGTTTTGGATAGTAGCTAAAATTGAGACCCCGAGCCACCAATTAAATGTCGCCGCGCTAAGTGGCGTCCATTTCCTGTGGACACACATTCGAGGTTCTCAAACATACCCGCTCAGACTCTTTACTAGTAGAGTCGATCCACCCTCCCACATCTGCTTCCATAGGGTCATGGGCGAATAATGCTGTATTTCATGTAGATCCTCGGCGCCGCAACCGAGAAGGGCTCGGTTGCCCTTATCAAAGTGTACTAGGGGAATCCTCAGAGTCAGTGAACCAGGCCTTCTTGGACACGCGTTAGACACGCGCGCGAGTTCATTGAAAGTAACGTGTCTAGCTCTTAATCGTGTCAAGTATTATCGGAGCTGACGAGAGCCGGATCATTCGGACTGAGGCGAGGAACGTGCCGAGCAATCAGGATGTTGAGAAGTTTCTGACGGTTGTTATCAAGCCTAGCTCTGGGTGTGAGGTATCTGCAATGTGTGTTGCATCAAAGCGTTCAGATTGAAGTGAAGAACGAGTGAAGAAGCTATAATACAGCAATTATAGGAATGCTATTGTACAATTTAAATGAAGAAGTGGTATGAACTACAGAGAAGGTATATAGACACGTCTGTTGCATATCGATCTCTAAAGCTTTGCATTATAAGTAGTTGCCACGCATCAGTTTAAGTCCCTTGAATATATATGCATAAGGCTCCGAACACTAAGCGTCCGACTTCAAGAAAGAGAATAGTCCTGCGGTCAGTCTAGATGGAGACTTCGATCGCCGCCTTTCCGCTGTCTCCGACGCTGTACTCTGCGATGAGCAGCAGTGTTTTTCGTGAACCCGGCACGGGGCTGCGTCCACCGCAATGTTGAGCCCTGTCTGTTGAGCTGTCGCGTAGTCTGGAGGAAACTCTCCTGGCGCGGTCACGATGATCTCGGGTTGAATCTGAATGTCGATGACTTCGTAGCGAAGGAGATGGGACATCATCTTTGACCACGCATGTGGGCTGATGCGGACTGTCCGTGAGTTCACACCGTTGATGACGTTTACAGCGAAAGCGATGCGTCGGGCGTCGACGGAGGCTAAGCGTGGATACACTTCTCGCGCAATACACACTGCTTGCTGGTGAACACAAACGCGACGAGATGGTTAGTGCCGTTGACGGCAGAGAGCACGGCTGAATGCATACCTCATGACTTTGGGGAGGTTGAACGTAGACCATCTCGCCTTCGTGACGGTAGGTGACGATATCAGCAGCTTTGCTTGCGGAAGGCATGGATGTTGGATGCTGGAGGATGGTTTGTTCGCGAGTTAAGACTTTGACACCGGGTTGGAAGGGATTTTATACCCACATCCGTGTCGTTCTTGGTACCACATCAGGCACTGGGATATCTATGAAAAACGCTATCCTGACGCTCAGGCTCACTAGCACTGCCCAACTCCTACAGCATTGTGGAAATCAATAACTTCTCGAACAAGCACAGCCGCATTGGCACAAACCCTGTATGCCGCGCCTCCGCTTTGGGAACGATCTAAATCTAGATCTCAGGCCTGAAAAGGCAACACGATCTCGTTCGAAACAGGCCATTTTGTGCTGTTCGCCGAAGCGCTCGTACTCTCACTAGACATCCCAGTACCACTGCACGCACTTCGAAAGCTGATTTACATGCAGTGTGGGCTGTGTCATCGAGCATAGTGATTTTGTTGCGTACTTTAATGTGCATTCCACTACTGTACCGCACCTGGTTTACTTGCTCGTTGCAGAAAAACCCTTGCAGTTTCATGTATGCAAATGTTTGCAAAACAGAGATATAACATGTCACCGTAAGCATCGGACCATGCTCCCATTGAAAATTTACCCACGCTTCCACATAACAATAGCAACTTTGACAGCGTTCACCGTTCAGACCTGAATATTTGGTGCAGGGTAGCCAAATCCTTGATACCAAGCAATTGCGCTGTACAACCCTGGAGCTTCTTCGTCCAAAAACATCCACAACAGCAAGTGACATGTTATAGGTACGTACGATTGGACCTTAGACGCCTGTTCCATAACCCTGACTCGATGATTATCACAACGAATCAATGAATGGACACTACGAGTCCTGCATGTCCGCGAGCATTCCAAACAAACTCGCTCCGTTTGTCACCCTCTGTCCACCGACCCTCACAACATTACCCCTATAGTGTCCACCCATCTTCTGCGGCGCCGAAGCGCCGTTGACGCCATTAACATGAACCTGAGCAGCACCCTTCTGTCGATCCTTCTTCGCCCGCTTCCTCCTGTCTTCCGCGAGAGCTTCTTCGAGGCCCTGAGTGCACGCGGCCCACAGCTTGCCAGGGACAGCGCTTGCAATATCGATGGACAGCTTCGCGTTTAGGGCAGCGTGCAATGCGGACCCAGAGAGCCTGCCGACGTCAAACGGTACACGCTCCGAGAGAAGCAGGGCCTGCGCGAGTAGGTGAACCGCTTCGAGGGCAGCGAGGAATTGTGCGACAAGCTGGATGTTTCTGTCATCGATCGCTGGCCCCTCTTCGCTTTCACTTGCCAAAGATGGGCGGGAGGCTGCAGGAGCAGAGTGAACGCACGTAAGCACGAACGCAGCCGCCTCCCCGCGTGTCCACCGCTCCAGCTGCCTTTCCCTGCTCTCTGGATTCTCCCGCGCCCTCTTATGCATACTCCTGACCACCCACCGTAGCGCAAGCACATACACGACCCTGCTCTTCTCCACCCCCCTGACACCCTCCATATCGCTGCCCAGCACCCTCAACAGCAACGTCAGCCGCTCCTCCTCGCTCCTGAGCTGCAGCGGAATCCAGTTCTCCTGGTCGTACTCCAGATACCCCGACTGCGAGAGCAGATCGCCCAGGTCAGGCACAAGGACCTCCTCCGGCGCGACACGCGTCCCGCGGCGCACGTGCTCGGTGATGTACTTGGCCCGCGAGCGCACGGAGCGCGAGCACGAGCGGTCGCGTGCTGCTATTCCGGTGTCTGAATCGTCCTGGGAGGGCGGGCGCAGCTTTTGCAGCTCGCCTCTGAGCGGCGCGAGAATGTCCACCCCGTCGTCGTCCGAGTCTTCCTCTTCGACGTCGATGAGCTCGTCTGGGTCTCCATCGTCCTCATCCTCGTCCGCACCCTCTCCTTGTGCCTGGCTCTCTTCATCATCCGGCTCTGGCTCCGGCTCGGGAGGAGGCTCGGGCAAGCCAACGGCATCATCCAACACCGCGTACAGCCACGTTCGGAGCGGTCGGCCGAGACTCCGAGCTACATTCTCCGCGTCCGGGTTCTCGAGAAAGATGCGGGGCCAAAACGTCGCCGTGCTGAGCGCGTCGAGCACCTTGGGCGAGAGCCGTCCAGCCCGGTACGCCTCGATGTACATGTCCCGGATCTCCTCCCGCTGGGCCGTGCGCGGATCGTCGTTGCCCGCGCCAGCTTGGTGGATCGCGTTGACAACGGCGGCGGGATCGAGGGCAGAGTTTCTGCGGTTCTGACGGCCGTGATGCCCGCGTGTGTCCGCGTCGAGGTCGTCCGATGTGGCGTCGGGTTCCTCGGCGGGCTGAGACAGCGCGCGGGAGAACAGCACGGGCAGGGTACACTGCTCTGGCCCGTGCAACGCGCATATTGTTGTCGGCCAAAGCTGACCCCCGTCGTCCCGCGGAATCGCGTACTGTAGTGCAGCATTTACAATCCGGTCCACGATCGCGTCCACTTCGCCCGGCCCCATGTTGGTCGTAGTGCGAGGGCTGAGCAGCGCTGTGACTGCCCTGTCGATGAGGTCCATCACGCTCCCGAGCTGGTGCTTTGCTTTTCGCTTTTGGTGCGCTGCTGAGGTTGCGGCAGAGAGGATGGTGCTGAGCACGGTGCCGACGTGCGCGATGCGCTGTGAGAGGGTGAAGTGTCGCTCGAAGAAGAGGGATTGGACGTTGCGCTGCGTCGAGGTGTGGTTCGAGAAGTCGTTGCCTACTAGCGCGCCGAGTAAGGGTAAGAGGGTGGTGGGGATCTTGAGCTGTGCGGCGAGTGAGGCGGGCTCGTATACAGACACAGATAGAACGAGGTCATCTGGGACGACGTCGAGAGGGGGGATGAGACCATAGGTCACCCTTGGGTCGAACACGGGCTGTCGTTTTTTCTTCGATTTGGCTTTGACAGGCGTGAATCCGCCATCGTCCGCGCCCCAGTCCGCATCCGCGGTGGACGTGGCACTGGGCGTTGCGGGAGTGGAAGGCGGTGCATTCGCAACCCACATCATCTCGTTGAGCTGTACATACCCCTTATACTCCCCTGAATTGAGAATCACAAAGTCCGAGTCGTTCCCGAGGACGTATCCCCCTAACCTGCCCGCGAGCTCGACCGCGAATGGATCGCCTTCCTCATCTGCGTGGTGTACCTGCACCGCTGGCGTGGTGCTTGCGAGCTTTTGGAGCGCCTGCAAACATGCGGCGTAAGCAAGGGGTGGGAGAAGTGCGGTTTCGCGCAAGAAGCGGGGTGTGCTGCGCGATGCGGGAGACGTGCGGAAGAAGAGGAGTGGGCCTTCGACGTTTGTACGGTTGAGCCGGCTGATGACAGTGGGGAGTTTGAGCTCGGGTTCGGGGCCTGCAGAAGGAATAACAATCGTCAGTTGGTGACGATCCCTCGAGAGGGGCAAAGGTGACGCACCATCAAACACAAAATGCAGCTGCAGCCCCACGCCGATCCACGCTAGGACGACGTCCTCGACGTGCTCCCCGAACGCGGCATACTCTCCTCCATACACCCAAGGAAGCTTCGACTCGCCATAGAGCTCGTAGATAAACCTAAGAGCAAAGAAAGATGCGAACAGTCAGTCTCGTGTTTAGGGTGATGGTCACCCGGTGGCGTCGAGGCTGCACCCACAGCTATGACCACGATGAAGATGAAGACTTACGACCACCCGTCTACGACAAAGACAGCGGATGCACCTGGCTGTGCGGAAAAGTCGAGTGTGCGTGTGAGAGAGCGTTTGTGGTCGCGGAGGTAGGTGGTGAGCCCATGGACACCCATCGCAACGTCATCTCCGGCGAGCAGATTACGAGAACCACAGATCAAGAGGGAGGGGTGGCATTCCGACCATCAGAGCTAGAAGTAGTGATATAATGCTGGACAGGGACCTTCAATCACAAGGCAACTTGGCCGAGCGGTCTAAGGCGCCAGAATCAGGATCTGGTCCGAAAGGGCGTGAGTTCGAATCTCACAGTTGTCAAATACTTTTGTCCAACCTTAGGACCATGTATGTCGGTATAATCTCAGTTGGTTTCTCTCACCTTATGACCCGCAGCGCGAGTGATTTGGAGATACGCTTTTTCTTTTTCTTTTTTTTTGGGATTTCGCGTGTAGCGAATTCGTGCTCTGGAATGTTTCCTACAGTTCCTGATTCCAGTCTTACAACGACGGTGATTAGTTCCAAAGCATCTATAGTAAATATGCGTCTAGTGATCACCAGCAATAAACGAGCATGCTCGAACTCGCTACGAGTCCGACGGTGGCCCCTCCTTCCACTTCTCCCACATCTTCTTACATGCATTGCTCGCCAGCAAGAATGGCTCGGGACTCCATGCTTTCTCCCACAGCTTATCGCCGAGGATAGCAAACGAACCAGATTGGTAGTTCTGCTTGAGGATGTCCAGTGCCTTGCCCGTCGGCGCAAGCAGGTTCCGTACGGGCTCAATGAACGGGATGGGAGGCGGGAGGCGGATGAGCGTGGATTCCTCCCTGCTTTCGCGTCAGCTATCCTGTGGTGCAAGTAATAGTAGAGCAGAACGCACCACTGCCTGATAATCTGCTCAGGGGGAATCGTTGGTCGAGGCGGTTGCCTTGGAGGCGGCGGCGGCGGCGGCGACGCACCCTCTTTCTTCTCCCCAGTCTGATCTTGCGCCTGCGCCTGCTGAGCCTGCTGCGCCTTCGTATCCCTCCCCTGTCCCTTGACCATGTCCTCCTTCCTCTCCTGCCACCCTGTCTGCCTCCGTAGATCATGCCGCATCAACCCGATGTGCTCCTGCGCCGCCGACCGGTTCTTGGTATACCACACGTACCACCCATCCTCCCAATACCGCGTCTCCGCCCCCTTCCGGTCGTTCGTCAAGCCCTTCCGTTGCTCTCCCTCCGACGACGAGAGACCTGGCTGGTCATCCCCGCTCATGACTGCGTCGAGGTCCCGTACGGGGTTGCTCGGTCCCGCGGGCTCGGCCGGGCGCGGTGTCTGACCTTCCATAGGGAGCTTGTATAGGCCTTTCTTCGGTGTCGACTGGTGCTGCTGTGACTGTGGTTGAGATTGAGACTGAGAGACGGGATCTGCAGTGTCGTTCTCGTGCTCGGCAGTGGGACGGATGAGCTGCTCGACCTCGTGCGCGAAAACCCGGCGAATGCAAAGAGAGCGGCAGTACGGCTCGCGGCCTTCGCTGCGCCCGCGCGAGGTCTGTGAGCAGTAGGTGAAGCACCGCTCGTCGGCGCTGTGCGAGCGGGGGCCTAGTGGTGCGGGGGCATGATGAATCGTGAGCATATGTCCACCATAGACGAATGACAGGGTCTGGCAAAGCGAGGCAAATGGAAAGCAATGCGTACCTGGCGGCGAATTGCGTATATCGATGTACGGCTTACTGAGCCATCCCTGCGCAGGCTGTTTCTGTGAAGGCGGCGGCGGCGGTTGTACTGGTGGATGTGAAGACGACGATGGCGGTGAGGTAGGCGATGACGGTGCTTCCGAAGAGGACGAGGGCGGAGAGTTGGGCTCTGTAGACATTGTCCACAGACGTATCGAGGAGTAGTAGAAACCTGGGATGCGCTAACAAGCTTACGCTCGAGAGTCCGAGAGTCGAGGCGGGTGGAGTCCGAATCTTGGGGCGGCTTATGCGTCGCCGGCACCGCCACCGAGCCCCGTCCGGTGTGCGGAAGTTTAAGCGCCGATTAAATCTGCCCGTGCGCATATCGTCCATCTCAAATTTTTACGTCTTTCACAAAACCCCATGGACGTCGTCTGAAGAATCGCCATCGCAGCACACGCACAAGAAACGTCCTCATACGATGCTTTCTACCCTACGCTGTGGGAAAAGTCCCCGGAGACACAGAGTCCCCCTCGTGGGGCCGGCCCCCGTTCGCTAACGGAAAGCCCTGGCTGCAACCACGCCGAGGAAGGGCGGGGGATCGGTCGGGCGAGTTCACCCTGCTTGCTTCTCTATTCCTCTCGGATGGGAATGCAAGCTCGGCTCGCCCAGCTCTGTTGCGCTGCCCGACGTCCCGCGGTCTATCGCGAAGACACGAGCCTTGGCCGCGCTTTTGTGGGCGGAGGGCGCGCACGTCGTTGCTCATAGACATAGTTATGCGATTGTCGGCTTTCGCGGTTCATTCTTGTGGATCGCGGCCGTCATCTCAATGGGGCTTACTCTCATTCGACGTTCCTCGTTTATTTTTTGCTTATTTTGAACTTCGCTGTTCGATTTCGCGAGTTATCTCGCTGTTTCCTCTTCTTTTTGGTTCCTGGCGTCGCGCCTCTATCTCGCTGAATCTCGAGGCTCGATCTCAAAGGTTGATGCTACGGCTAGGGTCGATGGCGGAAAGGGTGTTCGGGTGTTGGATAGTCGCTTGGATAATAGGTGAGTATCCCCTTGGTCCACCCACTATATCGCTATCTTTCGTGATGCTCGAACTTCGGTTTGAATTTCTTCAGGGAGTCACCTCCTCGGAGGGCATGCTCCAGATTTGACACTTCTGATCTTTGTACAAGTCCGTGACATCGACACTGTTCTAACTGCTTTTGTTATAGATGCTCGGGCGATGATACATCGTATGTATATGATACATCCAGGTATCGCCTCTTTTTTGTGTACTTGTTTCTCGATTAATGCAATGCCACATTCGTTCCTTTCCTATCGCATCTCAGCTGAGTTGACATCATTAATGTTCCGAACAAATATAGTTTTTCGTTTCCGATTCGCCTCAACTACTCGAACATATCGAGTACAAGGGACACATTTCCGAGGGTATGGCTCAGTTCACTGCAGGCATCGCCTCACGGTACTATTGAAGATTGTTCGTTTAAGATAACACTTGCTTTATCCCTTCATCAATTGATTCGTTTGAACTAACTGACTTCATTTATCATGGCTAACGCCCTTCGAGCAGAGCATGGACGGCAACGTGGACGATGCCGAATTTCACCGTCGACCATATTCAGCATATGTCCTGACTGATCACACTTTGCCTGTACTTATTTCCAGTGAGTCGTATCAGAATGACCCCCATCACAAGAAGATGGCTGAGAGCTCTTCTGTGTGCTACTTTGGACACTATCAACACCAAGTACGCGACTCATAGGTATTGCAGTCAATATCCTGTAAACAAACTTCCCAACATCATACGTAATGAAGAAGCGGATATGCTCGCAAGTACTCGGAAATTATACAGGACGGTGATCGCGTCGTTATCACCGTTCGTTCTAGGTAGGAGTACTGCACTGGGAACGATGTTGCTGTAGGGATCCTGCGATGCACAGCGAGCGATAAGAACGAATACACGCTTCCAGAAAGACCTTATCATGCCACGTAGCCGTGCTATGAATACAGCTGGCGCAAACGTGTGGGCGCTCTACACAGCAACTGTAGGCGCTGCACAGCCGCTTGAATTGACCACGCTTGATAAAGGTTTAGTTGTGACAGCATTTATGCTAGTAAAGCAAAAACCCACAGCTACTGGCAGGTACTTGCTGTCAATGTTGTCAGGGGCGATGGTAATATCTATGAAGTCTGCCACCAGACGTCCTGTATGGGGCGCTTAAGTCGCGCGAAATTGATGTCTTCTAGCGCTCATTCAGGCTCATGTGCTCTCGGAAGTACTAGCTGGCCCACCACGAGGCTTTGGTGCTGTACGCCGGCGTCTGCCAGCCTCCTTGAACTCGTACCACCACCATTGCAGATACCTCAAGAAGTGCGTGTCAACAGTTATCGAGCCCGTAGCCCTGCTAATCCGTCTTAGATATGGACCCGTGGAACAAGCTAGCTCAGGAAATCGCTGTTGGCGCTGTGTACGACTCCAACGAACGCCAGCCGCACTCCAAGTGCCTCCCGGGAACGAGAGTCCGCCTTCTTGAAGCACTTCACCAGCACGTTGGCGACCCGGCACGCAAGATCGTCTGGCTGTCCGGCGAGTCCGGGTGTGGGAAGTCAACGGTAGCGCATACGCTGGCGGAAGAACTCCGCCGGGCAGACAAGCTCGCTGGGACATTCTTTTTTTCCAGGAAACACACCAAGCGCAGTACGTTTGATCACGTAATTCTTACCTTAGCGTATCAGCTGGGGTTGCACCATCCTCAGGCCAGGGAAGTGATTGCCAAAGCCATCTCCGACGATCCCTCCCTCCTTTCCACCGAGAGATCGCACCGCGATCAGCTCGAAGCCCTCGTCATTGCCCCGCTGAAGGAGCTCGCGTTCATCTGGAAAGAGCGGTCTCAGACTGGCATGTCGATCATCCTGGACGCCCTCGACGAGGGTACGGCGAGCGGTGTAGAACATCTTCTACCATTCATCTCCTTGCTTGCATGTCTTCTCCGGGACAACGGCATCCCCATAGTCAATATTATCCTCACCAGCCGACCATTGCCTCACATTGGCGCGGTCATGAACGAAAACCAGCTGTCCGCTACGATAAGAACAGTACAAGTCGAACATCATGAGTCGCGGGAGGACGTCCCCCTTTATCTTCAGCATGAATTCAAACAGATATATGACGCTCACGACATGTCCAATTCTTTCGACCCACGTTGGCCTCCTGAAAGCGATCTAGTCATGCTGGCGCAGCACGCGTCTGGTCGCTTCATCTTCGCGGCAACTGTTGTCAGACTTATCAAACAGAATGACCAGCCCCGAGACCAACTACCGCTCGTTTGTGAAATGATACGCGGTCACGTAACACGAGTATGGGGAAACATTGAGCATCTCTACTCCTCCATCATCGACCACATCGACGCCTCCATTCGAAGCGACGGACTGAAGTATCTATCGCTCGTCGTCAGCCTCGCCGATACCTTATCCCCTCAGAATCTACGCATCCTGTTCAGAGACGTTGATGTTTACAGCTTTCTTCTTCCCTTTTCAGCTTTAATTTCCCTCCCTCCCCGCGGCTCCCCCGATCCTGTCCAAATCTACCATGCTTCACTACGCGACTTCTTACAGAACAGAGGCCAGATCCGCGACACCGATAATGGCCAATACCCCGAACCCGATCTACATCATCGTCTAGCTTCTAACTGTTTCCGGACTATGGCGACGCTGCTCAGGCACGACATCTGCAACCTACGCGATCCGTCGCTTCTTCACTCCGAGATTCCCGACTTTGCTCAACGACGTGATGATTTACCCCGCGCGCTCCTGTACGCCTGTCGCCATTGGCTATATCACATTCAACATACCTCTCCCGATGGCGAAACTTATGATCTTCTCGCCGACTTCATGAAACAGCGTGTTTTATTTGCAATAGAGGCCTACGCTATCTTCGGTGAGCTCGATACATGCATTGTGCAATTCAGGGCCGCACGGCAACTCGTCATGGTAAGCCTATACACCGATCGTCCCCGTCTCCAGGCCTAAACCCGCCATCGTGATTACCACAGGGCTGGGACGGAGACTATTTTCCAGATAAGGACAAAATAATGGAGCTGCTATACGACAGTTGGCGGCTGACTATGACTTTCTTCGACCCTATCAGTGCTTCAGCCCTCCACGTCTATGAATCAGCCCTACCATTTGCGCCAGCCAAGTCGGAGATTCGCCTCGTCTATAATCATGTCCAACCAACATCTTTTCATTTTGAACATGGTTTGGACGACGACTGGGATTGCACCATCCGTATTGTGCATCCGAATAGGGATGTTTATACCATTGCTTTATCTCCAGACACCTCCCATCTTGCGATACATGCTTATTCCTCAAACCTAGCGGAAATATGGGACATGGCGTCGGGTATAGTCGTCAAGACGAGGCGTCTTGAATTCCCCGATGATTCTGAAGGGTGGTCTACCATTTCTTACAGCAACCGGAGCGTCGCCATCAGCCTATACCCTCTTCCAGCTCTTTTGAACGATCCATCTGAGGATATTGCCGGGAGATGGAAAGCTAGATCAGAAATATGGATGTGGGATCTCTCGTCGGACACTGTGTCTTCAATCAATCCTATAGGATCAGAACTGCTGGCGCCTTCAATGACGCTGTCCTACGATGGAGCCGCAGTCGCTTCTCTTTGGTATCATCCGATAGATTGGCAAGTGGATGGTCACTGCGTTCTTCGTGTGCACAATGCACACAGTCATGACCAGCTATTGGAGGCTCGTCTGAAGCTGAAGACTGATGCCATTATCGACCTGCACGAGTGCCTTGAATTCTCTTACGATGGCAAATTCCTCCTATGTTATCCTGGCATCGATCAATCGGCCTATATCATCAATGTCGATAGGGGCGAAATAGAGCGAGTGATAAAACATCACTGGCTCGATGACAGCCGATTGCTATTTGGTCTTTCAAGTAACTCGATCATCGTCCTCGGCCCTGCGAATTCTCGGGAGACTCCACGCGTACTACCTATACTCCTTGGCTCATCTGAGTCACCACAGCAGCCGGAGTGGATCTCGCTTGATGGATCAAAAGTAGGGATAAGGATAGGAGGGATGATTCGTGCCATCGGGGTGGGGAACTCGAGATGGAATTCACAGACCGAAGAAATCTTTAGTGTTCTCCAACTGGAAGACGAATCGCTCCGTATCATCAACCTCAGTCGAGCTGCCACTCGTCAAGCGTCTTCAAGCACCTCGTTTTCCGAGACAGCCTATTCAGAGGAGTGCCCTCAATTCCAACCCTTTGATACTATTCAGTTTTCTCCAGATAACACCATCGTGGCCGTGTTGAAACCCACTATGCGGGATTCCCCGGCGCTACAGCGTCTATTTGTAGTGTACTCTTTCGAGCGCGATGCACTTGTGCAGCTCACGTCGCTGCCTCTCCCGGGCGGTAATGATGAAGAAGGTATATTCTGCTATTACATCCTCTCTGTCACGCGAAGGGGGATCTGGCTGCTTCGTACGACAAGCATCTGTCAGTCGGGAGGTGATCCTCGTCATCTGCTACGATGGAACAGGGATACCCGGGACGTCATTGAGGTCACCCCTCCACTCAAAGGACCGTCCACATACATTGGCTTGAATGCGTCGGTGGCCCTGTCTCCGAACGGAAAACGGCTTTACGGTCCATTTTCCAGTAGAACGAACGCCATGAATCTGAAGAATCCAGAAAACTACCCGCTATACGAGCAAGCTAACAACCCTGATTCAATAGTTTACGAACCTGATCAGTACGACGGGCCAGCTGTCATATTTGACGCTCATTCCTGGTCAGATCTATGCGTCGACGCAGATGGGTGGCTTCGACAACGGAGTAGGCGGATATGCTGGCTGCCTCCGAGGTATCGACCTCACAGCCTGAGGCAGAACGGTTTGAAATTGCGGATAGACGGGAACAAGGTCACAATACTAGGCCTTAGCGATGGAAGGCGCATTACTATACGCCTCCTCAACACAGATATTCAGTACTATGATTCTGTAGATCCTGCTTCGTAGTGTACGAGTGTCCTAGTCTCTTTCAGTTTAGCATAGTGATACGTAGTCAATGAGTTTACGCCGTTTTGCTCACTAGAAAGGTTTCGTTCTGCCCGAGAGACATGTATACCAATGACGACTTGTTCGATGGCCAAGTTGTCGACTGGCGCAAATCAATAAAGATGTTCATGCAAGCTCGTCGTCCGAGGTTGTCGAACAAGATTTGTGGCTAAGAGACGCGCTCTACTGGAGAATCAGTAGTGACGGCCTGTCAGAATGGCGAGAAAACATCCAAGCAAACCCTAGAAACGGCCGGCGAGTGACGGTGGTGTGAAGAGATGTGACGGATGTGACGGGGATCGTAGGTCGTGCTCTACTATGAGAAAACATGATAGAAGAAGTAAAAGCATATACATCTAAGTCATGAAGAAACCCGTGAAAACTCACATGCACAGCTTGCGGCTCCCGTGTCTCGAGCCTGGTCGAAGAAGAGAACTTGTCGATACCCAGAGAAATGGCATGAGGACTACAGATGAAAGTCTGAAAAGTAAAGTAAGATTTAGCTCGAGTCTCGCAGATTCGTCTTTCGAGACATCAAGCTGATACTCGTTGTCGATTGCGAGAGCGTGCTCGCTGGTTACGACAAGGGTTACTGTAACGAGGACTGAAACAGTTTGTGAGTGTGACAGGTTGGCTTTGGTTGGGAGTGGTCACCGGTCAATAGTCAGGCTTCAGCGGTTGATTTTTGTCTATAAGCAGCAGAAGATCCAAGAATAAAACGTAACAGGGCATGTCGAAGGCTCGGCGAAGGGTCGATGATGCTGGTCCATGTCAAGTTCAAGATGACGTGACCTCGTGACAGCTCATTGTGTGACAGTCCAGTTGCGTCAGCGCGCGACAAACAGACGGTTTGCTTGAGTCCTGCGCACAGCTGCGTACTCCGCCCCAGTCCACGAACACCTTACGACCACGTACGTCCATCCTTCCTTGTTATCTTTCCCCACTAATACTAACTTGACGTGGACTACAGAAGCTTAGCTTGAGGGACGAAGCCGAACAAGGTGCACCAATTGCCCCGCGTCTCGCGCCAACCATTAGACCGCCGATAGCTGACCCACTCTTTATCGTTTACCAGTTTCTGTCGCCCCTACTTATCCTCATCTCGTTCCTGTTTCTGTCCACGTCTATCCACCTTACTCTCCAAACGAAGTTGAACGAAGCTTGGTACGATGGGAGGTGCCGGTACGTTTCGCATTTTTTTCTCGTCATGGTCCGATTCTCAACCACGCGTTCTTTTCTCACTTGCTGTGCGCGCTCCTTGGACTACTCTACACGCCAACTCCACCCCCTCAACGCTCTCAACGTCTCGCTGGCGAATCTCGGGGATGATAGGCTGGCTGTTTCTGTTCTCGGTGCTTATGGCCGCTGGCCTGCTGTTCACCATGGTTTTCTTCGTACGTGCTTACCTCCTCCCCATCGAACGGTCCCTCATCCCATTCGTCAAGATCATCATGTTCTCCGACCTCGAATGCGACTACATCAACCCAATAGACCTTTGCAACAAGCTCAACCAGGTGCGTACTCCCCATCCCCATCCCTGCCTATTCATATAAGCGTGCGCGTCGACTGAACGGCTAACCCCGCATTGCCCAGTTTGTCCTGCCCGAGAACATCGCCCACGCCTTCCTCACGCTCTTATTCCTCCTTTCGGGGCAATGGATCGCCTTCCTCCTCAACCTGCCTCTAGTGCTATATAATGCCAACAAGTACGTTGCTCGCTTCTCTCCGCCTTCCTTCCCTTGTCGTTGGCGATAGGCGCTGACGCGGGATGGTGCACAGGATACGAAACAAAAACCACATGTACGACGCGACCGAGATATTCCGGACGCTGTCCGGCCACAAGAAAGAGAGCTTCATGAAGCTCGGTTTTTACCTCCTCTCGTTCTTCTACTACCTCTACCGGTACGTCCTTGCGCGTCCTTCTTTCCCCTCTGCCCTTCTCAATATCTGTTGCCAGCATGATCGTTGCCCTCATCTCCGAAAACGAGTAAGCGCCTTCATAGTCCCAGCCCTGCACCGATGCACCACGCCTCGGACGTGGTGATGGGTGGGAAGACGCAGCGGGGTGGTGCGCGTTGTCGGGCTGATATCACGTGGAAGGACGGATGGGGCGTTGGGGATATGTCCGCGCGATATAAGGTGGTGGTAGCAGTAGCAGTCTAGAAAGGGTTGGATTATTCTGCGTCAGTACTTACAGTAAATCTCGAACTTGCAATTGCTTTCTTTTTCTGTCAGTTACAGTAATGACAATATAACGGGGCTATAGAATCTTTAACGCGTGCGAACGTGTATCAGCAGCATTCGTCACAGCAAGATGTTTCGCATACTCTCCGCCTCTCTGCCATGTCCTCTGTGACTTTCGGCTTCCCGTACAACAGATACTCATGCCTCAGTGCTAATACAACATCATCGCCCCCCTCTGCGCCATACATTACCAGCGTGCAGCCTTCAAGCCCTAACTTGGAGCATTCTTTTTCAAAATCGCGCACGCCCACCGATGCTTGTCCCAATCCTTCTTTTGACACGGTCCCGAACAGTACTTCGCAACCCTGCACTTGCCGCACACTTGCAAGCCCGTTGCCAGCGCTGCTCGCCTCGGCGGCTTGCCACACGCCCAGCACACATCCCTCTCCTCCATCCTCGTATCCCTGCCTCCGAACGCCGCCACCCCGACGCCGCTCTCCATATACGCAGGCGCATACAGCGGGCTCAGCGCCGCACGCGTCACATGCGGCGCGAACGCGTGCCACCTCTCGCCCGCCCGGAACGGCGCATGCTCGCCCGCGCCGACACCGCGCCCGCACGAGCACAGCGGATCCGTCTCGTCCCCGACCGTGAGCGGCACCGCCTCCCGCACTCGGTACTCGCACGCCGCGCCGTGCGCCCATCGCCCCGCTCTGCAGCGCTCCACCGCAGCGGGCAGAAGGTGCTTCCACGCGCGCGCCTCGCGCGCGTCCGTGTTGAGCTGCACGAGCTCGTCCGCGAGGTCCCACACGGCGCGGCCGAGCGGCGAGGCGAGGCTCGCGGGCCGCCGCGGGAGGAGCGCGGGGGTGACGGTGAGCACCCACGCGTCAGCGACGACGCTGTGCGCAGCGACATCGAGCCGCACGCCGGTGACGAACACGAGCGTCGCGCAGCGTACCTCGCGCGGGTTTCCGAGGCCGAACACGAGCGGGGCGGTGCGGTGCCCGACGCCGGGGATGCCGTTGACTGTCGGGCTTGGTATGCGCGCGGCGCCGGCGATGATGGTGTGCAGCGCGTTTTTGACGTCGAGGAACGCGCGGTGCGTGTCCGTGTCTGCAGGTCGGAGCCCATCGAGGATCGCGCTTTCGCGCAGGGAAAACATCGAGTCGGTGCAGGGGACGATCCAACGCGAGACATGTTCGTTGTTGGGAAGGACCAGGAGGGGTAGCTTGTCCAGTGCGATGCGGGGCATGTTCCACAGTGCGGGGCCGTGCGGTGTGAGGAAGATGGGGAAGAGCATGTTATGGGTGTGCATCACTGTCGCCACGGGTGCGACGACCTGTGTCAACATATTGCCTGCGTGAGTTCAGCTACTCTCGAAGCTGACCATGAAGGTACTCACCTCGATATAGGAAGACCGCCGGGCAACCCTAAGCTTGGCCTTCTCGATGTCGACAGGCAGCGGAAACGCATGCACATGGGTATGACCTCCCCACAGCACGCGAACAGCACACCCGGAAGCAAGCGCCATCTGCACCGCTGCACCGCCTGCCAGAGCCTCCCTTGCGTCTGCACCCACAACGTCGACACGAACACTCATGGTCTCAACCTTCTCATGCTTGTCGTCCATCACAATCTTGACGTTTTCCTGCTCGCCCACGCGCCGATGCACGTCCGCACTGGAGCCTTCGCCGGTACCCCCGTTCGAAGCACACTCTGGATGAAACGGAGACTGCGCAACGACATGCACATGGCGCTCGTCATCAACGCGGCTGCTGAACACGTGCAGCTTCGGCCCAAGCACGGACTCGGTGCTGCTCCCAAACGACGACTTTGCCTGCGGACGCACCGCAAGCGCTACGCTTAGCGCCGGCTCTGCCATGAAGATCGCCGCAGGCACTTGAAAAGAGATGACGAGATCGGAACCACCCTCTTTCAACCCTCGCTCGCCATCACTCTCGACGAACCGCACTACCTTGCACCTGTATCTGTCGCCTACCCCGTTCTCCTCACCTGGCGCCGTGGTATCGACAAGCACATTTCCGTACGCAGCCTCGATCGAAGCAAAAGCCTGATCTGTGGCGGACCCAAAGATCTCGCACCGCAGCGTCGGCGTTCCAAGTTCATCGAGCGAACTCTTGGCCTCTCGGACCCGCTGTCCCGGGACGACGAGCACGACGCACACCGTCGCTGGGATGGTGCCCCACCCGCTGAAAACAGCACTGCTATCGCAGTTTTGTCTCTGCTCGTCGAGTGCTGGAGGCTGTATGACGTCCGCGGTGTGCAGCCCGAGGAGGTGAAGCTGCACGCATAGGTCTTGGAAGTAGCGTTGGCCATCACCCTCGCCACGAAGGAGCTCAAGGAGTGCGTCCATCGTGCGCCGCCAGCTTGCTTCCATCTCTTCAGCGTTGGGAGCGCCTGCGCAGACGTTCTCTCGGATCGCCGCGACGAGCTCAGCGTACGAGCGCTGGGTGTAACAGGTGCCCACAGAGGCAGCGTCAGAGAAACGCCTGCCATCCCCGCCGGCCCCGCCCACGGAGAGACGCTCCATCGCCTCGTCCAAACCCCTCTCGCGCCCAAACATCCGCCGATAAACACCCTCCAAAACGCCCGCCAGCTCCTCCGGCACAAACTCCACCCCATAACCAGCGCCACCACCCCGTGCCCCCGACTGCGAGCCGACAACAGTCGTCCCAGGCATCGGCCGCCGCCACACGAGCCGCTCGTGGAACTGCGACAGCGGGACGCGCACCATGCGGTGCGCCATCATCTCGAACCCGGACGGGCGCGCGCCGAACCCGGACACGTACGACGCGGGCACGACGCCGAGTAGCAGCGCGAGCGTGCCGAGGTCGCAGCACGCGCGGCGCACGAGGCTTCTCAGCGTGCCGGCGATGGCGTCGCCGTCTTTGTCTCTGCACGGCGCGAGCGTCTCGGTGTAGAGGGCGGAGAAGCTGGAGCGTTTTAGGAGTGGGGTGGTGTGCGTGAGGATGTTCAGGAGCCCGAGGTCGTCGGTGAGGGTGGAGGTGTCGATGACGTCGAATGAGGTCGGGATTGAAGACGAATCTGAGAGGGCGTCGAAGACGATGCGTGTGGCGCTCCACGGTGCAGATGCGAAAGGCGTCGACAGCTCGTTCTTGTCGCGGTGGTGCTGCAAGGCTTTGCAGAACGCAAGCGCATCTCCGCAGAAGAATGTCAAGGAAATTGGGGAATGCGAGGGAGACTCTGTGCTGTCCGCAGCGGCGGGCCTCCCCACTTGACGAATGGCCCTCGAGAAAACCATGCACAACCTAAAGAACTGCTTTTGCGCGGCAGGCACGACCACCTTGAGCAAAGAGGCGTCCTGCACGGAGCTATCCTTCTGAGCCAGATTCGGCTCCGCCAGATTGAGGGTGGCAAACGCCTTGGCGAGGTAGAAGCGGGCAGGCGGGTACAGCCCCTTGTGCACACCGAGCTTGAATGTGTCTGAGTCCTCCGGCGTGCCAGGCTCCCCCGCGCCGCGCGAATGGACGAGCGTGGGGTTCACGTACTGCGCGCGAGCGATCGTCTCGCAGTCGTGCGACGTGACGCCGGTCTCCCAGAACTTGCGAAAGCCGTGGAGCATCGTGCGCATCGCGAACGAGGCGAGCGGACCAGCTGAGCGGACTGGTGAGTAGTTGAACCACGATCCGTGCTGGGTTTGCGCTCTGTGCGTGGCGGAGGCGAACCTGTCCTTGAGGTGATTTGCGTCTTCGGGGGGAAGGATGTTGGCCAAGTAGCGCTCCCAATGTCCACGGACGACCGAGAGCGTGTTGGTGTCGCTGAATTTGATGAAGCCGTGGTAGGGGGAGGCATCCCAGGTCTCCAATGACTTTGACGCGTCCAAGAGTTTCCCGCAGTAAACAAAGAGCACTGTGACAGAAGATTTGTCGATGAAGAAATCGAAGAACAGGTTCCAGAGTGAAGGAAGCAGGTCAAGGACGTAATCATCCGCAAGACATGTGAGCAAGAACACATTCCGAGCTGGACGTTTGTTTTTGAATAAGTGATAGGGAGGCGACATTAAGTATTAGCGCTCCGCATACATACCCAAGACACCACCTTCGTGATCGCAACACGTAAAGTCGAGCTTGCGACCTGAACCAGGGCGGAGTTAGCCACGTCCACCAAACTTTCATCTCGTCATAGCCATCACTAAATGGGTGGACCGAATATAAGTACATGAGCAGTAGTAGAATCCGTTATAACTGACACCATACCTTAATGATATTTCGAATCTCCAGCACGAGTGGAGCGTAAAGTCCGTTTTTAACATATGGGAAATCAGACCAAAATCAGATGGTGAAATGGTCAGATCAGGGATGATATTATAATATTGATGGCTATCTTACCGCTGACGGAGCCTGCATGATAATTACATGATAAGAATGGCTGGTGATTTATGCCGCATGATAAAAACTCACACCATATGATGAGGACTCGCAATCTCGCCCATGATTCCAATGACAAGACATTCATTGTGAACATTATATAGTACAGCATGTAGCATTAATCGAGGTTAAAACAACGAACGAGGATAATACACGAGAGCAGGAACACGAGGGCAGCAGCATGAGAGCAACAATGATACATGAGAGCAGCAGCAGTACACAAGATCAGGAGGTCCGAGGAAAGAATTAGACTCAAGTTACTCACATCAGCCATCTATGGCTCTTCGTCCATCACTTTCCACCGGGTTGAGCTAAAAGGGATGAAAAATGAGTGAGTGATGGGGTGACAGCAACAATGCATGCACCTCATCGTAGTAGAGTGCATTGAAGAATGCTGTTGGCTTCGTGCATAAGGGGTTCTGGCTTTCGGGAGGTACTTATATGCGTAGTAAAACGTGCCAGATTTACCAGAGCCAAAACGCCAGAAGAACTTGACAATTCGAAGACAAGTGGATGTGGTGACAATTGGTGGTGGGGAGGCGTGTAAGAAAGGTGAGGAAGGAAAACAGAGAGTACAGGGGAGGATAAATAGCGGGGGGAAGAAAGAGAAACGGTTGAAGGGAGGAGAGAGAAAAGGCGGGGAGAGTGTTCAAAAAGGCGAAGGCATACAAAAATGTCTTATCTTATCTTATCTCTCCATCAGCTTTAGGGCTGGCTTCATCATCTGTCTCTGATTGGCCAGAATTATTAGAGGTCCTCTTCTATTTCATTTTGCCGTCGTTCTTGTAGCTGGAATGCATGTCGCTGCTTCAAATTATCAAGCATTGCTTTGCAAGAACTATAGGTATGAATAGAAGCAGACAAAGGCCGAGCGGTTGGTATTCGTGCATTCAACGTGGTGTGGCCAGTTTTCTCCCCCCACTCACTTGTTCCACGAGTGTGCACAAGGGCGAGTTCATGCGTCGTCTCATGCGTTTCCGCCACACTAACTCATTTTACAAATCTATTCGTAAAATATGGGTGCTCAGACATGCTTGCTTGCTCCGTGAGCGCGTGGCTTTAAATACCAGCAGTTCAAGTTTAGTTTTCAAAGGGAATGTCCCTATTTCAATGCGCCCGGATGCAACTCGGGGTCTTGCAAGGCAAGCTCGAGCCTGAGTGAACGTTAAGTGAAGACGAGGCTCTCGCCAATGCAACCGGGTTCGCATCATTGTAAAGGTAAGCAGGTATTCGAATCTCTACCGTTTTTATTGTTCGTTAGTGTTCGTGTCTACCTAAAGCAGTGGCTGCCATATGCAGTTGAAGTTATCACTCAATGATAATTTTGTTTCTGATATGGTCTCCGTATTTTATATTTGACTAACAAATGTACGAGCAAGATCATCAATTTTGATCAATGGTAAAGTGTCCGCGACATGGTGTTCGGCCGAAATTCACTGCCACACCGTAACGATATGTTCACTCAATGGAAATGCGTCACCATTCGTGATCATACAAAACTGTCTCGACGACGATATTATAACGGTGATCACTCGGTATAACGGTCAAACTTTTCCCACCCATTTAGTGATGCCGCTTACTGCATTGTGAACCAGTTGTGTTGGCGTGCAGCGTCTGCAGGATGCTCATAGGGTCGCCGCATCCGAGCAGCAATATGCTAGCTGGCTCGCCATCGACGAGGTCTTGAGTGTAGCAGACAGGCGAGGTGTCTCCGTACGGGTAGAAGGGCTCGTTCTCAGACCAGAGCAAGGGGCAAGACATTGCAGCTGACGCGGCAGACGTCGAGAAAGCGAGGGCCCGGGGGTGGTGAAAGAGAAAGTGGGGGATCCAGCTTTATGTTATCGGGCGACGTGAATCCGCGCCACCCTTAATATAATCAGACCTGGCCTAGATCCCAGAAGCTGATCAGCGTATGAGCTTAAATAGAAGAGACTTGACCAAAATTACTTCAACGAAAGCGACACTCGGAAGGCTACGAAAGAACGCGTTTCCGACTCTCGTACCTTGCTACTTCTGGCTCTGGGGTTTTTACCGTATCCCCGGAGATTCGAAAAAACCTATCACTACAGACAAAAGCGTATGTACTTCTCTGTCCTGTACTCGGCCAATAAAACAAGTAGAGTTAACGGCGAGCCCATAATTTCGCCACAAGTGCAGTGTTTGCAGTAAAATAGAAGCTAGGCCTAGTGGTTCTATTGTACACAAATCGCTTCAATCGAAGCTCACAAGTGTGAAAGGCGAGCGTAAATTTGATCAGGACAATAAATTTCAGCGACGAGTCGCAAAATATATTGTCTAAGTGCATTCTTCCATCTTCACAATTGCATGGTTTTCCACACTCTCCTACCCAGATGGATCGGTCGTGTTGAGTCGCACTGATATTAATATCAATTACAAAAGTTGTATTCGCCGCGTTGAATTCGGACTCCGCCGAATCGCCGAAACTTTTGAGCGACTTACACGACCGACCCTCTGGCAAAACTTGTAGGTGGCCGATCTCGGCTTGGTTTGCCGAGCCGCGTTCTCCCACGGCACCAATGCTAGCTCATCGACACACTCAAGTCCTTATCTTGGCCCACATCGTATACACCCCACCTGTAGATAATCAAAGACTTATCAATTACAATAAATAAAGTGAAAACTACTCCATTCCTGTATATCAGGTGCTGAATTCAAGGGTTTGGGCGAGCATGACTGGAAAACCCCTTTTAACATGGAAAAAAGGGGCTTTCAGCCCAATAAGAGTCGGCATCTCTCTAGTGACCCCTCGTTGACCGGCAGCTCTATTGCTTTTTGTTATGATTTGGAAGGCATTGTCATAAACCCTTGGACGTGCCGGATAGGTGGATCAAACACAAATCACAACCTTTGGCCGAGAATACATTAATATTGTTTCACTCAAGTTTCACTGATATTTTCACAGTTGCATACTCGCGTGACGGAGCACTGGTGCCGTGGGAGAACGCGGCTCGGCAAACCAAGCCGAGATCGGCCACCTACAAGTTTTGCCAGAGGGTCGGTCGTGTAAGTCGCTCAAAAGTTTCGGCGATTCGGCGGAGTCCGAATTCAACGCGGCGAATACAACTTTTGTAATTGATATTAATATCAGTGCGACTCAACACGACCGATCCATCTGGGTAGGAGAGTGGGTTTTCCATCGCAAAATATTAATTACACATTGTATTATCCTCCTTAAGAATGCTCATATCCTCCCATCCGCCAAACCCGCACACACCAATTTATGCTTCTCCTTCCAGTCCCTCCGCTGACACTCCGCCGAACAATACCTGGCCCGCTTACACCTGCCGCACGTCAAAAGCGACGGTTTCCCTCTACCTCCGCACGCAAAACACACAGTGCCACTGGCACCACCCTTCCCCGCCTCCTCCTTGCCTCCAGGCGCCACAGCACCCTGTTCATAACAAGGCACAGGGAACAGCGGACTGAGCGCCGCCCGCGTCACGTACGGCGCGAACGACCTCCACTGCTTGCGAAACGGCTCCTGCTCCGCTACCCCAATCCCGCGCCCGCACGAGCAGATCGGGTCTACACCCTCGCTCTCGTCGTCATCCGAGCTGCCCCCCTCGACCACATTGCCCTCGTCAAGCGCCAGCAGAACACCGCCCGCCCCACCCCGGACACGATACTCGCACCCCTCCCCGTGCGCCCACGTCCTGCACCGCTCCACCGCAGCAGGCAAAAACACCTTCCATGCCCTCAGCGCCGGCCCATCCACCACATCCAGCCCGACAACCCGCCCCTTCGCCCCCGCATACGGGAGCGCGAGCGGCCCGAGCTCGCTCATGATCTCGCGTGTGACCGTCACAACCCACGCGTCAGCCACCACCACGGCGCCGCCGCCGCCGCCGCCGACGTCGAGCCGCAGGCCTGTCACGAACACGATCACGCACGGATCGGAGGCGGAGGGCGCACCGAGGCGGAACGCGATCGGCGCGGGGTGCGTCGCGGAGCCGCAGAAGATGTTGAAGATCGAGCGCTTGAGCGCCGCGAACGCTTTGTGTCCGTCGTTCACGTTCGCGTCGGAGGTAGCAGTTTCGCGCTTGGTTCCATCCTGGTCGAGCCCGAGGATGGAGCGCTCGCGCGGAGACAGTGTGAGATCGGCGTGGTTAATGACGCTGCGCGCGATTCTGACGGTCTTGGGGAGCAATTTGAGGAGAGGCAGGTTGTCGAGGGCTACGCGGTGCATGTTCCAGATCGCAGGTCCCTTGTCCGTGAAGAGGACGGGGAATTTCATGTTATCGCATAGCATCGACGATGCCACAGGAGCGGCGATCTAGCCAAAACGTGCATCAAGTCAGTAATTGAACTTCTGAAACGCGAAATCATCTTTTGCCTACCTCGACATACCACTCCTTCCTCTCAACGTGCACCCGCGCTTCCTTGAAATCGATCGGAAGCGGAAACGAATGCACCTGTACGTATCCTTTCCAGGCGACGCGCACAGCACACGCAGAAGCAAGCACCATCGTCACATCAGCACCGCTCTCCAGGCTCTCCCTCACATTCACATCCAGAACGTCCACCCGGACGACCATCGATGCAACCTTTTCTCGTTTATCGTCCATCGCAGCACGGACGGTGGCTGTCTGGTGCTGATTCTTCGGCACAGGCACTAGCGCCGTCGAGGTCTCGTTCCGGCTGCGAGCAGGTTTCTCGAGGGGTGTGCTGTTATTACCCTGGACGAAGCTCGGAGCGAGGAACGGCGAGCACGGCACGACGCGAACGTGACGCTCGTCGCTAACATCGCTTCTGAACAAGTGCAACTTCGATCCTAGCAGCGAGCGCGCCTTCGCATTCGCCGTGCACTCCGAGCCCCGCAGCGCCAGTGCAACACTCAGCCCGCTCATATCGCCCGCCAACACCGCCGTGGGCACCTCGAATGACACGATAAGATCAGCCGTCCCCTTGAGCCCGCGCTTGTCCTTCGCAGGCACGACGCGCACGCGCGTCCGGGTCTTGAAGTCGCCGCCGCCGGTGTGCTCGCGCTTGTCTTCGCCACCAGAGCCATCCTCGTCCTCGGAGACAAGCTCTCCGAACGCCGCATCGACGGACTCAAACACCTGCTCCGTCCCCTCCCCCGCCGCCGACTCGGACGTCGGTCCCCGCAGAACCACGCACCGCAACACAGGCCCCCACGCGCCCGTCGAGCCAAGCTCACCCGGGCTCCGAGTCGGCTCCAGCAGCGGTCTGACCTCGTCGATCCGGGTGCGCGGGACGACGAGGACGATGTGTACAGTGGGCGGTACGCTGGGCCAGCCGGAGAACACGCCTCCTTCACCGCGCGGGCCCGCTTCAGAACTTGAAGCGTTGGTGAGCTCGGACTTGGAGGGCTGGAGATGGTCGGCGGTGTGCAGTCCGAGGAGGTGTAGTTGCGTGTATAGATCCTGGAGGTGGCTATGTATGCCGCCGAGCTGCGTATTGTCGTTGCAGATGAGGTCTATGAGGGCGTTCATCGTTCGCGTCCAGTTTGTCTCAACGTTGACGTTGAAATTGGCGTCGTCAGTGGGGGAAGCGGACGTGCCGGCGCCGAACTGGCTGCGAGCCACCACCAGCAGCTCAGCGAACGCACGCCTGGTGTAGTGATCGGTATAAGGGCTAGCGCGCTTCGTGTCTTCTGATCCAGCTCCCGACGGGTCTTCAGACATGAGCCCCTTCATCCTGCTAACAATGTCTTCGACACCGTTCTCATCGTCGCCAAACATCCTCTGATACACCCCATACAGCGCACCAGCCAGCTCCTCCGATATAAACTCCAGACGGTACGTCGGCCCCGCCTCGACGTCGACCGACATGGCTACTACTGCGCCTGGGACGGGCACCGGCATGACCGGCCGCCGCCACACCACCCGCTCGTGGATCCGGTACCCAAACCCTCTCGCAGCCTTACGCGTGTCCATCTCATCGACAGCGGCGTGCATCGCGAACCCGGAGATGTGCGCTACGGGCACAACGCCCAGCAGCAGCGACAACGTGCCGATATCGCAGCACGCCGCGCTCTCCAGGACTGCGCCGCCCTCCCGCGCGCCCGTCGTGGCGGCATCGCCGCGTTCGGGCTGGGTGGTAACGCTCTCGGTGTAGAGCGCGGCAAAGCTAGAGCGCTTCAGGAGCGGCGTGGTGTGTGTGAGGATGTTGAGCAGCCCGAGGTCGTCGGTGAGGGTGGACGTGCCGATTGCATCGAATGCGGACGGGGGCGGAGAGGACGCGTCGAAGGCGAAGCGCGAGAGGCTGAACGGAGCTGTCGCGATTGGCGTCTCTGGAGATCCCGTCTCGCGGTAGTACTGCAGAGCCTTGCAGAACGCGAGCGCGTCGCCGCATGCAATGCGGACAAGAAATGGAGGAGGAGCGGGGGAGGAGTCCTCCGCGAGAGTAGATAGAGTTTTCTTGTCTTCGCGGAAGACGTTGGCCAAGGACGTGCACCACGCGTAAAATTGCTTTTTTGCAGCTGGGATAATTTCCTTCAGCAGGAGCTCATCGTGTTCTTTATCTGCCCTCCGCGTCATCTTGGCATCCTCGAGACCGGCCGTGGCAAACACCTCGGTGAGGTGAAAGCACGCGAGCGGGTACGACCCGAGGTCGACGTTCCACATCCATCCGGCTCGGGAATAGGTCATGGTGTGGTTGACGTATATAGCCCGCGCGCTCGTCTCCTCGTCGAACGCCATAACGCCGTCCGTCCAGAATCGGTCGTAGCCCCGTAGCAGGGCGCGTGCCGCTGTGCCGCGGAACAGGCCCGCCGAGCGCGCCTGCACAAAGTCGATTGGGCCGGGGTCGGACACGACCCACTTGACGCCCTGCATGTGATTAGAGATGGCAGCCTTGGAGCGCGTGTCGTTGAGACCCGCGCACATGTCGTACATCTTCCAGCATTGGTGGACGGCTGTAAGGGTGTCGTGGTCGCAAAATGAGATATAGCGATGGTACGGGGAGGCTTTCCAGGCATCCATTGACCTGGATGCTTCCAGGAGGTTCCGGACGTGGACAAAGAGGAGCGCGAAAGAGAACTTGTCGATGAAGATGTCGAAGAAGGTGTTCCAGAGCAAGTCGAGAGTAGGTTTCAAAGCCGCTTCCTCTTTTCCTTCTGAGAGGAGCGTGAATAGGATGGTGTTGCGCGCTGGGTGACAATGACGTTAACTATGTGGCGGTAAAGGCTGCTATATTTTTGGCCGAACGTACCCAAGACACCGGCTTCGATGTCGCAGCAAGTAAAGTCGAGAGCTCGGTCTGAATGAAGAGTAAGCTCGGTTCGTCAGATCAATTGAACGTGCAGGACTTGCCCATGGTTTCAGTATGAACTGTGTACAGGATGCCCAGGGGATCGCCGCATCCAAGCAACAGGATATTGGCGGACTCGGAATCGGCGAGGTGCTGCGTGTATGAAACGGGTGGAGAATCGCCATAGGGGCGGAACATGGAATCAGAAGGCCAGCGGAGAGGATGTGACATTGATGCCAGAGACTGGTGGGCTTGAAGAGGCGGGGAAGGGGAGGGAGAGACATCGAAATATCGACGGCGATTATATATGTTTTTGTTCTGCTTCGATCCAGGTTGCTCGTCTAGGCCTGGAAATGGGACTTCCCTGTGAGCTAGAAAAGGGAGAGGCGCTGCCAAACTGTGACGCAAGAAAGAAGCCAACTAATCTTGGTGACCCAGGCGCTTCCTGCAGAGTCTCTTTCAGTTACCAGTTGTATCCGATCGAGTCTGACTAGCTGAGGACGGATAATGGTAGATGTAGACGTCTGCGTCATCGTTGGATCTGAGCTCCAGGCGAGTCAGTCAAGAAAAAATGTTCGATGATGGAGGGAGCTTGCTATATCGTATAGCTCCCGCTCTCTTTGGCTTTTTATGTAGACAAGATTTCGACAACGCTGCAGATAAGGAAGAAGCGCTGCTCTTATTCGAGCACTAGACAAGCTTAAGCTAACTCAGGGAACAACGCGTCCGCCGAATTTCCGCTCAGCCACAGATGACAAATAGAAGCAAATAACCGCGTTCGCGCGCGTGTCCACACAGCTTCCGACACAGGCAGCCTCCTCTCGCTCCTCCCCCTAGCATCCACCGCGTCCTCCACCCTTTCTCTCTTCGTCTTCCCTCTTTTCATCGTCATGGCGTCTCTTCTCGAACGTTTGGATGTGGCACCCGACAGCGCCTCCTCAGGGGGCCCAACCCGCGCCAAACGCCACGACCGCGCCTCGCCGTATGTGCGTAGTCGACCCATTGTCCTGCAAGACCGAAAAAAATGAATAACGACTCCTTCCTCCCTCTCACCTTCCTAATTACCAACGGTGTCTCATTCGTGTTATGCTGTGCCCTTTGAACGTCGCTTGATGGCACGGACTTTGCCTCCGTGTGCAATTCACGACACGACCTGCGCACCGCACCAACGCAATGCAATGCAATGCAACGACAACGCAACAGGCCCGCCCGCCTAAAGGCAACCCAGAAGACGACTGGAAGCACGACATGTACGAAGACGCCGACAAGCCGCGCGCGCTCTCCACCCGGCTCTCCGCGGGCGGCGCCGTCCCGCGCAGGCCCGACGCGCGCCTCGCCGAGCGATACCTCCAGGAGGCCACCGGCGGCGGGGGCGCCTCAGCGAACGGCTCTGGCTCGTCGGGGCTGAGCATCAAGGGCGCGAGCAACCTCGGGAACGTCGTGCATGTCGAGGGGCTGGTCAAGGGGACGACGCCTGCTGATGTCGAGGTGCGCGTAGCTCCTTCCCCATTCGTCAAGGCGGAGTGGGTGCTGATGCGGATACGTAGGCGATCTTCAAGCGCTGCGGCGCCATCCTCTCCTCGTCGTTCGCACCGCACCCCGCGGTGGACAAGGATGGCATCGCGGTGCGCCTCAAGTTCAAGACCGCCGCAGCCGCGCAGGACGCCGTGGCGAAGTTCAACGGGCAGCCCGCGGACGGGCGCACGCTCAAGGTCGCCGTCGTTGGCGGCGCGAGCGCCTCGCTCGGCGGACGGCTCGGTGGGCTTGTCGGCGATCTTGCGGAGAGCGGAAGCGTGGACGCGTTGATGGATGGGGATAACGGTGGATCGTATGTGTTCTTTGCGTTGCTTTGCTTCGTTGAGAGGAGATGTGGATGCTGATTGAACGATGTACAGCAAAATGCGCTCGGACTCGATCCTCACCTCCGACCCGCGCGCGTCTGTGCAGGTGGTCCCGCCTGGCGCAGACCCGAAAATGTACCAACAGCAGCAGGGCGGCGGACGGGGACGCGGGCGCGGTCGTGGCCGGAGGGGTGGCGGAGGCCGCCGTGGTCGGAGGGGCGGCGCTGAAGGTGGAATGGAGGTAGACTAAGCGCGGTATGGGGTTAAATGTTTTCGTGTTATGGCGTATGTTTTGTTATCATCTTTTGCGAGGGGAACACTTGCGCTCCCGTCAATCATATTCTTCAGGCTGACTGTCTTTCGTGGGCTGTGCGTACATATACATAATCTATCGTCGTTCATGGTCACATCCAACGACGATTCTGTCTCGCTTTGGGGGGCGCTGTCAATTTCGTTGTCCAGGGTGGTTGTGTTTATTGGCGGCTGCGGCGTCCTACGACGCTAATTACGAGAAGCATAGAGTGGCTAATGCTGTGATGTGGTATATATGGTATGAAAGTTCATGTAGCTAAGTAATTGTAAGTTGTAAGCAAGTATGTGGTGGGTATGTATGCAGCAAAATGCGGTATCGTTCCTTCCATCTATCGTCCGCTCATACACCGGTTCTCCACAGTGCATTGTGATGTTAAAATCCAAACGAGTGTCGTATTCTTTGTTTCTCTGCTTTTCGCGCGCGGATGTCCATCGGCACCGTCGCCGTCACCGTTCCTCCAGTCTTTCGGTCCTCGAGCGGTCAGTGCGTGATCAAGCGCAAGCCTCGCGCGCAAACTCGAGCTCGACGTACGTGCTCCCGCAGGAGAACGTGTCGATGCTGCACTGCGTCCGGTCCGTCTTCCACAGCTCGAGGTGCATCCGCGTCACGAGCATCACGTTCACGGTCACTTGGAGGCTGTTTCGCGGGCGTTAGATAATCATATGCCGCTTCGTTCATACATCACAGGTGGGTGGCTTACTTTGAGAATGTGACGGAGTATATTGCCTGCGTGGAGGATAGCGCTGTCAGTGTCGGTCTGTCGCTAAAGAGGGAAGGGAGGGAAGGGAGGGAGAGAGAATTAGACGCACAGGGTACTTCGCCATGAGCACAGCAGCCGTCGCCGTGAACGCTATTACGATACCAGACACGCGCGTCAGCACACCACGAAAGGCTCGAACCAACACAGACACCACAAGGAACGGGAAACAACCACGCACCAAGCGCACACGCGTAGTAAAACACATTATGCTGCACCAGCGCGCTCACGAGCGGACTCTGCAGGAAAAAATGGTGCTCCTCGTCGTCCCCTCCGTCACTGTTGCCTCCTCCTCCTCCACCGCCGCCGCCGCCGAGGACAATCCTGCTGTTGCTCCGCGCTCTCGCTGCTCTCGACTGGCTTGCGCTGCGCACGCGCATCGCGAGGCTCTGGCGCATGCCGACGCCTCCATTGCCGTTGCCGCTGTTGCCACTGCCAATGCCGCCGGTTAGACTTAGGGAGCTGCGCAGGCCGCCGGAGGAGAGGAAGAAGCGGTATGCGGCGTAGGCTGTGTAGACGAGGCCTTCTGCACGGACGAAACGGTGTACACGCGCGTGAGTGTTGTAGCGTAAACGAACACGGCATGTAAGGGGAGACGCACGGATCTCGTTGACGGCGGCGAGGACACCGGAGATGGAGTGGATGCTGCTCTGCCTGTTGTTCGTGAAGCACCCCGTGAGGCCCGTTTTGGCGGAGGCGGATGTCACGACTGCCCAGTATCAGTATCAGTATTGTGCGTATGTGAACAACAGTGGTAGATAGGAGGGGATACGCACTGGTTCCGTCGACGCTGACCCATATCTGCGCGGTGATGAGCGATATCGCCATGGCCTGTCCGTGCTCTAGCATCACCACGGAGTGCTTGTGGAGGGAGGGAGGAAGACTCACGACCCATATAGTGCCCATCGTAATCAGAATGAATCTGTTAGACCGCCAGAGCGCCCAGACGCGCAGTATGAGCAGGTCTAGAGCAGCGCACGAAAGGTAAGGAACGGGTGGGCCGACGGTTTGAGATAGTGGCTGCGCACGTACATTCGGCGACTACGAGTGTGAAAGCGTCGAGCCCTGATCATGGGATTGGCGTCAAGGATGAAAGAGAGAGAGAAATGGAGGGAGAGGCGTACACGAGAAGATGTCATAAAGGAGTGAACAGGACTGCGTCGATTGTAAGCACTACGCCCTCGTGCTAAGTCAAAAGTATATGGCAGGAGTGCTCACGTCAAGATCCCGATCCATAGCAACTGCAAGTTGTCAGGTCAGATACTGCGAGTTGGAAGCAAAGGATATGGCAAGTGCTCACAGTAGGTGCTGCATCCCAGCGCTATGAATGTTGGGTATTTACAGAGGAGGTAGAGCACCTTGACGCGCGTGAGCTTTGCGTCTCGCAGGAATGAGAGCTACGAAAGATTGTCAGGATCGATGCGACCAGAACGACATACGGAGGCAAGGGTGGGTCGCACCTCGTCCTGAAACGTGAGGATGTAGTCAAAGACCTGGGTATCGGGACGTTGAGTATCAGGATTTCGTAGCATGATGCCAAGGCTCACGTAGACTGTTGCAGTAGCGACTTCATGAAAGAGTCACATCAGCGTTAACACACAAGTCGACCTCGAAAGTAGATACTCACCAAAGGCATACTATGCAACCGCAAGCCCGTAAGCAAGGAGAGTCAGAAGTTAGCCTCGACGACATTCCGGGCTAAGAATAGGGGAGCCGTGGATTGATGTAGCATACACTCACGTCCAGGTTCTGCATGACAGCGACGTAGTCCATGTCTGCCTCGTCGTTCCACACCGTCAGCGTCGTCGCATTCCCGTTCGCATTCCTGCTTCCGCTCCAGGCCCCACTCGCGAGCGGCGAGGAGAGATCATTGGTCATCACTTGCGTGCGAGTAGCTCAATGTATCCTGGTGCGTGTGGAGGTGCTCGACCCGGTATCGCCGGGCGGTCGGTAGAGATGTCGAGTACGTCGAGTAAGAAAATGGTCGTCGCTGCTCGGGACAGAAGAGCGACGGAGGTGCTGCAGTACAGAGGGCGCGTGTACCTGATGCCCCCACCAGCAGGCAAACAGCTAGCCGAACTGCGGGAAATATTGCGGGAAGGAGAACAAGAAGCCCCGGAGGCGGCATTGCCTGCTGTAGTGCCTCTGCTTACTGTATGTGCAGCGGTACTGCGAGGCTCATACCTGATATTCGGCGTGGAACATCACATAATCGCCTTGGCTCGTGGGCTGCAAGCAGGCAAAGAACCAGAGGAAAGGGAAGGAGGGGAGCGTGGGGTTGGTATGGGTCCGGCTCGTCGGACAGCGAGCCGGTGATAGCGCGCGCTGATGGTGAGAAACCTATCATTGGTGGACCGTCACAGTGAACGGGGATCATATTATCATCAAGGCATTTGGTGGTCGTCGGTGCTTCTCAGATCCACCAGCTGACCGACGGTTAGACCCAGAAAACTTTTCGTCTTGCTGCAGGGGCCTCGAGGTCAGTTTATGAGATAACATGCACGCGTGTTTGACGTCCAAGTGGGAGAACTTATAGTAAAGCAAGCCGGGCGATGGAAAATCCGAAACACTGGTCCCTTCTCTGAGCAGCAAGAATGTAGCCAATTGAGGAACAAGCAAGTCGCCGACGAGGGCAAGGTCTGATCCGCGTTGTCGTCGAACCTTCCCCTCGGAATCTTCGGAGATCCATGCCCGACCTCCGATGCCAAGGGGCAAGCGTAGGCAAGCGTGTCCAGTTCATTGCGAAGTCTTGGTCATTGGGATGCATCATTGACTGTAGAAATGCCCATTGCAAGAGCTCGTTTCGCTGGCCTGAGGTAGAATCATGCAACTTTATGATGCAAGCAGAAGGTTCCGGTGGAGACTCGTGAAGAGCAAACGAAGGCGCGCACTCTTGTTTACAACTCTTTGTATTGTGGCGAGTTGATGTCGTTTCTTTCTGCATGTAAACTTCATCGATCGTCCGCTGCTCAGACGCTCACTAGCTCAAGCTTAAGTGTGTAACTATTGAAACACAAACGCCTCACAATGATCAGAACACGATGTATACCCGGCCAGTGCGATGACATCGATGGTCGCTCTCTGCGACGATCGATCATGTTGCTTCCTTCGAACGCGCTCCCTTCTATCTGTCACATTGCTCTTGAGCTAATAAAGAATCCCAGAAGGCAGTTTTGCGAGAGGATACTTCCGCTTCTGTAAGAGTGGGAGACGGTGGGGCACATGAGTGACACGGACGCGTAACAGCTGGAGTGAGTGTTCACGCCTTTTATCCCACCGACCTTGAGTGTCCTGTCACATGCTGCAGATTCTGCGGTAGTCTTTCAACGTCATGGTGATGATGTGTTGAACTTGGCGCCGTCCTTTTTTCAAAGGGTTCGACAGCGCACAGAGTTTATCTCTTCTTTCCAAGCTATTTACAGCGGCTTCTTCGTAAGCTTCTGTCTAACGAATCGAAGCCACGAAAAAGGAGTATATAGTCTTCCAAGAGCGCGCCCAACACCTGCCTCGGGCTGTTGACCATCCCGGGTCTCTGCTTCCTCACACCCCACCGAGACATTGATGTCGCATCCTTTGCTGTGGCCTGACCAGACGTTCTTTTACCCCTACGGCAATGTCGCACCTGTCCTATACACTCAGGACCTTATCCAAGATGAGCCCGCCGATGTGCTCCTACTTGGATGCGGCGACCCTATGAGCATTCTGTACACAGTACACTCCGACCGACAGAACGCTCAAGCCAGTAAGTTTTAGTAAAGCTCTTCGACGCTGTAGGCGTGACCACCTCTTCCTCTAGACCGCACCCTCGACTTCACCTGTTGCGACCATGAAGGCGCCGTCCTTGGTAATCTTACCGACATTTCACCCTACTCTCGCTGTACTGACTAGCATTTTAGCACGAAACGTAATCTTACTCACGCTCCTCGCCCAAGACGATGTCCACGACAATCTTCCACTCATCTGGAACATATTCTTCGATTTCTTCCTTGATAAACCTTCCCTCTCGCTTCTGTTCGCTCATTGCCAGCGACTGCTCGATATTTCAAAGTCGATGGATGCCTGGATCGCTTCTCCCTATCATCGCTTCATATCGTTCTGTGACGTCAACACGCTTGCAACCCTCCGCGGATTCTGGCAGCTCTACCTCCAGAGTTCTACGTCCACAGAACAAGAACACAAGCGCTCCAAAGCCACGTTCGTCTCCGTGATGAAAGAGACCATAGCTGATCCCAGACATTTCTCCTACTCCCCGATTCGCTCAGCCGGACCCCTTGGTCCGTTGGCGATGTTCGCCCTCATTCGCGGCTTCCAGCGTTTCTGGGCCACTGGTGTCGCATCTTACGACAAGGATACACTCGCTCGTGCGCAGTATGTCAACCCTACGTTCGTTTATTCCCGCATGGGCGACAGGTTCAAGGTCAACAAGGGCACGTACCCTCTCACTTGCTTTTTCCTTGCCGAGTCTTTTGCCATATTTCGGCTCGTGCACCCTGAGAAGTTGGACTTGGTGGACGATGATCTGCAGGACAATCTCCTGCTGAACGAGGTGATCCCTGATGCGAAGAAGCAGTTCTATGCATGGTGCACAACCTTCGCCAACGTCCTCCGGCAGGAAGAATATCATGTCGCCACTCCGTCCTATGTGCCTCCGGTGACCATGCGGCTCTTCCACGGAGAAGCGCTCGCGTTCTGCAAAGCTTTACGGGTCTACCGTGATACAAACGTGCTGGAAACGCCTTTTGTGACAGCTCCTTGGAGCAGCTCGTGCATCAACCTGTCCTCTCCATCACCGTTGTCTTCCTCTCACTCGTCTCTACCAACTTCGTTCGACGTTATCGACACGTCCAACCTCACCGACCATCTTGGGCTCCTGAACATCCTCACTCACGTCAACCCGCTACTCAAGCGCTCTCCTTTCTCCGCTTTATACACCGAGACACTCATTCCTCAACGTGGCAACAAGGATACCGAGTCTGCAGTTAGAGGTCTTCTCGACCGCGCATGCTGCGATCTCGGCGTACTGTCCCTTTTACTTGGCCTCGCGCCCACGTCTTTCGTGTCGGGGTTCACGACGTATGCCAACGGATTTGAGGTTTGCGTGCATAGCATCATGAACTGGCAACTGTTGATGCAGTATCACGAGCGTCTCCTCTGGCGTCGCCCTATGCCCGCGTGCGCCATCGTCAAGACCGAGTCCGATGGCCTGTGGCTATCCACGCCAGGGAGCGTCTCGTTCGTGCCCGAGGAGCTCGCGGGCGTTCTACACGGGATCTATCTTAGGATGTTCGCCGACGAGAATATGAGCGCGTGCGTTACACAGAGCGTGCACGGGCACTACGGCGACATATCGCTCCCCGACGACCAGACGCACGCGTCTACTTATACGCACTACACGCGGCGCTCGTTCGCCGAGCTGCTTGTGGCCGTTCGCGACCAGCTCTTCCCTTGCACCGGTAAATGTGGCGCTGACGGGGACGCCGTGCCCAGCGCCGAGTGGAGTCGTATGATGAGCACCCTGTTCGATCTTCTGCGCAAGGACCGGACCATGCTCATCAGCCACTACATCTTCCAGGATCTCTGCGGCCAGCTGCATCTTCTCGGGCTGCACACCGCCGATTTCCTAGAGCCCGACGATATCGATTCACAGCGGCACATCCGTGGCGCCGTGTTCCGCGGCTGGCGCACCGTCCCCGCGACAGTGTCCGTCGTGCTTGTTGTCCCATGGCACCGCTTCTCAAAGTCTGTGCCCCTGCTCGACGAGCTCGGGACGCCTCCGCTGCAGTGCGAGATCTGCGGGCCGACGACGCACCATATCTTCCCTTCTTTCAATATCGCGTATGGGACGGCCGTTGACGAGTACCACGACAGCGAGTTCGGCGGGAAAAGCGTGCGAGTTGTCGGAGCGCGGGAGAGAGCAGCAGGCCTGGTTATTGCTTTCGAGGTGCCGGTGTCGGTGTTGATGGCGGAGCGTGGGTTGCACGCGGCGCTCGCACTGCGCGCGACGCCGTATTCGGAGAGCGCGCGGCCTGTGCTCGGGTGGCGGCTGCATGTCTTCGACAGCGCGATTGAGGACGCCCGACACGTTCATATCGTTGCCCGGTCACCGTTTACTCACGGGGCATCGAGCGCTGGACCGAGCGCGATGGGGCGATGCGTCTCTGGCACGAGAGAACGCGCAGGCAAGGAGTCGGGGCGGAGATCAAGGCGAATGGGAAGCATTGGCGTTAAGACTGACGCAAAGCGCGAGAAGGTCGCTTCGATGGCAGCGCGAGTGGATGTTGTTGACACGGGCGCGAAGAAAGCTTTGGCGGAAGGAGCCTCGGTCGCAATGATCCTTATTTCTACTTGCGCTGTGCGTGTCACCTGGCATGGACATACTCAAGTCCATGCTTTTCCTCTCCCAGTTGACTTCGAAAATACAAAGCTCCGTATCGCACGCAAGTCATCTTATCTCGAGGTGAGCACTTGTCTTAGTAACAGGTTATCCGCATACTTACTAGATTTCACGCTGTACAATTCAGGTCGTCGCACCCGTTGCAACGGCGATGCGGACCCACGGCGCAAAGTTCCCCGTTTTCCTAACAAACAAAGGGCCCGCACTCTGGAACATCCCCCGCGTCGATCTAGACAGCCTTCCTCTCCTCGATCTCCCCAACGACGATCGGGTCTCGCGATGGGTCATACCTCATATCGGCAACTCATACACGCTTTCTCGAGACTTCACAGTCCTAATCCGCAAGCAGGCAGCCAACGACATCGCGGACAGGCCGCTGCTCGACTTGAAGCAGCTGCTCTACTGGATCATGAGCGCATCGTGCGGCGAGAATGGCCACCACGCGCCAGTCGCCTTGTGCGTCGGAAACCCCTGGGACGACGCCTGCTCCACGCTCATCTTCGTCACCGGCCTGCGGCTCGACCTCACCTCGCACGCCGTCGTCGCGGACGCGTGGGTGCTCACATTGACGCCCGCCATCGCTCAGCGGCTGCCGGACCGCGCGCTGCACAGCCTGGCAAAAGAGCTCGTCGAGCTCGCGTCGGACGCGCGAGACATGCTGAAGCACCTCTTGCCGGCGGCGACCGAGCGGTGCCGCACATGGGCGCACAATGAGAACTGCGAGTACAGAGCCAAGGGCACTGTCCCCCTGACCAACCTAGACAGCGGTGCGGACCCGATCTGCTCGTGCGGCCGCGGCGTTGGGACCTCGAGCGAGCTCCCGTTCCGCCAGCGGTGGAAAGCGTTCGCGCCGTTTGTGACGCGCGCGGCGCTCGGCCCGCTCTTTCCGGTGCTTTACCTGGAGACGCTTAGGATTAGCGCCTTCGGAGAGAGCAGAAAGGCGGACACGATACATGACGATGTATGCTTCTGCGCTGCGTGTGGGAGCGGGGGGAGGGTAGAGGCTTCACTGCAGGTGTGCAGTAAGTGTAGGTTCATGAAGTATTGTTCTGCAGAGTGTCAGAGGAAGGACTGGAAGAGGCATAAGTTGGTGTGTGCCGGTTTGAAGGGAAAGAGGGCTTGAGTGCTGTATCTTGGTGCTAATTTTTGACATGTAAAGTTGTGAATAGTTGTAGTTTTTGCAATAGGATATCGCATCGTCGAATCGTCATAGCTTGACGGTCGGGGTACGATTATGCCTTGCTATTGCGTTGGCATGATCAGCGACCGTACGCGTCGGCAACGTGCTATCTGCAGCTATTCATCTGATATTGACACAGATTCATCAGACGCAATGCTCGCACCTTTCTCTCTCGACTAATACCATTGCTCAGCTAACGACTCGCACCACACATACATGCAACCCTTGAGTGTGAGGAACAAGATACTTTGAGCCAGTAAAATATACAGGTGAAAACATGAGAAGTATATCTCCTAATGTCAGCTTATTTACACGCCGCCTTGTGGCTCTTCCAATCTTTGCGCTGACACTCCATCGAACAGTACGTTGTCGTCCTGCATCTGCCGCACATCAGCAATGACGGTCTACCCGGTCCGCCACAAGCAGCACAGAGAGGTGAGCTGTCCAACTTTTCATCCCTCAGCATCCTGCCTTCATTCTCCAGATACGACACGGAAAACAGCGGACTCAACGCCGCTCTGGTGGCGTAAGGCGCGAATGCTTTCCAAGGTCCACTGCAGAAAGAGGACACCTCAGCCGTTCCCATGCCGCGCCCGCACGAACAGATTGGGATCCCGTCGACCTTCAGAGTCAGAGGTATGGCCGCGCTTTGCTGATATTCGCACTCAGCGTGGTGCGTCCAGGTGCGACAGCGCTCTGTGACCGCGGGCAGCAGATGCTTCCAGAGCTCCATTGTTCCCGGCTCGGTTACGATGCGATCGATATCCGGAGAGAGCGCTCTGAGTGCAGGAGCAAAATGCGACGTTATGTCGCCGTTCAGGGGAACGACCCACGAATCCGCGACTACGGTGTGCGAGGCGGGGTCAAGGCGCAACTCGGAGATGAAAATGAGCATGTAGCACCCAAAATCGGGACAGTCAAGTCCCTTGACACACGGCGCAGCCGGGCCGCGGATGCCTGCCGCACCTAGTAGGATGTCGTGCAAAGTTTGCTTCAGGGTGATCGTGGACTTGCGAACGCCGCTCTCGGGCTGTTGCTGTCCTTTAGAGACTCCACGTCCCGGGTCGGACAGTCCGAAGTCAACGTGAGGATTTAGCCACTGGGCTATGCGCGAACGAACAGCACCAGACGGCTTGAGGCTAGGCAACTTGTCCAAGACGACTCGGTGCACGTTCCAGAGTGCATGCCCTTGCTCCGTCAAGAAGACAGGAAACCTCATATTCCGAGTTGTCACCGTTGTCGAGACAGGTGCCAAAACCTAATCAGGCAGCGTAAGCGTTGTATTTAACCCCTTAATAGTGCGCAATATGCTCACCTCGATGTAGGATGACTTTCGGGCAATACGAAGCCTAGCGCGATCAAAATCAACCGGAAGAGGGAAGACGTGCACTTGTGCGTGCCCTTTCCAAGAGACATGGACGCTACATGGCGTCGCAGGCTCCATCACTACAGACGCTCCCTGTGCCAGGCTGGACCTTGCACCGTTCTCGACGACGTCCACTCGAGCGGTTAATGAGGATACTTCCTCGTGCTTGTGGTTCATCGAGATGTTGACGCTCGAGTCAGTTTCCCGCGGGTTTGTCTCTTTTCTGTCAGCAGCGCCAGAGCTAGTAACAGACTGTCCGTCTGTCAATGACGAGGTAGTGAATGGAGAGCTCCTGAGAACGTGTACATGTCGCTCGTCGTCGACCCGACCGGAAAAGATCCGCTGTAGAAACCCGATTTTGGAGATGAGCGTTGGCGTAGAGCTGTGCGGCGTCGAGCGCACAACAAGCGCCACAGACATCTGCGGCTCGACCGTCAGTATTGACGCCGGTGCCTGGAACGCAGCTACGATGTCCGACGATCCGCCTCTCCCCTTCTCGTCCTCAACAATCAGCACCGTCTTGTCGCCCTTGTCGGTCGTGTCAGCAGCCTCCGCCACAACCACCTTCCCGAACGTGACGTCAATAGATGGAAAAGTGTGGGACGCCATGCGGCCAAAGACCTCGCACTGCAAAATAGGGGCACCCTGCTTGTCAAGTTCGCCTTCGATTGCGCGCAGGTGCGACCTCGGCACGGTAAGCACAATCCATACTGTTACTGGAATGATACGCCAATCACGATACACGTCACCGCCCATTCCCGTTCGAATTTTGTATGCGACCTCGGAGGGTTCGATCCAGTCAACGGTATGCACCCCGAGAAGATGTAGGTGACAGCAGAGATCTTGGAGGTAGTTCGAACCTGTCACAGTGAACAGCGTTCGATCTGTTTTGATAAGCTCGATCAGCTCGCGCATGACGCGCGTCCAATCTGCCGTGGCGTGCGCTCTTGAGCTAGCATCTGTGCTGTGGTCACTCCTTGCGACGCTGAATACATGTTCACGGACCGCATCAAGGAGCTCTGCAAATGTGCGACGGACGTAATGGATGCGGTGAGTCATTACCGTGAACGCCCCTGTATAGGATGACCAAAAGTCCTTGTACTTGGCGCTCATGTCTTCGTCTGCGAACATCTTCAAGTAAATGTGGTAGAAAGCCCTTGCCAGCTCTCCGTGCGCAAACACCGAGCGACCAGGTACAAACTCAGCCTTCACGTCCCCAGGCATGGGACGGCGCCACACTAGCCGCTCGTGGTACTGCTCCAACATTTCTCGTCGATCGAAGAGTTTTTCCCGGCTGTCGGTGGCGTGACGAAGAGTTTGGCACACAGACACCTCGTAAAGATTGGAGTGCGTGGTGAATCCCGACACAAACGCCGTCGGAACGAGCCCAAGCAAGAGAGACAGTGTACCCAGGTCACAGCAAGTGTACTTGAGCAAACCTTTGGGCACATCTTGGCCTTCTGGAAGTAGAGTCTCGGTATAGAGCACACCGAAGCGTGAGGCGCGTTGCAACAGTGAACCGGCATGGACAAGAATGTTGAGTAGACCGAGGTCGTCGGAGAGATTGGAGGTGTCGACGACGTCAAATGCGGTGGGAAGGGGCTGAAGTGCGGTAGAGGACTGGCTGTCAAAGGTGATACAAGTGGTCTTCCAAGGCGCGGTCAGAAATGGTGTCGTAGCTGATTTGGTATCGCAATAATAGCGCAGGGCCTTGCAGAAAGAGAGCGCGTCTCCGCAGAAGAGTCGCACGACGAATTGAACAGAGGAAGGAGCTCCTCCCGTCGTAGATATAGTGTCACTGCTCCTACGCAAGATAGCGAACAAGGACGTGCACCACAGGGAGAACTGTCTCCGCGCGGCAGGGATAACAACGTTCAGCATCAGGTCATCCTCGTACTTCTCCGCCCGCACCCTTGACCACCTGTCGGTGTTCTGCAGGTCAACAGAGATGAAACTATCAGAAAGATGGAAGGACGTGAGCGGGTAGGAGAGATGATGAACGCTAAACTTGTCGCCAGACATGGAGTGCACAAACGTCGGATTAACAAGCTGCGCCGTGGCTACCGTCTCAGCATCGTACGCCGTCACGCCCGTCTCCCAGAATCGACGAAACCCCCTAGTCACAATGCGCACGACGTGCGGCGCCAGAGGCCCGGCAGACCGCGCCGCCCAGTAGTTGAGGTTTGGGGGGGCGGTGGGAATTCGCTCCCCCTGGATGGTCTTCATGCCCGAGATTGTCATGACTTTGAACTGCACTCGCTCGGTCTTCGTGAGGGTGGCGCTCCTGAGATAAAGCCGCCAGTATTTGCGGACAACCGAGAGCGTGTTGGCATCGCAGAATGAGACGTGACGGCTGTAAGAGGAGCGTTTCCAGTCTTCGAGGGATGCTGATGTGGCAAGTAGCTTAGCACAGTGGGTTACGAGAAGAGACAGAGAGGATTGGTCGATGAGGAAATCGAAGAAAATGTTCCACATCAGAGGGAGTTTTTCCTCGATGTTGGTCTGTTCTCCTAGTAAGGTTACCAAGACCACATTACGTGCTACAGCGTGGAGTTAGCTGAGTTGTGTTAGCGACTATGGCCCGAAAATTGGACGTACCTAGAACGGCTCCTTCAACATCGACACATGTGAAGTCAAGGCTTCGATCTACGGTGTGACGCGTCAGAAAACTCGCCAAAGAACCAAGACGTAGCGAGCCCTGGCCTCACCAAGGTGAGATCCATTTGCGCTCATATGAACCGTGTGCAAGATGCTTCTGGGATCTCCGCATCCGAGTAACAATATGTTGTCTGGGGTACCAACTGGTAGATCTTGAGTGAGAGAAACGGGCGACGTATTGCCAATGGGATAGAAAAAGGTTTTTCCTGGCCAATGTATAGTATGCGACATCTTGATCGCAGGTACTCGTCGAGGAGGCAAAGATGAGTTTGAGAGAATACGGTGGACTCGGGTTAAACGGAGAAGAGAGCGAGCGACGGGAACGAAAGTCCGCTTGTACGCGAGGGGAGGGCAGATGGTTATATAGACTGAGTGGATCGGCGGTTCAACCTTCAATCGGGAAACCGATCCCGCAGTTCTTCCAAAACTGGCCGCGGCAATCAATGTCTGGACGCAGGAGAGACGACAGAGGAAGCACGTAAAGGTGCACAGCCAAAACGGCACTTCGAGAAGTAGGAGAGAATACCGCGCCGCTCAGCGTCTAAATTTGTCTACTGTCTTCCGCATCTTGGTGTTGTCTTATGGTCTGTAGGATTGTACAGGTGTTAATATTCATGAGGACACAGGCGGAACATATCCTTTCTGCATCATTTAGCCGAAAAGCCAGTGTAGGAAGCTGGAAGTTATGTTGTGGCTTTCCTTACCAGCGTGGGCCCATACAGCTTTACTTACAGTCGAAGTGTAAGCTTCGATATTGCATCCTTCCTTTAGTGACGTGCCGTGGTCGAAACACGGGCGTTAGGTGGCGCGCTATATGCGCTGAAACAAGCATGAGGGTATCCAGCGATAGGCGTATTAGAAGCACAAGTCGGGCCTAGATCCAGAAGAAGCGCCCTATAAGCAACCTCACCAAGAACGGTAACACACTGTCATTGCGACGAGACGCTTACTGCATGGGGACCGTCGAAATCAGCAGGGTGGGTTCGGCCTTCGATTTAGCCTCTTTACACGTGCATTACGACCGCAGCTCGAAAACAAGACAATCCCCCGACATTTCATTCGAAAGTCCCTCAATTCACCCGCGTCAACGTGTCATAGGCCTTCCCGTAGACTTGCGGACGCAAAATTGGCTGCGGGACTTGGTGTAGTCGTTGGTTGACGTTAATCTCGTTGGTTGTAGAGGTCGGATCCGAGAGCTTCACGATGCGAAGCTCGAAATCAGAATCAGAAGTTAAATGAAAGATCGTCGAGAAATACGCATCTCCATCCTTCAGCGATCTGATCACTGCTTCCTCGTCCAGAAGCACCCCACGAACCGTACCCGCAAGCGCTCGAAGCCCTTATTTGCTCTTTCCAACACCTTATCTAGAGACACACAGAGTCAGCGCCTTCGGGGACGGAAAAGTGGACGCGATACCGTCGGATGGTGTCAGCTTTGCACTACATGCCGAAGCAAAAGGGAACTAACGCTCCAAGTTGCAGGGAGTGATGATCTACGGATTCTGTTCCGCGAAGGTCCAGTGGAAGGGTTGAAAGGAGCATAGGTCAGTGTGCGCCGATTCGAAGGGAGGGACAGTATGAGGGCTACAGAACGCCCGAGCGACGTCAGCGCGTTATTTACAACTATTTGTACTTACTGTTGGATGAGATTTGCTTCGGGCAGAACGCATACACTTTTGTTGCTTGACCACTTTGGCTATTTAGCTTATCACATGTAATGATGTTCATGATTCACAAAGTGTCACGAAACGACAGCTACACATGTAGAGAAATGACAAATAACTTGTAGTTTACGCCACCTCATTTACACATCGACTTGTGGTTCTTCCAGTCTTTGTGTTGACACTCCGTCGAACAGTACCTCGCTGTCTTGCATCTGCCGCATATCAATAGCGTCGGTTTACCTGGTCCACCACAAGCGCTACAGCCTTCGGTTGATTCGCCCAGCTTCATATCCATCACCAGTCCACCCACACTCTCGAGATAGGACACAGCAAACAGCGGGCTCAGTGCCGCTCTCGTGGCATACGGCGCGAACGCTCTCCACGGGCCCTTGCGGAAAGCAGGTACCTCTGTAGCTCCTATGCCACGTCCGCACGAGCAGATTGGAATTTCGTCGACCACCAAAGTCAGGGGTATGGTTGCGTTGCGTTGATATTCACAGTCTGGCTTATGCTCCCATGTGCGACAGCGCTCCGTGACCGCGGGCAACAAATGTTTCCAGAGCTCCATCGCGCCTTGCTCGGTCGTGAAGTGGCCGACATCTGGAACGATCGCTCCCAGAGCAGAGGCGAGCTGTGACACCAGACGTTCGTTCAGGGGCACGACCCACGAGTCTGCGACGATAGTGTGCGAGGAAAGGTCGAGGCGCAAGCTGGCGACGAAGATGAGAGTATAGCACCCGACCGAGGGATGATCGAGCCCTATGACGCAGGGCGCAAGTTTTCCGTCAGTGCCGGCGGCGCCAAGGAGGATGTCATGCAGAGATTGTTTTAGGGCGACCATGGCCCGTCGAGCGTCGTTCTCGGGCTGTTGGCTTTCTTGATATACTCCCCGTTCCGCATCGGACAGCGTAAGTACAGTACGACATGTGGATTCAGCCAATCAGTTATGCGCGAGCTGACGGCGCCGGATAGTTTGAGGAGCGGTAGCTTGTCCAAGACGACTCGGTGCATGTTCCAGAGTGCAGGTCCTTTCCCCGTCAAGAAGACAGGAAACCTGACGTTGCGCATTATCACAGTCGTTGAGATGGGTGCTACTACCTAAGTCATGAGTGTAAGTGGTCACGTTTGGCGTTATACTTATGACAAATGTGCTTACCTCGGTGTATGATGACTTGCGGGCGATGCGAAGTCTAGCACGGTCGAAATCGACTGGGAGAGGGAAGACATGCATTTGTACGTGTCCTTTCCAAGATACTCGGACGGTATGCACTGTCGTAGTCTCCATCGTCACTGACGCTCCTCGTAGCAAGCTAGATTTTGCCCCGTCCTCGACGACGTCAACCCGAACGGTCATCGAGGACACTGTATCGCACTTGTTGTCTATGGAGACGTCCACGTTCGTCGTCCCAGCCTTCTGCAGGCTTGGCTCCGTGCCCTCGTCCGCAATCGGGCCGGCAACAGCCTGTACACCTGAAGCTGTCGAGGTAAAGAATGGCGAGCTAGGGAGAATATGCACATGCCGCTCGTCGTCAACGCGGCTAGCAAATATATGCAGACGCATTCCGATCTTAGATATGAGCTTTGGTGAAGCGCTGTGTGGGGTTGATCGCACAGCGAGGGCCACCGACATCTGTGGCTCAACTAGCAATGCCAACGCTGGCGCCTGAAATGCAGCCACGAGGTCCGACGTCCCATGTCTTCCTTTCTCGTCCACTACAATGCTCACCCTCTTGTCGTTTTTGTCCGCATTGCTGCCTACTTGTCCCACCACTGCTTTTCCGTATGCAAGGCCGATAGAGGGATAATTGTTGGACGCCTGGACGCCGAATACCTCGCACTGCAATATCGGGGTTCCTTGCTCGTCGAGTATGCCTTCGACTGTGCGCAAGAGCGACCTCGGAACGGTAAGCACGACCCAGACTATTTCCGGGACTTGACACCATCCCCGGTACGCATTGCCACCCATCGCCGCTGCTCTTTGGCGGTGGTACGCAATCTTAGATGGTTGAACGAGGTCGGCGGTATGCAGTCGGAGGAGATGTAAATGACCACAGAGATCTTGGAAGAAGTTGGAACCTGATAGCAGCTTTCGGTCGTTGCTGATCAGGTCGAGCAGCTCGCTTATGACACGTGTCCAGTCTTCCTTGGCGTACGCTCTAGAGTTGGAAGATGTATCACGGTTCTCGGGTGAACTGCCGAGAACCTGGCCGTGTACAGCGTCAAGAAACTCTGCAAATGAACGGCGAACGTAGTGGATGTGGTGCTTCATCTCCGTGAGTACTGCTTCCTTGGGTGAAGAGAAGAAGTTCTTGAACTTGTTATTCATGTCTTCATCGGCGAACATCTTCAAGTAAACACCAAACAATGCCCCTGCAAGTTCACTGTGCGCGAATGTCGGGCGACCAGGGATAACATGGGCATTCACGTCCCCGGGCATGGGACGACGCCACACTAGCCGCTCGTGGTACTGCTCCAGCACTTCTCGAACGTCCGTGTCTTCTGGTGCAGTTCGAGCGCTATGGCGGATGATTTGGTACATGAGTACCTCGTGAACGTTGGATTGGGTAGTGAATCCGGATACCAGCGTCGTCGGAACAAGCCCAATGAGGAGCGAAAGTGTGCTCAAATCACAGCATGCGCGCTCGAGTAAGCCGTTGTGCGCCTCTTTGCCTTCCGGAAGAAGCGTTTCGGTGTAAAGCGCTCCAAAGCTTGAGAGACGCCGCAACAGTGAGCCGGCGTGGGTGAGAATGTTGAGCAGACCGAGGTGGTCTGAGAGGTTGGAGGTATCAACGACGTCGAACGCGGTGGGAAGGGGCGGAATCGCATCCGAGGGCTGGCTGTCGAAGGTAACACATGTAGTCTTCCAAAGTGCGCTCACGATTGGTGTGTTAGGCGACTTGGTATCGCGGAAGTGACGTAGGGCCTTGCAGAAAGCGAGCGCATCTCCACAGAAGACTCGCACAACAAAGGGCGAAGCGGGCGGCGCCCCACTTGCTGGAGTAGAATTGCCGTTTTGAAGGACAGAGGACAAGGATGTGCACCATGAGAGGAACTGCTTCTTGGCGGTAGGAATGATAATCTTGAGCAGCAGGTCATCCTCGTACTTCTCCTCGCGCTCACGCGACCAGCCTTTTGTGCTCTGCAGGTCAAGCGTAGCAAACGGCTCGGCGAGATGGAAGCAAGTGAGCGGATACGAGAGACGATGGACGTTAAACTTGTCTCCGCAGACCGAGTACAGAAAGGTCGGGTTGACGAGCTGCGCCTTGGCTACTGTCTCGGCATCGTATGCTGTCACGCCCGTCTCCCAGAACCGCCGGCAGCCCCTGGTCACGAAGTTCATCGCATGGGTCGCAAGTGGGCCGGCAGAGCGCGTAGCCGGGTAATTGAGACTTTTGGCGGCGTGACCCCACTCCTGCTGGAACTTCCTGATGCTCTCCGCTGTCGAGGCTTTGAACCGCCTGTGCTCGACCTTTGTGAGCGTAGCGCTCTTGAGATAGAGTTGCCAGTACCCGCGAACGACAGAGATCGTGTTGGCGTCACAGAAAGATATGGAGCGGCTGTACGAGGTGCTCTTCCACTCATCAAGGGATGCTGACGCTGCGACAAGCTTCGTACATTGGGCGAGCAGAAGAGATAGGGAGGGCTGGTCGATGAAGAAATCGAAGAAGATGTTCCAGATCAGAGGCAGCTTTTCTTTGACTCTTCTCCGAGCAAGGTAAGTAGAATCACATTGCGTGCTAAAGCGTCGGGTCAGCCAAGCTATACATGCAACCATGGACTGTGGTTGGACTCGCCTAGAATGGCTCCTTCGAGATCAACACATGTGAAATCAAGAGTTCGACCTACGACAGAATTGCATCAGAAATGTCAGTGTATCGGGCGATATGACAGTCCCTCACCAAGCTTTGAGCCGTTTGTGTTCATGTAGACCGTATACAATATACTTCTAGGGTCTCCACACCCGAGCAGCAGGATGTCGGCTGATGTTCCAGTCGGTAGATCCTGGGTAAAGGACACGGGGGACGTGTTTCCAATAGGATAGAAGAAGGTCTTTCCGGGCCAGAGTACGGTATGCGACATCGTAAGCGAAGATTTTGATGTGAAGATGAATGAAGAATCGAGAGCGGGACTGAAACTTCAGTTGGAGACGAGTATGACTGCAAGGGGGAGGAAACTAAGAGTGTCTCTCAAGACCCGAGTGGACCACGAACGGTTATATGAGTCCAGACAGCTTTGATCGAGAAAGTGCACCTACAATCCTGCCAAACGCGAGCGCGGCGATCAACATGTGGCACATAACACCGAAGAAAAAGGGAAGGTGTAAAAGTGCACAGCAAGAACTATGCTTCGAATATAGGAAAGAATACTAGTGAGCTCAGCGTCTAAATGATCCGGCTGTTTGTTACGTACCTAGACCTACACAGTAGACGGCGAACTCGGCCTCAGGCCTCATTGGTGTCCAGTTCAGGCCAGTCTTCGCAAAAGAATATTTGAGAGCATACTAATGTGCATGTAGGCTGAAATCACGCGGCCTCTAATCATCGATCAGATTGCCCAAGAGGTTGCCTGTCGAGTGCGTGCGCAGATCTCCGAAGCCTCGAACCGGATGTCGATTTACTGCTCGAAGCGCTGGCATGACTTACAAGACGTCACATTTGATATTTCGAGTGGAACTTTTGTGGGTGACGCGACACGAGGTACCCTGCTACTGGGAAGGTGGGGGAGAGCAGGAGTATCGTAGATGCGCAGACTGTTAATGTTCGAATGGAACGTATCATATGTACATTCCGCCGCACTGGGTCCACTGATCAATGATAGGAAATTAGACGCGTCGATACATTTATCTCGTGCAAGAAAAGCCAATGACCTTGATTTGGTCCTTACATATGATCACGACCGCAACTCTGGGACAAGGTCCTCTCCTCGTCCTTTGATCAGAAAGTCCTTCAGATTCGTGATAGCCTTGATTTCCCTCGCGCGCAACGTATCGTAGGTCTCCCCGCCAACGTGGGGCAGCAGAACCGCCTGCGGAAAAGCGAGTAGCCGGGGGTTGATGTTTGGCTCATTTGGGTAAACATCGAGCCCAACGGCCGAGAGCTGCAGGGGGCGTGCCCCAGGGTTAACGTCAAAATCTCAATGGAAGATCATAACAGAGACGTACATGCCCGTCCTTCAATGCCCTGATCACCGCTTCCTCATCTAGGACCGCTCCACGCGCCGTATTCACAAGCACCGAACCTCTCTTCATCATCCTCACCTCCCGCTCGCCCAGCATCCCTCGAGTCACGTTGTTCAGCGGCACGTGCACGCTCAGTACGTCTGCCTCCCTCAGCAATCCTTCCAATGAGTCTACGTATTCGCACCACGGAGGCACCTCGTCTGCACCCTTCTTCGATCGCGAATGATACACAATGCGCATACCCAACGGCCTCGCGTAATGTGCGAGACTCAGGCCAATCGTGCCCAGGCCAAGAATAGCGAGTGTTCTCCCTTGAGGGCCGTGGGCACGCGCCGCGTAGTTATACTGCGGATCGCGCCACCCAAGCTCGGGGGAGAGAAGATGACGTTGGGCGGCTGAGTAATGCCGAAGGCACGAGATGATGAGGTACAAAGCAACCGTTGCGGTCGACTCGCCGCCGGGCGTGTTCGAGACCCCGATGCCTGTTAAGTAGGTACAGACATTAGTTTTTACCGCCAAATAACGGAGGAAACGATGAACTAAGATACTCACCTCGCTCCCGACAAGCCTCCAAGTCAATTTGATCATACCCAACGCCGCTGTGCGCAATCCACCTCACGCTTGCCGGTAAGCCCATAATCAGGGCGCGGTCAAAAACACCGATACGCTGCGCAGATACATTCCGCCTAAAGATCGCGGCGGTCCCCTCGTATGGTCCTCCGGGCTCAAAGCTTGCAAAGAACTCGGTACGAGTGGAAGAGGATAAGGTCTGTCAAGGTCAGTAGCTGAGGTGAGTCAGGGTGCGGACATAGATAACAGAAGCAGCACACACAACGACGTCGGCGATACCACCAAGTAGGTGTTTCAGTTCATCTAGAGCGAACTCGACGTTGCCTGAGATGTCGAATATTGTTAGCGTGGCAAGACAGGGTTAGGGGATGACATACCACATAACAGGACGCGGGGAAGCATGTCGGTCCTAGATCAGTCGGTGCTCCAACGAATGCAGGGCCGTAAAGCAGAAACCACGGGTTGGGTGAAAACGTCCTTGAATAACTTAGTTGATCACCTCGTGACAAAGCAGGAGCGACCGAGCGCTGTCAGACTTCAAAGATAAGAGATTGGAGTGGTATATTATTATACGGAAGCATACAGTACATACTAAGAGCATCGGAAGCAAAAGATTGGAATAGCGGACTGTTCCTAGAAATACACGTACACCCAACAATAGACCGAGCGTGAAGACAAGTAAAGACAAAGATAGCAGTAACGGAGAAAGTCCATGGTGAATCGCCTACTCACAGGTGATAGCGTCCGAGAGCTGCGCCTCGAGAAGGCGCATCTCAAACGCTCGCTTGAAGGGCTCGAACAATTTTCCGGGCACCGCAAAGACGATGTGCTCGAACACGTCCTTGAATACGGGCCCGTGCCGTTCGAAAACTCGTCTACCTTCAACGTCGTCGCCTGCCGCTGGCGGTGTCCGGGGCGCTTCGTCATCTGTCGACCGAGGGCGCTCACCCGTGACGAGCAGCTCTGCCCAGAGCTCTGCAACCTCTTCAACGCGGTTCTCCGATGACCCGCATCCGAATGCACCGAGGATGAGCGCACGGTCGCCGCGCATTTGGAAGATGCGCAATGACCGAGCCATGCGCGTGCGCATCGTCTCGCGGATGCCGTCCTCGAACACAAACGCAGTCGAAGAGTCGATGGAATATGTTTGCTTGATCGCCGCTGCGTTGACAGGGACGGCAGAAAGGACGTTCACAACGAAGGGGGGTATGAACGTACTCTGCGAAATTGACGAGGCGGATGGCACCGTCGTCGATGATGCTTCCTGAGGTTGAGTGGCAGCTGCGGGTGCAGGCGAAGGCGACTTCTTCTTTCTCCTGGGAGATTTGTTCCGGGTTTGAGTCGAAGTACACGGTGACAACGTACCGACGCTCTCGTCAGATCGGAAGACGACTACGCCGGGGCTGTACACCATGGAATGATCGTGCAGGCCCGCACCGTCGATCTTCAAGAACTCGCGATGCGTCCTATAGAACTCTTTAGCATGATCTGTCTGCAGGCTAGCAACAAGAGAACTTGTGCGGGCTAAGGCCTCCTCCTGTTCGTTGCTGCCGTGCAACCAGCCACCACCCGGCCGCTTTGGCGATGCGAACGACAGAACGCCGATCGAGGACTTGGGTAGGTCGCGGTTGGGCTGCGTGCAGAGATCTGGGTGTTGTAAAAGCAAGGCTCGAGCGGCAGCTGTAGTCGAGGAATGGGTGAAGTCGATGGTCGTCGTGAACTTGGCTAGAGACGCTGGGGAGCTTGATTTGCGCCAATCTGCAAGTGACGGGTGGGTGTGGGGGATGAAGGTAGTGCCTTGTTTGCTGATGAGAATATGTGGTCCAATATCGTGGGCAACCGCCATAGTTACAGAGCTATCCATCGGCATCCGAGGAGCAAGCAGCGAGCCATCGGAGTTACCTGAGGATGGCGAAGCAGCAGAAGCAGTAGACGCGAACGACATAGAGTAGGACTTCTCTTCGAAGTACTTGCCGTCTCCGAGAATGATCCTCTGAGTGTCGCGTGCTATCTCGGCCCAGTGCTGATGCTGAGCGCGAAGAGACTGCCGCTGCTTCACTTGCCTGTACCTCTTCTGCCTCTGCGTCTGCCGACGAGACTTGCCATGAGTAGATGTGCTCTTCGCCCGCTTGGCCAAAGATACAGTCACAGCCGGTGTGGCAGAGCGAGAAACTCGCGCCCTGTGATGCTTGCGGTTGGCGGTCGTCTTGCGTTTGTAAACCATAGTGGTTTGCAGAGATGCGATAGAGGGGTTGTAGAGTGTTGCTAGAGTGTTGTGGTAGGGGTTGAGAGTGAGGAAAGGGTGACTCGCTGCCACTCCGCAGCGCTTGGAGCTTGGGCGACGGGCGAGAGAACAATAGCTGACTCATTCGTTTAGGGCAAGCATCTGTGCTCTCGGCCATTGCCGGCCCGCTGTTTCTCCACGGTTTGTCCCGCAGCTCGGAGACTTCTGCATTTCTCCTTCAACATAAACTTAGCATCATTAATGCATATCTGTGCCTGCAGGTTATCGCTTGTGTCTCTCTCATGGATGGATTCGAGAAGAAGAAGGTTCCTTCACCCTGTTCCTCGCTTCAAGTTACCCGCGAATGACAGCCCAGACGCGAACGTTTGCGAAGTATAGCTAGTAAGTACAAGCAGCCGCATGATTCTTTAGCCAACATCTTGGCCACCGAAGCCAACCTCGGAGCATCTCCTTCCTACGAACCAAAACAGGTGGCATACGTGGAGCTCACGTTGGTCACGAAGTCGCTTCCCAGCCTTTTCCTCCCAAAGAGGACTAAACACGTTTAGAATGACTACACCAGGTAGAGTCTCCTTCCCGCCCGGACCGCTCAGTTGGCCTTGAAAGGCCTTGAATGATCGATTCAAAACTTTCTCCTGCACGCCAAGATGCGGGGTAACGGGTTACCCCAGTGAATTTGTGGGGTACGAGCCAATCACCATTTTGACCGCCCTCAACGCCGCATGTCTTGACTCAAGGGCTGGGCGTATTGTCTTAATGCTCGGAGGGTAGGTCTAAAACTGTGCCGGCCGCCGAAACCAAATGTCTTACTTTGTGCTGGACGCCCTACTTAACACGAACTTAGCGCCAAGATCCCACACATACATACCATCAACTCCCGTTGGATGACGAAACAGTCCAAAAGGCACCGATCACATCTACTCCCTCTCGCTTGAACGTGTACGCGACAAGAGTGGAATGGATAGGGTCACGCGGCGCGTCCTCTCGGCGGCTGAACTTCATTTATATTGCAGGCCTGTGTACACCAAGTCGGAGCCCGCGGGACTCTCTTCTTTTCTTGACCTCAACATTCACCACACCATGGCGATGGCGAGCCCTCATGACTCTTCGATTCGAGAGGAGAAGAAGACAGATTCGTTCGACGAGGACGTAACCACGAAAGTGAAGGCTGTCGACGTGGAGAAGATCGAAGATGACGATATGCAACTTCTCGCGCCGAACGTGCGCCCGTCGGCGGAGAGGAAGCTCGTAAGGAAGCTCGACCTCCGGCTTATGCCTACGATCTTCATCATATTCCTGCTCAACTACATCGACGTAAGTCTACACCTTCAACTTGTTAGTCCAAGACTCGCGGCTGACGGCTGCGTCAGCGTGTGGCCGTAACATCGGCCCGGCTCCAAGGGCTCGAGCAGGATTTGGGACTCTCAGGTGCGTATGTCGTGCACCAGGCATCTTCACTTTTGGCTCAATACATACCCCTTTCTTAGACGTTCAGTATGACACGGTGGTGGCTATCCTTTATGCGTCCTATGTTCCCGCGCAGATCCCGTCCAACATGGTGCGTCCCACCTGTCTGAATCGTGGACCCAATGTCCCGGAGTTGACCTACGGAATAGATCCTGAACTACGTCTCAAGGCATGTTTTCGCTAATCAGTTTCTTACGCCATTGTTGACCCTTCCATTCGCCTCTAGACCATCCCTCTACATCGGAGGTTGTGTCATAGGCTGGGGCCTCGTGAGTGCCATGACGGGGGTGCGTGTTACTCCTCAAGACATTGTCCGTTTCTGATAGATCTGGGAAGGTTACTCACAGTTTCACTGGCATCTTAATCTGTCGCGTCTTTATCGGCTTGCCTGAAGCTGCATTCTACCCCGGCTCGACGTACCTTCTATCGAGGTGGTACACCAGAAAGGAGCTCGCATTTCGAGCTGCCGTGCTATACGTCGGTCTGCTGGTGTCCAATGCTTTCGGTAGCGTAAGTGATCCAGGCTCAGATCAGGCGAATTATACTCATACATACGTGTGCGAAGTTGATTGCCGCAGGCATCCTAGCTAATATGCAGGGTACGTTGGGGATCGCGGCGTGGAGATGGTAAGAACACAAACCTCATTCTTTGTTATCGATTTATTCTGACCTCTTTTTTCTGCAAGGCTGTTTTATATCGAGGTGCGGATTCAACCGAAAGTGTTGCAGGGTGGTAACTCAAACCGTACCTGAAGGGAGCTATCACGATGTTTATCGGGTTTCAAGCCCTGTAAGCGTGTTCGCTGCATCAATGTCTCCGCAGCTAATTCAACGTCGACCTAGGTGGTTACTGCCAGATTATGTGAGCGCCGATTCATGAGTTTGTTTGGTCACTCGCTTACCCCTCGTAGCCTAACAACACAAGATGGCTCTCCAAAGCCGAGCGGCGCCTAGCCCAGGTCCGTCTGGCGGAAGATGCCGGTGAGGCAGACCAGGATGAGGAGAATGCATCGTGAGCCTTATCCCGCGCTTCCAATCAGAAAACGTCCACTCACTCGTTTTACAGCTTTTTCCAAGGTTTCATTCTAGCAATAAAGGACCCTAAAGTCCCCATCTTCATGTTCATGACATGCAGTCAACTCCTGGGGCTAAGTTTCGTTAACTTCTTCCCTACGTAAAGCAGTTTCAGAAGATGAGAGGATGGGCGCTAACTACTGTATTAACAGGCTCACAGCAACACTTGGATACTCCACGACCATCACTCTGCTCATGGCCGCGTAAGCTCTCCAATCGTTCTTCATCGACTAAAATCTCACGTAATACCGCCGGATCAGGCCCCCTTGGATTTTTACCGCGATCGTAACCTTGATCAACGCATGGAACTGCGGTAAGTGTTCTTGTCACATATTGCTCCGCGCGTACAACGTCGAACGTGCCGACTCACTGTCTTGGTGCGGCGCAGACCGAACGGGCGAACGGTTTTTCCACCAGACGGCCTGGTGGTGGGTCGTCATGGTCGGGTACATCATTTCACTATCAACGATGACAACCGGTGGACGGTATTTCTCGCTGTTTTTAATGACCTCCGGATATGCTGGTACGCTCGCAACTCTTGGGGTTCTGGCGTGGACGTCAGCGTGTTGAACAAATTCTGATAGGATTTACGCTGACTCTGGTCTGGGTGTCGAATGCGATACCACGCCCGCCTGCCAAGCGCTCGGCCGCAATGGGCCTTGTCAATGGCTTTGGTAACATGGGTAACCTGTGAGTCGAGGATCATCGCGATAAAAAAAAAAGTGAGCTGACATGCGGTCGTTAACCAGGATTGGTTCGTACATTTGGAAGTCAATTTGGGGTCCAGAATACCACCAGTCTATGATTATCGCAATCTGCTCACTCGCGCTGGCAAGCGTCCTAAGCTTTGGTGAATATTCAATTCTCATCCTTGAAAAAAACGAGCACTCACTTACCACCTCACGTCACGTCTGTCGCCAGTGATTCGCTGTCTGTTAATCAGAGACAACAGACGGATTGAGCGGGCGGAGGAGGAGTTTATGCACGGACCAGAGCGCGAGCGGATTGAAGAAGCTGCGAAGCTGGAGGGCATCTCATTTGAGGAGGCCATTCGGAGGCGGAAAGGCTTCCGCTATTTGTATTAGTCTAAGGCTACACTTTGTTCACCCAAAAACTCACAAGTGTATCCACGTTCGTACCAAATGTATCCATATTCATGAATGTACTAAGTATGCCAACCAATCAATCGAAGAAATAGACGTACATGCCCCATTCATAGACGGGATGTCACCAAGGTTTCGTCCTTGGTCACATAGACTTCATAGGGGCTTACCTTTTCCGCGCATTGACCCTTCTGACCCGCACACGTGATCTGTCGGAACTCAAACTTTGAGTGGGGACTTCCTGATCTGGCGAGTGTCGTCGAACTTCGCTCCTTCCATCGACTCTGTGTTATTTTTGACTGACCTCGGACTTGTAGATCGCCCGCACACATTGTGGTCACGCATAGGCGAGACGTCGGGGGAATCCTGATACATGGGATCATCAGCTATTGCTCTAACAAGCTACTCATACATGACGACAAATGCTCTCTACCGCACAACAAGCGCTTTATTGCAGGCTCTCGTAATGTTCTCATCAGACTTTCTTGTACGTGCTCAAAAGAGGTTTATGATGATGCCCAGGTACGCTGCAGGTTTCTACCGTACGCGGTTGCTCTCGTGATGCTAACCCGGTGACCATACCTTTAGGCGAGAGTTCACATCTATCCTTCATTCTGCCTACTCCATGGCTTGGTAAGTACATGACCGTGCGGCATCCCGGCATTTCAGAACGTTCCAGGTAAACTCATTCCTCGAGCTTGATCTGAAATACTCAATGTACTACCAGCAATTCTCGAAGGAACAAGACGGCCCTCCGAGCTATAAACAAGCCGGGTCCTTTTCGCCAGGGGTGGCATCTTCGCGTTCATCCGTACTAAACGTGTTCGAATGTTTGCCTACACGATCGGCGACAGAGCTGCGCGACCCACCACTTTGGCGCTCTGGTTCTGCCGGCTCGCGGATCCGCACCACCCCATTCGAGGTCATGAGTTTGCTCAGATGCTCCATATCACGATCTCAAATAGCAGCAGAGGGATTAAAAGCGCCAACCGTTCCATTCATCTGGTTTCCCCGCGCACCCACCAGGTCCTCGCGCGCTACTCGTGCAAAGAAATGTCATCCGAGAACGAAAAGAAGGCGGATTCCTTCGAGGAACAGACCGGCGTCGTCGATGCGGGGAAAGAAGCTGTCAAGGTTGCGGAGGTCGAGATCCTCAGTGACGAACACCGTCGATCAGCCGAGCGTAAGCTAGTGCGCAGGCTCGACTTTCGGCTCATGCCTACCATCACGATCATATACCTTCTCAACTACATCGACGTTTGTTACCTTTTGCAATTTTACACGGCGTAATCACTGATCGTTTCGTTCATCAGCGTGTTGCGATCACGGCCGCTCGACTGCAAGGGTTGGAACAGGATCTCGGCTTGACAGGTATGGCTACCAGCTTACCAAATCATTCGTAACACCGGTTTATCTTTTCTCTAGATGGCCAGTATGACACAGTCGTGGCGATTCTCTATGCTTCTTACTGCCCGGCGCAAATTCCGTCAAATATGGTAAGTACTTGCTGGTACCGTAAAGGCCATGACGTTTAAACATTTCTTCAGATCATAGGTTACATCTCGAAGTAATAAAAATATTCAGGTGGCGTTGTACTTTGTGCTAACATCTACATTTAGACCGTCGCTTTACGTTGGTGCATGTGTCGTAGTATGGGGACTAACGAGTCTTTGTACTGGAGTAAGTCACGATGTTGTTCTTCTAATCTACCTGCGCTCATCCTTTTTCCAGGCCACGCATAACTACGCCGGTATCATGGCATGTCGTATATTTATTGGTCTCCCTGAGGTCAGGTTCACTATTTCCCGTCGCTGAAGAAATCGATGACTGAGATTATCCGCCAGGCTGCATTTTACCCCGGATGTTGCTACATTCTGTCGCGATGGTATACCAAAAAGGTCAATGCTTCGTCTCGTGTTGAAAAAATTGTTGACAGTGTTTCACTGCAGGAATTGGCCTTTCGCAATGCGATTTTCTACACGGGCCTTTTGATATCTAATGCGTTCGGGAGTGTGAGTCCCCGCCGCCCCTTCGTGTTATGATGTTAACTGTTGAGCAGTTGATTGCCGCTGGTATTCTTGCAAATATGGAAGGAGCTCTAGGGCTCCCAGCTTGGCGTTGGTAAGATCTCATTCCAAGATACTTACTATGATTCTAAGTCGCTGACTGATACTTCCAGGGTGTTCTATATCGAGGTGAGATCACACGATGTCCAACGATAATAACTGGATTTCTGACTCGATGCTATATGGGAAGGGTGCAATAACTATATTTATCGGCTTCCAAGTCATGTGAGCTTTCCCGCTCATCTACCATCAACGTTGACGATGCTTACGAAGCATCCAGGTGGCTATTACCGGACTACGTGAGTGCTTGTTGTTTTTCACGCTGAACTGCAGCTAAATGGCGAGACAATAACAGCCAGGAAACACCAGATGGCTTTCTGACGCTGACCAACGCCTAGCTAAAGTCAGGCTAGCGGAGGATGCAGGCGAAGCTGATCGGGATGATGATGATATGTCGTAAGATTCATATCTGCAATGAAGACGATACATCCGTTTACCGTACTCGACAGCTTCTTTGAAGGCTTCAAACTGGCGATAAAAGATCCGAAAATTCTCATCTTTATGGTCATGAACTGCGCGCAGCTTGTCGGACTCAGTTATATCAATTTCTTCCCGACGTAACTACTCCCGTTTTCTGGCTATACGTAGCCTACTTATGACCTTTTACACAGGCTGACTCAGACACTGGGTTACGGCACTACGGATACGCTTCTTCTTGCTGCGTAAGCACACATTCACCAATGGCTGCCACGTCTTTGCGCTGCGCTTACTGACGAGTTGTTGCAGTCCGCCATGGATCTTCGCTACGATCGCATGCCTCATTGGGGCGTGGATTGCAGGTAAGCCTCATCCGGCATACCGATTTTGTCCAATGGTTAAAATATATCATCGCAAAAGACGTCAAAGGGGATCGATTCTGGTGTGTTACGGGGTGGTGGTGGGTCGTTATAATCGGTTACATCATCGGCTTGTCCACCATGAACACCGGTGCAAGATATTTCACCCTTTTCTGCATGACGGTTGGATACTGTGGTCCGTGTTTGTCTGATTTGATTGATATCTTTCTCATCTGAGTTCTGTCGCGTCTCAAAAGGTTTCGCGTTGACCCTGACGTGGGTATCCAATGCTATTCCTCGACCGCCGGCCAAACGCTCCGTCGCCATGGGCCTCGTCAACGGGTTCGGCAATCTCGGAAACTTGTACGTTTGCTGATATCCGTATCAAATTTATATGATCTGACACCCTCAAACGTAACCCTAGGATTGGATCATTCATCTGGGAATCGCAATGGGGTCCCGAGTACCACCCTTCAATGATCATTGCTTTAGCTAGTCTGGTCTTCGCCTTTTGCCTGGCATTGGGTATGGATGAATTCATAAATTTTACGGGAATCGCCTCTAACTCCTTCGAAGTACTAAGATACATGTTAAGAAGGGAGAACAAGCAGATGGACCGCGACGAACTCGCTGTCATGGAGGGACCCGGTCGGCAACGCATCGAGGAGGCAGCGAAACTAGAGGGTATCTCATTCGAGGAGGCTGTTCGCAGAAGAAAGGGTTTCAGATATCTCATATGATTTGTTACACATATTTTTCTCATCTCTAGGACCACGGGTACTGTGACTAAAACGCAATGTATCGTTGTTCACAAATTGTATGTGTAAAGGCTGCGAAATTAGGGGTGAATACGTGATTGTTTCGTTTACGCGATTTTGCCGCGAGTGCACCGAGGATAACGCGGAATCCGCATTTTCCGGCGGTCCAGCAGTCCAGCAGTCCAGCTGTCCAGCCACGGGTCCAGCCGTCCGCCCCGCGTTCCATCAGTCCGGCCGTTCAGTTCAGATCCGCGAAAGACGTCAAACGCGAAGGCGACTACGACAGCTCGCAAGAAGAGGACTCGTCTCTCTGTCAAGAACAACAAGGCTACATTACACACTGCAGCTTCTTGGGCGGATGCAAGTCGGCACCCCCGCATGTCGACCTTCGTCCACAGCGATCTCACTCGCAGGTTGGGCCATCCGCGTCTGAGGCTACATCGAGCTCTCAGTCCTTGGCTCTCGCCCTTGATGAAGCCCTCTCGCATATCGACCTTACGCTTCAGTCCTCCACCCATTGGTGAGCAGCAAGTGCAAACAGTGCGCTGTCGAGCCCGACGACGATCTCAGCCATCCCTTTCCAGCTTCGACAGCACCACCAGCTCTCCAGTCCGTATCCTCGCACCCTCCCAGTCAGCAAGCAATCGTCCTATTATGAAGTGGATAGTCTGAGATGACCGATGCACCGCTGCTCGCGTCGCACGCAGATACCATCATTGAGTTTGTCCATAACTCCACCAGTGATGAATTTCATGACTCTTGTCTAATCAGTCCCAGCCTGGTCGAGTGCGCACGAGTGCATGACACCCTCGTGTGTTGCCAGCGCCCAGAGTGCGCGCGAAGTCATGCTCTATGCACGAGCCAGCGAGCAACTCTCTCACCGACAACCACGCCCTCACAACCCCAGGTACTGACAGCAAATAAGCACGCGCGTTTGGGAGGCGCTCTCGTTCCAGTCGCAATGGAGCAGATGCTGCGCCGATCGACATTCTTTGCAAGGACACTTGTTCTTGTTTTCGGGTGCCAGCGAGTCGCCCGCATTTTAGGACGCAGGCAGCGGGGAGCCCCAGGTTGCTCATCCCCGCGCCCTGCCAGGCAAACTGTCTTTCAGTAGCTAGCTCGGTGCGCCAGGATATGCAGGAGGATTTCCCGAAGACCTCGAGCCAGCGGCATGTCATTTCCCTCGATGATGTCGGGCCAGCGGCATGCGGCCGCTCCCGCTACCAGAGAAGGGATGCTTCCCACTGTAGCTGGGCACCATCGGGGCGGCTGCTTCAGCGTTGGGGCTTCCGGCATCAGCGCTACTGATACCACTGCCACCGTCAATGATACCTCTCGGGCGGGCCGTCACCATATCGTCTCCACATTGGCACCTCGACTCGGCCGGCGCTTTGGCCCAACCGGCGACGATGCAGACGAGCTCACCACCAGGGCTGCCCGGCCCATGCACCGCTGCTCTGTTCGGCCTGTTGATTGCTAGCCCCAGCACGGTTCTGCCGGCCTGTCAATTGCTAGCACCTGGCACCGCTGCTCTGCCGGCCTGTCAACCACCAGCTGGCACACTGGCACCA
>NW_006913059.1:2022854-2167686 GCF_000271625.1 Coniophora puteana RWD-64-598 SS2
CCGGCAGAGCAGTGGTGCCAGTGTGCCAGCTGGTGGTTGACAGGCCGGCAGAGCAGCGGTGCCAGGTGCTAGCAATTGACAGGCCGGCAGAACCGTGCTGGGGCTAGCAATCAACAGGCCGAACAGAGCAGCGGTGCATGGGCCGGGCAGCCCTGGTGGTGAGCTCGTCTGCATCGTCGCCGGTTGGGCCAAAGCGCCGGCCGAGTCGAGGTGCCAATGTGGAGACGATATGGTGACGGCCCGCCCGAGAGGTATCATTGACGGTGGCAGTGGTATCAGTAGCGCTGATGCCGGAAGCCCCAACGCTGAAGCAGCCGCCCCGATGGTGCCCAGCTACAGTGGGAAGCATCCCTTCTCTGGTAGCGGGAGCGGCCGCATGCCGCTGGCCCGACATCATCGAGGGAAATGACATGCCGCTGGCTCGAGGTCTTCGGGCTTAGGTACCTGCACTATGTGGGTGCGCGGTTACTCATCCCTGCGCCCTGCCAGAGCTTGAAGTCTCCCGCCCTCCGTCCCCCAGCATCGTTCCTCGACTGATCACAAGCTGCGTCTCAGCTCGCCTTCTTGTATCGCCTCGCTCATCCTGTATTAAGTACTACTGGATTGTGTGCTTGAAATACATGGATTTGTGCTTGTACTCCCGGATCCAATCCAGCGAGCTGCGGCAGCTCTACCACCTCATAGTGTGAACAGCCGCGCCTGCAGCGGTTCTAATCAGATATGATCTGTACGCCGAAGACGTAGGGATAGTGAGGTAGGGGCAGAATACGAGATAAGGGTAAATACGAAGGATAGGGGCTATCTGTCTACTTGTGGCTGACGCGACAAGATTAGGTGAATTTTGTGTTCCCACGCCCTTTCCCACGCCCGCGGCCAGACAGCTGGACAGCTCGCCAGACGCGGCATCCCCAAAATGCGAATTCCCCGTTAACCTGAGTGCACCAGCACCTTCTGGACCTCCCGCGGACTCTCGTGTCCCAGTTTCTCTTGACCTCTCAAGCTTGTACTCTGGAACCCCTGAAACACTGCTTTTCTCTGGCTTTTCTTGTTCCGCTTTGCCGAAAGTCTCTTCCGAGGCGTTTACACAATGGCGCACCCTCTCATCTGGCCAGGAAAAGTTTTCTATTACCCCATCGGCAACACGTCGCCTGTCTCGTTCACGCAGGATATCCCAGAAGATGTCAGCGCTCGAATCCTCCTCCTTGGATGCGGCGATCCAAGAAGTATCTTGTACACGTCATACATTCAAAGTCGGTCAGGTAAGCATCAAGTTAATATCAAACAGTGATCAGTCCACTGATCGTTGATCCCAGACAGACCCTTGGATTTTACGTGTTGTGATCATGAGCCTGCTGTGATAGGTTTATCTTCATCTTGATATCCATGCACGTTTTTGTCTAATATCAAGTATTAGCACGAAACATAATCCTGCTCACGATGCTTACCGAAGATGGTTTGGAAGATAAGCTGAAGAACATATGGAACATATTCTTCGACTTCTACATTGATGATCAGTCGTTTTCACTCCTTCAGGAGCACTGCGAAAAACTTCTAGCTGCCTCGACAACGATTGACGTCTGGAAGGCCTCTGCATATAGCCGTCCCATACGGTTCTGCACTGCTGATACGCTTCTCCAGGTACGCCAACATTGGCACCTATATGTTAAAAGTGCATCTTTTTCCGAGGGAGAGAAGAAAGCATTCAAAGATCGTTTCACTTCAAGCATGAAGAAAGCTTCGATGGTAGAGGAACAGTCGATGAATCTAAGCGTCACTCGCTCTGCCGGTCCTCTAGCGTTCGAGGCAGCTAAAACGCTAAGTTCTGACTTCGATCGCTTCTGGAAGACCGGGCTCACGGATCCTACCTCCCTTACCACCCCCAATGTTAACCCAACATTCGCGTATTCCATGGGACGGGATAACTTCTCCGTTCATTACGGAACGTATCCCCTCGCTTGCTTTCACTTGGCGGAACCGTTCTGTTCCAACGGTGGTGTTTCGCTTCTAGAGGCCACCATTTCGTCCGCTCGAAAACAGTTTCACGATTGGTGTATATCCATCTCAGGCGTTATGCGCTCTGAAGCGGAGCCAAGCGATCGGTGTCCCTTTGTAGTCAGGTTCTTCTGCGGCGACGCACTCGCTTTCTGTAAAGCTTTGCATCACTGCCAGGAAACTGGGTCGACTCGTACCCCTCACCTCATGGCCTCCTGGAGAACAACTCACATCCACCTCGACGACAGCTATCACTCATCTTCTGTAGCACTCGCACCGACTTCTTTCAACGTCGTTGACACGTCCAATCTCGTGGATCACCTGGGACTGATAAATGTACTCATCGTCGCTGAACCTCTGCTGGATAAAACCCCCTTCTCAGCGCTCTATACTGAGACGCTGCTGGCATCAGGCGCAGACCCTATCGCCGGTATTCTAGCGATCATCTTCGGAGACATACATGTTATGTCTGCTCTGATTGGCCTGGCTCCGACCACGCTTGTGTCACGCTTCGCTACGCAATCAAATACCCACGAGATTGTCTTACAGCAGGTAAAATCAAAATCCCCTCAGTTTCACGAGCGCTTGGTCTGGAGGCGTCCCGCACCAGCAAGTTCCTTTGCCAAGTCACCAGTTGGGCGACCCTCGTTTACCCCTGATAGTCTGTCGCGCATACTCACCAGTGTCTTCATGAAGATGTTCTCCAATGAAGACCCCGTGCTGATGCGCAGAGCAGTTTCAACATCTGTATCCGGTATGCGAGACAGCACTCTCATTCACTATGTCCGTCGTTCCTTCGTCGAGTTTCTCTCCCATGTTAGACGTCATGTCGACGCCGACTGGGATCGTACCATCGTGACTACATTCCACGCAATTCAGGATGACCGATCTCTCCTCTTGGGCTCGAACTTCTATCATGACTTCTGCGTTCACATGCACGAATCTGGCGTCTACACAGCCGATTGGCTCACCCCTTCTTTTGTTGCGTCTCAACAAAGAACGTCGACACTTCCTGCTCTGCGCCAGTGGAGAAGTGTACCCGCTGTCGTCTGGATAGTTTTCACTGTCCCTCGTTTCCGACTTCAGAAAGTCGAGCCTCTCCTTGACCAGGCTGCGACGCCAATTCTCCAGTGCGACCTCCAAGCTCCCCGTGCTCATAACATATTTCCATCACCGATAGTAACCTACGGTGAAGTTAAAGTAACGGGTAAAGGGGAGGACAAGCGTGTCGAAATCATTGAGGACAGCAAAGGTCGAGACGGATCTTCATCTCTCGTCGTTGCTTTGCAGGTACCATCGGCGGGCATAATGGCAGAGCCTGGGTTCTCGGTAGCTCTGGCCGTGCGGAGCACGCCTCAGTCAATCCAAACTCTGATGCAGCGCATGGGGCCGCGTATGCAGATTCACAAGGTTAGCTTGGAAGACAAGAGCGTCCATATCCTTGCGCACTCCCCTTTCCATCCTGAACGAGAGACAACGGCATTCCAAGAACTGCTGCGATCGATGTCCATTTCTGAAGCACCACGAGTCAACATTATGATGGATAGCGCTAGCGACAAGATTGACACGATGACCGTTCGGGTTGATGTAGTAGGAGCCAAAGCTAAAGAATCGCTTTCGAGTGGTGCCTCGGTGGACATGGAACCTTATGGCATTTGTGCAGTGAGAGTCTACTGTGGCGAGCACAGTCAGCTTCACGCTTTCCCTCTACCTGTCGACCATGACATTGCGAGACTTCGTGTCGCACGAAAGTCGTCTTACATCGAGGTAAGCGCATGCTTAGATATTCTTTACGACCGTATTCAGAGTTTATAGGTCGTTTCTCCGGTCGTCAACGCTGCATCGTCTCTGACCCGTAGATTCCCGGTCTATATCACGGATGAGGGATCCGCTCTCTGGAACGTACATCGGCTCAACTTGGACAAATCTCCGCTCCTCAATCCAGACCGCTTTCCCGCAAACAAGGCCTCGTTTAACTCGCATGTCTCCCTCATGATGTCCGACAAGGAACGTGCCATCCATGATGGCACTCGCATCTCAGATAGTGCAGCTCAGCACATCATAGTCAATCTCAAAGAGTCCATCCATTCAGTATTTCTTCACTCATTTGGGGAACAGGGGACGAAGGTACCGTGTGTCTTTGGACTTTCAGACCCTGATCCGGACGCTAGCCGTGGGGGAGTCTACACTCTTCTCTTCGTGCCCTCGATCCGCCTGGACCTTGTTGGAAATACCTTCGTCGCGGAATGCTGGGTCCTGCCGCTTACGGTCGATACCGTCGGTCGGTTGAATACCGCTCTAGCAAGCATCGGCCCGGGAATGGTACAAGTGAATACGCTAGGAAAAGAAGTAGAAGCTTGGAAGGAGCTCCTGCCCGCCCTCGTCGAGCGCTGCCGTACGTGGACGCACAGAGACACGTGCGAATATCGTGCTGAGGGCGCCAGCATCCCGTTGTCGATCAAGCACGAGGAGAGTCCTATATGCACCTGCGGGCGTGGCGTGGGCGCAGCGGACGTGGAGCTCTTCAGTGGAAAATGGAAGGCTTTTGTGCCATATGTTACGCGTGCGGCGCTGAGCCCGCTGTTCGCGGTGCCGTACATGGAGAGCGTTGGGAAGTTCCTTTCCGGTCCGAGCGCAACCTCAAGTGTGGGGCGGGCCGCTCCGCCACCGAATGGCGAATCTTGTGCGAAGTGCCACGGTCCAGGACAGCCAAGTCTGCTCCAATGTGGTCGATGCAAGGCGGTCAAGTACTGCTCAGCTCAATGTCAAAGGGAGGATTGGAAAACACATAAGCAGGTCTGCAAGTCTTGAAAGCTATCTCATGTCACCATCTGGGTTAGCATTTGAATACATATGTGTGGTGTCACCCGGCACTCCCGTGACACCACTAGACGCTTCTGCTGGTTGAACTGAAAAACTCGAGCAATATTGATTTGACAACATGATAACAGCTGGATGTGTGGTATAGCATACATGACGAATCCTACGATTCGACGCATATTCCGACTACCTCGCACAAAACACAAAATATGACCGCTAAATAGTAGTAAAAAACATGGACAGTCCAGCACATCCGGCGACAAATGAGTGACAATGGTAAATATAGGTCAGATGTATCATGCATACGCTCACCCGGCTTCTCTCAAGAAATAAGTCGTGGTTACCTGTCCAGTAGTCTCTTCTCGACGTGACTCCGCTCCAAGTCTGGGCTGTCTAGTGCACCTTCAGAATGTGAAAACCATGTCGGCGACTCGGGAAGCGACAGCCTCGACGCGTACTGGAGCTCCCTATTAGGTGATGGAGGAGTGCACACCAGTGACGGTCCCGAAGAATGTGCCGGGGACGGAGACGGTGCCAGCGACGGCTGGAAAGAAATCGCAAAAGACGCTGGTGACGTAGGCACGTCGAGGTGGATACGTGAGCGCGAGTGACCGCTTCGCGAGAATGCAAGTTGGACATGTCGCTGCGTTGGAGACCGTGAACGCCCTGTACCGAAATCCGCATCTCCTGGGCTCAGAGTGGACGGGTGCGAGCGCGGCCGTTCCTGGTTGTTGCTTGCAGCCCGTCCAGGTGGGCGAATCGACGCGCGGGACAGGGTGCTAGGCGGCGTTGTACTCTGAAGAATACTGAACGAGACACGAGAGCGGCTGGGGCTGATTGTCAGGTCCAGGTCTGACTTGAGATCAGCTGCCCGGACTCGCGTCTGCATCGGGTATGGTGGGTGGTCTCTGCTGATGACCGTGTCCTTGCGGAATTCAAGTGCGTTGCTACTTCTTTCCGGGTCTGAGTCGGTGCCATCAGAAGAGCGCTGTCTGGAAAATTCGACACGAATAAGAACCATGTAGAATGTGATTGAGATGATGGGGCTGATCTGATGACGTATCACTTCATCAAAATTTGGAAGCACAAGAGAGGAAGTGTGAGACGGACCATGTCAAGCAGTATATAGTATGCCCAGTTTTGCGTCAAGAAGCAAATGAGTGTCGCGCAAAGCGTCGCCGAGTAAAGCAGACCCGAATCGACAATGATACGCGGCAGCGGATCCAAGATGGATTGTCTGGCCTCTGTCGTGCTGTATCGCGCCGATGCCCGTGCAACGATCCAGATGCGGTATGCAAGCAGGCCTGTCAATCCCAGTAAGTTTCATGTAGACACGCTAGATAAAGACGGATAATAATGGCTCACCGGTGCTGAGCGCATTCGCGATCAGTGCTTCGAAGATGAATGCTAAAATCCACGAGACTGCATCAGAGGCGAAGATATTGTTCGGATCCTGAGTTTCGTGAGCCATCTCGTACACACTCCCAAAGCCTGAAACTATTGGCGCACATGAATCACTGTTGCTCGACATATCCCGTTATATCAGCTCACCTCCAATGGACAACCATAAATATACGGGCATAGCTATCACCCAAACAGACTGCCAAACAGTGTAACAGCGGTACATCTGAGACGCCATGTAGCATTCGCGTGAGGAGTTTTCAAAAAACAAGTTCGGATAAACGTACCAGGATCATGTCCGCTAGCATGGTCTCGAGCACGTACAGCGCGGTTTTTCCAACGAATCCCCACTGCCTGATGTTGGCAAAGAACAAAGCCTGCTGGGGCTGAGTCTCATTGCCATTCTTGACCAGACCGTCGATCAGACGACCAACGCCGATCGCTAAATGCTGAGACAGGAAACGCCAATGCGTCTTGTGAGATAAAGTCAATATGCCAGCGAAGGTCGCGTACGTACCGCAGTGCTCAGTATGAGCAGCGAAGTTGCGACAGTCACGCAACGCGGGTTGATTTCTCGGAGCCGTTTGCCATGTACAAGCACCCGTATGGTTATTCCGTACATGAAGACCGAGAACCCTAGATACCAAAACATGGGCTGTCAGATTCTCCAAGCAATGGTCAGACGCGGTTTGGGAGGTGCGTACCATACAGAATCCCCTCCAACACCGTGGAGATGATTGAGGCTGTATCAGGCGACGGGCCATGCGGATGCATAGCGCCCATTGCAAGCGGGGTGAACTAACCAGCCTTATATGGCGGATGAACCGGGGGAGGATGTATCAGTGACGGATTTGAGTGCCCAGAGCAGAACCTCCTCTGGCGAGCGAGTGGGATAAGGGTGGGCTAGCGAAAGGAAAGACAGGCCAGCCTTGCGGTACAGGGGGTTCGGGGAAAGAGGGAAAGAAAACCTGTCGCGGCGCGCTAGGGCGCGCCTATATACACCCTCGTGGACATGCCGTTCTATACGACCGTATAACGGCATGTTTCAAAAATAAATATCGCGGAGGCACGAAGATACTGTAAGTGCATCCGTGAAGGGAAATAAGGCAGGGGGGTCGTGACATACATGCCGTTGCGTGCACCAGAAGGTTGGTCGAACGGGGCGAGGGAAGGCGGCGAGAGAGAAGAGAAAGGGCGTGTTGATAGGCGCGACCGAAATTGCCGGCCCCTCTCACGGACGCGGACCCACGACGGGCCTAAGTTTATCGATCTGTTGCGAGGGCTTACTTTCGTCCCTGACTGCTCTTGGCTAGAGTCCTTTCAATCCAGCTCAAAAGAGGTTCTCAACGGATGTCAAAGGCCCACCTATGACGCAGTACTAATATGTCGTTGAACCGATGTTTGAGCGAATACGAAGTTGTGTGTTGGCTCCGGATCGTAAATCCGAACAAAGTTAAGCTTCGTCGGTCCCCCTGGCGCATCAATCAGGCACGATGCTCTAGAAGCCGAGAAGGTGAGCGGCACTTGGGAGACCATGCCCGAAGGGTTTGACTTGAACCACGCTTAGCGACACAAAGCGCTGAGCATCTAACCACATGCCTCATCCCCATGGTACGGAAAGAGCCGAAAAGACAGGGCTCGTGACAAAATCGCGTTTGCAGCCTCCAGCAGGCGGGAAACCTTTACGTGACACATGTCAAACTTTAATCGCAGGCTGGAACTTGGAAATCGGGATCTGTTCAAGATAAGCAGGTGTACCATGTAGACGCAACGCTAGCGGGTTTCTTCCTGCACGGTCATCGCCAGTGGAAGAACCGTTGATGCCTTGGTATGTGTACGGTTGTGCGAAATGAGGCCCGCCGCCACCGGGAAACATACAAAGATTTAGAGAAGATGCTCATCCGGCCAAGATTCGAGCACAACGCCGGACACCGTGGAAACAGCCCACATCCTCGACGTCGCAACTGGCGACTGGTGACGCATGTCGCGGATCCGCGGCGATCATATCCCATGGATGGAGGAGCGCCCAGCCTCGCGCGCGTCCGAGAGGCTTTCTGGCTTATCGCAACAAATTCTGAGATTTACAGCATAGGCGAATATACTCCGTTGGGTATGTCTGAGGAAGTGAAATGCGATTCGGAACGTTACGACTGCAAGAGATCTCACGCAAAATATGACTTGCATGCGCCAAAGACCTCGGGCTGCCGCGTTTGTATGTTGTAGATCTCACCGCGGCAACCGTGCTATCTGTCGGAGAACTGTGTGGATGTAAGAGTACCTGCTGGGTCGGTCGCTTGAATGAAGCCAGAAGTACAGAAGACACGCCGAGACAAAAGACTGCACAAAGGCGGAGAGACTGTTGTGGGATAAATGTCTTCAGACTGCTCCCTGGCACCAACTTTTCACCGCTAACAAATCCCCATAATCGGTAGCAGCTTGGTTGTCATCTTCCCATGGATGGCCTGCACCTCGCGAGCATATACACCTCCGCAAACGGAACGTCGGTCCGAGTCACCTGAAACACAAACATCCTCCAATCGTTGAGACTGCCGCGCAGTCTCCAGGTACCGCAATAATAGCACGACCAGCCCAGAGTCATCGCCCTTCTCGAACTTGATGAACGGCACTTTGGCGAAGCGCTCCTTCAACGAGGCCTACAGAGGACAGCATGTTAGTCAAAAGGGAGGCAGGCGCACACAAACTAAGCCAGAAAATAGAACCGAAGCTTTGAGATGCTCATCTTCACCTCCGTAAAGTTCTCATCCCCGCCAAATCCAGTGAATTTCAACGTCGCGCCCTTGACGAACGGCACCTCCTCCTTCACAACACCCGCCCCATCCTCCTCGTGTACCCGGATCTTCGAGCCAAGGAACTCGAAGTATATCTCGGGCTTGGGCCTGTCCTTCCCGCCTGCGGGCTTGTCACCATTCTTCTCCTGCTCCATCTCGCGGAACGCGCTGAAGCCCTTGCGCGACGAGACACTGTCCTTGCACATCTGCGCCGCCTTGCCAGTCAGACCCTTTTCTTTGATCTTCATGTCGCAGTATGCTTCCCTGTAGACATGGTTATAATTGTGAATTAGGAGAGGAAGACAGCGCACTTGGACATCGTGAGCAGCTCGCCACCCTCCCACGTCAGCTTCGGGTCCGCGTTCAGGAACGCCTCAGCGCCTTTGATGTCGGTGTACTCGGCGAATTTGAATCCCTTGAACTCCTTGTTTCCGTCCATGCGGTGCATGCGAACCGCGTTCGTCTGGCCATACTGGTTGAAGGACTCCTCGAGCTTCTTCTGCAAGCCAGAGTCCTCCGAACCGAAGCCTTTCTGTCAAACGACCCATTGAGCTCTTTCGTTTGGGACGGCACTCAGATGAAGGACTGGGCGCAGCACCGGGCCCAACCTGGACGTTACAGCGGAAGACGGATGACATGCTGAGAAGAAGTGCAGACTTTTATTCACCGCATATACGCACCGTTCAAACTGCCCCTTTGGTGGTTGGAGCTCCGTCAACCGACGCACCCCCTCCCCGGATTCGTCAAGCTCAAGCTCTTCGCTGGCACGCAGCGCGTCGACGAGCCATTCCGGCCCGTACGAGACGAAGTCCCGCATGCGCTTGAACGATGCGTTCGTTTTGATGGGGACCCAGTGTTCCTTGTCGGCCGTATGAAGCGTCCGCATGCACCTTTGAAGTAATGGAATACAGTTTCATGACGTTAGGCGTGAATGGACACCAGAACTAGGGATGTACTGACTTGTCAAATGGAAGGTTGGAGTCCCCGAAGTAAAACTCGGCTGAACAGCAAATGCAGACATAGATAATGAGCACCCATCGTAGATGTGCAGTAATCACTGACAGTAACGACATACCTTGTTTTCGTGCAGCAGCAATCTTCGTAAAGTCATCCTTTCCGCCTTCCATCTCAACGTCTGCCTCTGGTATTGGTGCCGCGGTTGGTTCTGTAGGTTTGATGTCTGTCGACATTTTCAAGTAGTTTTGAGTGACCTCAGGAGGAAATTTGGAGGCGGGTGGATGGCAGTCGCAAAGTACAACCAGAGGTAAGGATGGATGGCGAGAACTCAGAGGCAAAGAAGCAAAGACGGTCAACGGAGATTTTGATGGGTTACAGTTCGGGTCGGGGGCATAAAGCCCCTGTTCTGGCTGGCCTTGGCGCATTGACCGTCACTCCCTTGCCAGGGCACCTTGCAGGCGGAACCACTTCCTCATCAGATTCGCATAAATCTTTGCGTTTAATTCTCAACAGTGCTGGATCAAGCTGGTTTGCGAGAGTCAGGAGGTATGAATACCCAATGAAAGCCCAGCGCTCATTCGTAAGCGCCTATCACCGGCGCTGCGCGTAAAATCCCGGCACACGCACACACACAGCACACACGTTGTCCTCCTCGCTTCCCTTCCTCTCCTCGGCCTCTTCCTCGAGTCATCTTCGTATTTCCAGCTTTTACCAGTCACCCGAAGCATGACTTCCGTGTCCGAAGAACAACAGGACGGTGGGTCCGAAGTACAAAGTATCGATGCTCAAACTACGGCAAAAACAGACGATCAGCCTTTCAAGCCTTTTACAGGACACGAAAGCGGTATTAATACCATCTCATACTCACCTGACGGCAAGTCCATTGCAACAGGCTCAGGAGACAACACGATCCGCGTCTGGGACGCCAATTCGGGCAGACAAGTAGGGAATACGATGCGCGGACACACTAACGACGTCTACAACATTTCTTACTCTCCCTCCGGAAACTCCCTTGTATCTTGCAGCCACGATGGCACTGTGCGTTTCTGGGACATCACAGGTGCCGGAGGCGCGTATGCAAAGACCCTTGGGCTAAAAGAAAGTCTAGTACGGGTTGCCAAGTATTCTCTGGACGGGCGGTACATTGCTACTGGAGGCATGGACGAGACGCTCAAGATCTGGGACACACGCGAGGAAAGGCTGAAGGCCGAATACCACGGCCATACCATGTGGGTTTTCTCTGCAGCGTGGCATCCAAGTGGGAAGCGACTTGCAACGAGCTCCATGGACAAAAAGGTTCGCGTCTTCGACTTGACGAAGCCTAACGTGGTGTCTTTGCTCATTGAGGGACATCGAGACAATGTCAATTCATTGATGTACTCGCCAGATGGAAACTTTCTGGCGAGTGGGGCGAACGACTGCACCGTGCGGCTATGGGATGTACCGACGGGGAAGGCCGTGAAGAGTCCATTTCGAGGCCATAAGCGCGACGTTAGGTCCGTGGCATGGTCTCCTGACAGCACGCGCATCGTCAGTGGCGCTGGCGACTATACAGTTCGCGTCTGGGATGCCAGTACTGGTCAAACTCTCTTCAACGGAGCTTTGTATGCACATAAAATCGACATACGGAGCATTTCGTACTGTTCCGATGGAAGGTTCTTTGCGTCAGCGGATGGAAGCGGCCGAGTTCAAGTATGGGACGCGCTTACAGGCAAACCATCACTTCCTTTGGTAAGTACTATCAACCTGCAAGCTCTGCACACATCGGAGTAAACATACTCCGCCAGCTTTCCGACGAGGAACTTTCGTCTTGCAAAGAATCGGCAAGACATAACAACGGAGATGATACGAGAGACAGTAAACCCGGAGAGATGCGAGCTGGAGCATCCATTTCAGCGATCGCGTGGTTTTCAGACGGCAAACGCTTCGCAACTGCTGGAGAGGAACCTGTTGTACGCATCTGGAGTGCCAATACTGGCATGCAGATTGGCGAGATTACCGGCCACCATGAAACTATCAACGCATTATCCATCTCCGCCGACGGCACAAAGCTCGCGACGGCATCCGATGATCACACTGTCCTCCTTTTCGATACACGATCTATGCACTTATTGGTGGATCCTCTCACTGGCCACAAGGGAGCAGTCTACGTTGTCAAGCTGACGCCTGACGGCACTCGAGTAGTCAGTGGAGGCCACGACAACACGGTGCGTCTGTGGGACGCACGCACCGGCAGAGCTCTCCACGTCTTTGAGACTCACACAGGCGCTGTGCGTGCGCTCTCTGTGACAAAAGATGGGAGCAAGTTGGCAAGCGGGGGAGACGACAACTGTGTCTACGTCTGGGATATGCGAACTTTTGAGCGCCTCGCGGGACCGTTCCAACACGATGGTTCTGTCCGTTCCGTGAGCTTTGCTCCTGACGGTTCGCGGCTCATTAGCGGCTCAGACGACTTCACCGCCCGTGTTTGGAAGATTGCGACTGGCAGCCTCGCATTTGATCCTATCCGCGTTCATGCAGGCCCAATTGGGGTGGTCGATTGGTCGCCAGACGGTACAACGCTATTGACCGCAGGCGCTCACGACTGGACGATATGGACATGGGATGCGTCCACCTGTGAACGTATTCTAGGCCCTTTAGAGCCGTTACACTTGGGTGATGTCAAGATATTTACCTCTTTAGACGGCCGTGCCAACGGTATCGCAGCCGCTTCCTTTTCTCCAGATGGAAAGCGCTTCGTCAATGGCTTCATGGACCACGGGATTCATATGTGGGATACAGCCACGGGCAAGGTTATTCTTCCAAAAGCTGAAAAGGACAAGAATAATGAGGTAGTGTGGTTTCTAAATCTCTGCGTCCGGTTCTGATCACTTTGCACTCTCACCCAGTCAGACTCAGGGAAGACGGAGGCGAGTAAACGTGACGGCGTGCAACGACAGCCTGTAAACTTTGAGTGTCCTATAATATCGCAAATTCATAGCTAACCGCTATCATACAGAGCTTAAGCGACAGTATAATGAATGTAAGCCCTCGAACCCCTAGCGATTTTCCCATCAAGGAAGTTTTGACCCTATGCTTTAGATGCCCGCAACAGTGAGTAGGAGGAATCCAGCCTCAGCGTCCAGAAGCTTTTGGGACGACACGGACGTAAGTCATTTGATACACGCTCTTGAGTCTTGCTTCTTAACATACAGATGTCTTATTTATAGATTGGTGCCCCTTCAAGAAGACATGGTAAATCAGAGAATGGTAGAAAGAACACGAGGAACAGCGATAAGTTGCAGAACAAGGGCAACATTCTCGGGCGATTTTGGCGGCAACGAGCAGACCAACCTGTCTCGAAAATCAAGGGAAAGAACAAAGAACAGATAACTGAAACCAACAGCCCCGGATACCACGCGGAGACTCGTATACTCGGGCCGCCTGCTACAGAAATATCCGCAGCACACGACAAGCTGGTACGTCATCGACTCTGCTAGCCGTTTGTTTCGTTGTTGAATCCCACATACTGGTATTCAGCGTGTGGTGGCGGCAGGATATGACCCGCGTGAGAGATTCCGCACATGCGCCGAGCCAGAATATGACGACGAGAGAGACTCGCCGACAGGCTCGATGAGCCCTGTTCAGCCGGAAGACGGCTCAAGTAGTGACGATGAGAGCGAGCATGGACTGGTCAAGACCGTATGTTTTTGTCTGTGCCTGCCGTGGTGTAAATGATTCCATCTTACGTGATATATCACTCACATCATATGGAAAAGACCCTACATGTCAACAATTAGCTATTATCAGCAATGGCCTTGTACAGAATCAATGAGTTTTATGTCTGTCTACGTGATCTTCGTCTTCCACAAAATGAGTTTTACGTCTATCTACGTGATCTTCGTCTTCCACAGGTCTCTTGCCTAAGCCAACGCGTAATCCACCACCAGGTAGAACTATCGAAGACGGTTTGAGTAAGGCAGTCAAGACTTATGATGCGAACCAGACTGAAGGACGGACTCTGCCTTGCTGTGCTTTACCATGTTTCTCACATATTCTGACATAGCAATACAATAGTGGTGTAGTGGTGGGAGTATTGCATCGAGAGTTGACGAAGTGTTGACATGGCTGATTGCGAAAAGAATCAGTTGGAGCTGAGCGCCTAAGAAGATCGGGCCTTTGCAATCAAAATCAACCTTTTGCCACCATGAAAGTGTGCCAGTGTTGTCGCGTAGGGTTGGGTCACGCAAAGGGCTCTAAACTCATCTTTAAGCGAGGAGAGGCGTCGGAGCCGTTGCGGTACCGAAAAACACTCTTATATTAACACATTACGACATGCGGTTGATCCCTGGGCTGCTCCGTACGACGATCGCCATTCACGAGGCTGAACGATCCAACGGCAAAACAATAGGCATGACGCGTGAGCGATAGAAACAATGGAACGAATGGATACGATGTGACTGTGGAAGACGAGAATGAGAGAATCAATTAATCATGGCCTTGCAGCTGTCGTTAAAAGCTAAGATAGGGTCGATAGCTCTCATACGGTAATATGAACAGAGAGGGAGATCGAGAAATGCATGTATGGTGGCAGAAAAGTATGGAATATAAAGGCGGGTAACGTATTACAAAGGAGAGAATATTAACTATTAATCGTATCTACAAGCAGATGGTCGGCTTTTGTTTGCCGTTGCTTGGTTGCAGACTCCTATGCTCTTCACAGCACTCTCGCTCGCTGCTCCGAAAGACTGAATGCAGGACCAGAGAAATGCCCCAAATCACACTTCCGCACCCGTTTACGAACCGCTGTTGAATGTGGGCCGCGTCAGCTCATGCCCACAAGACGACGGGATCGACCGGTTTGTTGAAGCAGAATTGTTCGAATGCGAATTGTATTGAATTGTACAGTACATTGACCAATCGGAACGTGCGTTGGTGTTTGGTGTCCCCTTTGTCGATGCATTTTCAGGATCCAGAGCCCTACATCTCCTAAAGTCCAAATGCATTCAGACGATTTCCTGATGCAGTGTTAAGCCCCTGGGCCCTTTCATCTATAAGAGTGGGCCAATCGTCGCCCGAATCTTCCAGTCCCTCATCATCTCCCTTCACCTTGCCTCCTCCTTCCTCGCCCCTCGTCATCATGCGAGTTGTAGTACCCTATGCACGAGGGCATTGTCGTTGTAAGTACGAGAATTATCGCCAGGTTAGGGCAAGCGAGTCCACCAAGGCGACCGCAAAGCTCACGCTATTTCTCTGGCCTGACTAGCGCGTCATGATAAGTTCGTCATGAGTATATAGCCTGGCGCGCCGATGGAACTAGAATATTCAGTCAACCGATGGTATTCGCACTTGGGTGCGTCTGCTTAACGTCGTCTACGAACAGCGTGTCGGCTCCTGTCCGATGTTTTTGATCTGGCGGCGTCAGAGTACGTTCGCGGCGCTATTGGGATTGTGCTTCCACTTTCCTTGCGACATTGCTATCATCCTGTTAATGTACTGTGGTACCAAAATGATATTATAATTGTATTTCCCTCCATTGCCGTCTAAATGCCGAAGATTAACGGAGGCGTGTCTTGTGGAACTGTAAGGAGCATACGCCGCAAAGGGGACGTGGCGAATTCAACGCGATATCTTCCATTCAAACCATGCAAGCCAAATACAACCAAGTAGTCTGCGTCGTAAGGTTGAAGATACGATTAATAATAGCACGGGACCACGACCGAGTCAACGATCTGTAATTCCAGAAAGAAAAAATAGTGGATGACGTATTCGAATTGTCCCCAGATCAACCACAGGTCGACCCCACCTCATAGTATCGCCTTCGGACCAATCTAACCTCATATCATACAGCCGTCAGATCTGGACGTGGTGCTTGGACACGTTCTCTGGCACGATTAATAACGTACCAGTGAAGAGCCAGATTCAAGTGGCCTATCGCCTATAGCATAGACCGTTTGCCTTGAACCTGATAGCACGAGCTTCGCTAGGTGTAAAAGTAACAAGGCCGTTCGATGCTTTGGGTTGACAGTAAAACTCTACAACAAAGCAATCTACCGCAAATAAAAAATAAGCTATAAGCGTTACTCACATACGAGTCGCTCTAAATGTATATAGATACCCCCACCTCCCAGCAGACCAGGGCCAGGACGACTAAAGCTTCGCCCTGACGACCCTACCCTCAACCACCTCCGTCTTCGCGCGCTCGCGCAGCTCCCTCCGCAGGATCTTGCCCGCCGCGCTCTTGGGTATCACGTCCACAAAAACAACACCGCCACGCAGCTTCTTGTGCTGCGCCACGCGCCCTGCGACGAACTCCTGCACCGCCGCGGGCGTGAGGGAATCGTCGGGGGCGGCTTTCACGACGTATGCTCTGGGAGGTGCGGAATGATTGGTGAGTACACGCGGGAGTAATGCCATTGGGAACGAGTCAGGGTTGAGGATGGCCCAGAGACGTAGCAATGGAAACCGGGAAGGAAACGTACCTGGGTAACTCTGTTGCCTCTTCCTTGCTCTCTACGCCGATCACTGCCGCATCAGCGATCTGCGGGTGTTGCAAGAGCACGCTCTCCAGTTCTGCCGGCGGCACTTGGAAGCCCTGCAAATTGAAAATCAGCCAACCCTGCTGCTGCGATCTGCGTCACTATGGATGGAGAAACCAGGAGAGCCCCCGAAGTCCCCAGCGGGGGCACAAGCGACTTTACACATCTCCCAGAAATCGTGGAATAAAGAAGGGTAGGTAGGATAGGGAGACGTACCTTGTACTTGATCAGCTCCTTCCGCCTGTCCACAATCGTATAATACCCATCCTTATCGCGCACGGCAACATCACCCGTCTTGAACCACCCGTCGGGCGTGATCGAGTTTTCCGTCGCGGAAGCGTTGTTCAGGTACCCCTTCATCACTGTGGGCCCGCGTATCCAGAGTTCGCCCGCCCCTGGGATGTCGGTTGTTTTCTGTGTGCGTGCACCGTTAACAGGGTGAGCAGCGGTGGTTGTGGAAAGTTACACACCTCGCCGTTCTCCTCGCTGACGAGGCGTGCCTCGAGGTTGGGTAAGAGAAAACCGGTGGTGCCGACGTGCTCGAGAGCGTACTCTTTGGGGAGGAGGAGCGTGGTGGGTGAGGTCTCTGTTAGGCCGTATCCTGTACCGTTGCAATCGTGAGCGGAGGGTCAGCGGCGCAAGAGAAGAGGGAACAGGACTGACCCTGCGTGATGACAACGGTGTTTCCGTGCTCGAGGAACCGCTTGCGGACGGCAGAGACGAGGTCCGCCCCGAGTGGAGCTGCACCCGAGAACATGGTCTCGAGCGATGACATGTCGTACTTCTCCACCGCTATCTCACAGGAAACCTAGTCAGCGCCAGCGACTCAACGCTACGTGATGAAGTAAAGAACGCACCAGGATGCTTTGCAAACACGACCAGAATCGGAGGGACGATGAGCGCAATCGTCGGCCTATACTTCTGCACGGCCCAACAGAATCTCTCCGGGTCGAACTTGGCCAAGATCACGCTTGGGACACCCCTTGAAAGCGGATACTGCAACAGCTTGATCGCACCGTAGATATGATAAAACGGTAGCACACCGAACAGCGCGTCCTGGTACGCCTTCACCACCTCTCCCTTGGCGCCTCGTTCCGGACCGATCTTCAGTGGAGGGAACGCGGGCCGCAAAATCTCGAGAAGGGATGTAATGTTGAAGTGCGTCGTCTCGACACCCTTTGGCTTGCCGGTTGTGCCGGAGGAGTAGCAGAGGTACACTGTGCTGTCCGCCAACGCACCAGGGAACGCGACCTCCTGCACGAGCTCGCCCCGTCCAATCAGCTCGCTGAGCCGCGTGAGCCCCTTCAGAGCCGCCGGCTTGCCCGGCTCGAGCTCCGGTGCGCCCGTGAGCCACGTCGTATCAGCTACGACGATCCTCCTGTTGATCTCCGCCCCGTCGATACCCAGTGATTTCAGCATCTTGCGCACGACAGGCACAAGGGGCGGGTACGCCAGGATCAAATGCGCCTGCGAGTCCGTATATTGGTGCGCGAGCTCGGTTGACGTGTACGCGCTGTTCGCAAGTGTCGCGCGGTACCCTGCTGCAACTGCGCCGAGGAGCATCACGGGCCACGCGAGGCTGTTGGGCGAGAAGATGAGCACCGTCGGCGGGGTGGGCACCGGGCGGCCATGGAGCGGCGCGAGCGCAGCCGGCGGGTTGAGCAGGGAGTGTGCGAGCTGCAGACACAGAGTACGGAGCTGCACGCGCGAGAGGGACGCGCCGGAGACAGCGTCGATGAAGGCGGGGTAGTGCGCGGGGAAGCCGCCGATGATGCCTGGGACAGCGGAGGCGCCGAGCATATGGGTGAAGATGGAGCGGCGGGGAAGGTGCACTGATTTGTACGGGGAGGTGTAGATCACCTCTGACGGTGTGAGTGCATTGGTGGGCATTGTTGAGCGTCGGAGAGGATGGTGAAGGTGGGCTCGGGGATGTGATGGGGTGTCGACGAGGTGCTGTCGGTTTTTGAAGGAGATGCGGGGGTACTATGTAGTCTGCAGCCGGGTGAGCCGGGATGAGGAGGTCACCGGAACATGTGCTTTGATGGCCCAATGACAGTTTCCGCATTCAAAACCCCCTTTTCATCCACGACCATCCTCCGGCGTCCGTTGCTACATCCAATCGCAAAGGCTCGACAAAGCTTGATGACATTGGTAGGTCGGGGCGGTGGTGGTGGCTCAGAATGAAAGATAAGATTGTCGGTGAGCGCCCAGTGGAGCCGAAGCGAGCAGGGGCGTGGCGGTGCTACGCGGACCTCGATGACCTCGTGGTCGACGTCCAGTGATCGGTTTAATGGTCTTCAGCACTTCAGAACTTGGGTATCACCTTACCACACGAAGCGAAGACCACCGTCTTAGACGTAGGCTATGTTCCTTCTTACCCATCGCATCGGATGTCCTGCCACTTGATGTACTCGCATCTGGGCCCACTCCAATTTGTAGCCCAATCGGAACCTCAAGTCATGTAAGTTAGGGCCTACTCTTTACTGTGAGGAATGACTTTCTTCCCACAAGTATACATCTCTGCCTACGGAAAAATAGGCCGACTCGACGATCATTAACATGGCGCATTGAAACATGTCTGGACGGCACGTAGGCTAATCCGGCTATCGGGTGCGTACTACAAACCTATCTTGTCCCCGTGTGTCCCCGTGTGTGCCCGCATGTACCCGTATAGTCTTACCCAAGTCCCTTTCACCTTCATTCTGTTGCGTCACTCTCGGGTGCTCGGCGTCCTCGGGAACCGTTGCCGGAGAACTCTGGCCCGAGACCTCGATTAGAACCTATGTCTGTAAGTCAAGGATCAGCCACCTACCAAGCAGGATTCCCTCGTCTCGTGAAACGCCTCTTTTGCACTACGTCTACGCTGAATCTTCTCTGTTTTGTCTTTGAACACTGCTTGGCTCTCACTTGTTGGAGGCCATTACACCTATAGTACATCACGAAACCCCGGTCTTCGTCCTTCTTACCGATGTTATGTCATCCCCTTTGCGCAGCATTCATGCCTACGCCAGTCGGCGTCTTCGCAGCCCCGCCTCTGTCAATTTATTCGTGCCACTTTCACGCCTGTATCAATACACAGGCTCTAGAACGACTCTACCAAGCGCTTTGCTTGATCTCTCTCAGTTCCCCTACTGAACACACCCTCGGCGACCTGAATGCCAGCACGATCAACATTTATGCGAAAACGTCTTCAACCAGAACGCACCTCGTTAACAGCTAGGAATGCCTCTACCCCATCTTTTCCCATCACCTCCTTCATGCTTTCGTCGTTCATGAGACTGTCTCGTGCTTCCTCCCTGGTCAAAGCCATCCGCCTCGTTATGCCCCTTTCCTGCCTCTCGGCCTCGCTCATATCGCCCGGCGTCTTATCCCCCGAGCAATCCAGCATACCACTCTCCTTCCTGTGTTTGACACCGAGCACACCCGCCGCGATGATTGCCGCTAGCGACAAGTACGGATTGGCGAGGCCGTCGACGCATCTCACCTCAAAGTTTCGCGAGCGCGGGAGGCGGGCGTTGCACAGTCGGATGGGGCAGTCGCGGTTATCGACTCCCCATGCGATCCACGAGCCCCCGGACCAAACGCCATCCCGCACGCGCTTGTAGCTCGGAGAGAGGGGCTGCGTGTACGCCTGTACCGAGTGGAGGTGGTCGAGAAGTCCGGCAAGAAAGGTGCTTTGCAGGTGATCGAGGTGCGGTGATGTCGTCGAAGGCTCTTGCACGGCTGACCGCGTGTGGGGGGATATATGAGTATGGCAGGCTGTGCCGTCTAGGGATGCATATCTGGTCAGGCAAGAGACTCCGACGTGAGGGAGAAGTATACGTGCGGTTACCGAGATTGAAGTGTGGTGCGAATGTCGCACGCAGACCGTGTTTGCACGCGATATTGAAGATTATCTGACGTGTCTGCACAAGGGCGTCTACTGCTTCCAACGGTGGAAGAGGGCCGGTGACTATTTCATACTGTGTATCGGCGCTTCCATGGTCAGAAGCAGTGTAGATTTACAACTGACTGCATACCTGGCCTAGAGCAGCCTCTGCGTGGAACATCTGCAATTCAATCCCTGATCCTTGCACTGCCTCTGCGATCTCGTCAAGCACCTGTTGGCCTTGCTTGCCGGTATCAAAGCTGCTGGCCATGCACCAACCTCCGCTGTTGACTGCGCATGGAGGATTCGTGGAGGATAGAAGCACGAACTCTGACTCGAATCCTACAATGAACTCGACGCCTAGGTTCTCCTTTGTTTCTCTATGCCCTTGCATCAGTCTTACTGTCCACCATAGTTTCATGACACGCACCTAACGATCTTCTTAAGAATTGTTCGTGGGCAGATAGACACTTCTAGGCTTTCCCCTCCTCCAGCCAATGGTTTGGGGACCTTCTCTTCGAAGGACGCCATTAACGTCACATGCCCTACCGCATACGGACAATGCCTCAAGCTGTCCATGTCGAAGCGAAGGAGATACTCGCCAACGGTGGAGAAGTCGCCTACGACCTCGTTCACAACTGCGGTGAGCGCTGCCACATTGGTGGTCACGCCGGCTTGTGGCATAGCGATGAGCTTTTTGAAGTATTCCATAGGCACGATGCGCATGCGCACGCCATTGGATATGTCGACCCATTGCACCCGGACGTATCTGTTCACCGCGTGCATCGCCGCCGGCGCCCAGCCGAAAAACAAGACGATGAATACTTAGCACAAAACAACTGCGCGTCCCACGCAGATCTCAATGGTACAACGTACCGTGCTGTGCTGAGTTGATCTGGTGACAGTGTGCCCAGTGATTTGGAGATAGATTCAAGGGTATAAGAAAAGCTATGATTTGCTGGGGTCAAATACATGTCAGCTTTGAGTACTGAGTGGGAGCGGTAAAGAGTGGTGAACAGACAAGAAGCACTGGTGCGTAATATAAGTACTCTCATCCAGCTAGCCTTCTAGTTTTAGAATGGTAATATTTCATTCCCTCCCCCTTCGCGAATAAGCAATGCCCATCCCGAAAGAACTCTATTCTGGCCTCCATCTCGGCATTCACACAATCAAAGGTCCACCCTTCATTCGTGCGCAGCAGCGTTCATTTCCACAAGGATAATAGAGCGGGGCGTAATGCTGCTCAGTATCGGGCTGCTTAGTTGTGGAATGAGTCGTTTACATCACATCTATCCATTAATTTCCCGCTGATCACATTGATCCTACACTGGATTCTGCATACACTCGAGGCCATGATGAACGTTATCGCATCTTCTGAGAGGACCTTACAATTTCTTCAAGTTGTACACCGCCATGCTCTCAGATGTCATTAACCACCTACTCCAACGCCCTTGAGGCATTAATTACATGTATAAGCAGCAAAGTATCAGCGCACAGTGTTCAGATTCTATCACGTTCGGGATGAACGCCACAGGCCAAGATATAAAAGGAAACCTCCGTCGTATCAAAATGTCAAACAAATGTCAGTAAAAGCCTGCCATACTTTTGAATATACGAGTTATTATTGCGTCACGGGCGTCACGCGTCACCTGGCAAGAGCCCTAAACCGCAACGATGTTGTCCAGTGTATCTACTCAGCATTTGCTGTGGCACCGCGATTGGGTTCCACAGCATCGCCCGCATCATGATGGGGCAACTATGAGATGAGAGCGTGTCGCTACATCTGACATCCTCGAGCACTATCTGACAATTGCACCAATTTCCGACTAACACGGTGTGCTATACTATAACACAGCGTAAAGACGCGGATTATGACGGGGGAATAATGAAGGCGTAATCATCAAATATACCTTGATTATGCTCGTGATATGACTAAGATGTGACATTTGGAACAATGATGGATAATGACGAGTTAAACTACTGTTATGCCACGAATAAGCCTACCATTATAACGCCAATATGCCAGAGTTAAGCCTGGCAGGATATGCCCGCAATATCAGCTTCTTTTTCCGCTCGTTTGATCAGCGCGCCGCGCGCCGTGCCGATTGGTGCGCGCCCGCTTCGCGCGTCGCAATCGTAGCTTACAACGAACACGAATCACACTGAGGTTCGATTGAAGTAACACAGAAGCACTTAGGCATCGATTAGAGCAAAGAAAACTATGTAAGAACAGGTGAACTCGCGCTCGGGCGAGCATAAAGTATCGAGATGTTGCGAGCGGTCGTCCTTGTTGATCCATCATGTCGTCCCCTCCTGCGCAGGAGAGCGAGGCGCTCTACAGCAACGACAGAATGTCGTCGGCTCAACCATCTGCGTTTGACTATACGACCATTGGTCCAGGGAACTTCACAGAGGCCTTGAATCACCCGGGTCTAATTTCGGACTGGGACTTCAACAGTTTATCATCAGCACTCGACTCTAACGGCAGCATTTCGAGCCCGGGAGACGCACATACCTCTGGCGCGAGTAGCTTTGTCGTCACGACACCCGCCGGACTTGGGGCTCAGAACTCCAGAGCAAGCAATGCTCGGCCTCCAGTCTCCAAGAGTACGATCAGCGCGCCAGGGTCGGGTGCTGCGATGCTCACCAAGATTATGAAGCTCGAGAGTGGGATGACGGCTATGCGGGGTGAGGTTAGCAGCCTTCGCCAAGGTCTTCTAAGCCTGCAAAACAGTGTACAGAACGCGCTCGATGCGCTGAGGGCAAACCACGAGGCTGGGATGGAACTGACGATGCAGGTTGTTGAGGAAAAGGTCGAGGCTGCCTTGAGCGCGAGCAGGAAAGGAGGAGAGAGGGAGCAAGAAGTGGGCGGTGATGCAGGAGATGGAAACGAAGCGGACACAGAAGACGACGACGATGACGACGACGAGGTTAGTCACAAGGTGTCGGAACCTGTGATGCTTGTGAGTACGCCCATGACAGTGTCGAATCTAGCTGATCAGTTATGCAAGGCGATAACTCGAAAAGCTTACGAGATCCTGATGGATGTCCCAATGCTCACTGCCGCCCACCTGCCCGCTTGGCCCGTCGATGACAGCGAATGGCCTTTTGCTGACGATGAAGATGACTTTGGCAGTGCTCTGGAGGTCGAGGAGGATGGCGACAAGAAGAGGGTTCGCCTCCTGCGTTTCCGCTGGGACGAGACGTGGGAGCATGCGGACAACTTCAAAGGTATCAAACAGCTCACCCGCTGGATCAAACAGACCGGCCCAACCGTCTCTCCCGATGCAGCGGCATCTATCGACTCTGTCAGCAAAGCAGCTCTGCAGGACTTCGTCACAAAGAAATTCAAGGCCCTCGTAAAGGTCCTTCGCCAGGCCCGTCGTGACATGAAGAAACCAGCTTCGTCGGCGACAGCGGTCAGCGCTACGAACCTGGCTGACGCAGCAGGGAACGGGGGAAATACAGATGGTGAAGGAGGGGACGCACCACCACCACTGCCTCAGTCCGAAGCACGGCCGGGACCGTTGAAAGCTAGCACCCGTCAGAGTCGTCAAAAAGGGGTACGTATTCACGTACCTTTCCGTCGAGATGATACGCTAAAAAACTGTTAGAAACTCGCAGTACGCCTGAGGAAGTTTGGCGCCTTACCGCAAGATTCGCCGTGGAAACACGACAAGTTCCTGCAGGCGCTGCGTTATCAGTTGATGTCGGACGATGAGGACGGGTGGGATGCTGAGAAGGGAAAGAAGACGAACCATTTTGTGTCCCGTGCACCGGTGTATCGATCTAAATTAGTGAGTTAGTTTGACAGCGCGTGAACCATTACTGACCGGCATCTGAAGTTGAATGACTTCTTAGCTGCTGTCGACACAATCCCTGACCCCAATGGGAAACCAAGCTACGTACTGCGTGTTCGAGGAGAACCAAAAGAGCAAGAAGTGCCCGTGATAACTGACATATCCTCCCGGACGCGACGCTGGATGGTGGACATGGAGTGGTTGAGCCAGCCAGAGAACAAGAAGTGGGATGTTGAGTCGAGGATCACCGGGAATGGTAAGGTATGGGGCGATGATGACGATCCAGAGGAGCTGAGAGACAAAAAGAGGAAGGTGAAGGCAGAGAAGAAGGACGGCCGAGAAAAGAAGAGGGCGAGGGCTGGTGCGTTGGATGTAAAGGGGAAAAAAGCGAGAGTGGGGACCAAGAAGAAGGATGCGCCTAAAGTGGGCACATCGAAGTCAGCTGCTGCCATTGACGTGGCAAGCTCTGACGAGGACTGACCATAGCATCGTAGCAAGTCTTCTAATCAAAAAAGTCTTCGGGTTCTGTCCCTGCCTAGACAACTGTTAGTAGTTCTTGCAATTGAAACAAGGTTCTTGGCGCACATGATCGAATGAAACTGCTGCAACGAGTGGGCGCCGTAGCTCTCGGAGTGTAAAAGGAATGAGGCCGATCGAACACTGGATAGCAGATGAAGGAAAGACCTCCAGGGAACTAAACTCGTCTGCATAACAGACATGGATACCGAGTATAGATGAACTTGAATTGTAGACAGTTAATTAGCACAAGGCAAGGAATGAATACGAAGACTTACAACATTGACCATGGGAACATAGGTATGCGGTCATCGGAGTAGAGGCGCTGAACGACTGCGCATACATGTGGAAGTTTGTCGCCCACACCCACCACAAAAAGCGAGTGGATACGAACGGGGACACGGGAAGACTCGCTATCTGAAACAAAGGCGTACACGTCAGACTGAGTCCGACGATTTGATGTGCATCCATAACGGATGCCATCCTTGCGAATATAGGTCAGTGAGCGAGCAACCCTCCCAGAAACAAAGGGTGTGGTCCCAGCATCGCTGCTGCGATCGCTGACGAGGTTGAGATCAGGCCATAAGGCTCGGCAGTACGCCAGAAGGAGGCGGTACATCTGCGGTGGATCATATCGGCGCAAGTCGACGAACTTGGCTGCGCGGCTGGGTAAACGAACATTGTCTACAAACATTGAGTGTGAATAAGAATGAACCAAAGTAAAAACTCACCCTCGGAAGTCTCACTCTGATAAAACGCGATCTCCGTCATCATTGCGCCGCGGTTGCGAGCCTGAGTCTTGATCATGTTGTCGAGGGTTCTTCGTTCAACGTCGTGAGCCTCGGGTGGAAGATTCAGCAGATACTCATAGATAAGGTGAGTTTGAACCCACGCTCGCATGAGCGTGAGTTCCATCTGCCCGCCGTCATGTCCATTGTGCTTGACGCGTTCCAACATGCCGTTGAAACGCTCAAAAGCAAAAAGCCACCAGGAGTAGACGGGGCCGAAGCGTTTCACCATCTCGGACGTGTGCATTGAAGCGTGGTGGTTGGGCCGAAGGGGGATGTCAAGCGCAATACAGCGTTGGCAGTACTGGGCGAGAAACTCTTGCGCAGTTTGAGCCTGGTGCATCGATATCTCCCGTGATGAGAAAATGCGCACAGCGGCGCATAGAAGGAGAATGGCATCATATAGTTGATGCCGATCGCGAGAGAAGCCGGGGTCGTCAGTGTTGGGAGGGAGAGGTGGTGGAGCGCTTGGGATTTCGTCATTCTCATCGCGCCATGCCCACCACAAGAGCACCGGAGTGATTGTGATAAGACGACGCCATTCATCTGCTTTTTTGAGCGAGTGGTTCTCGCCTAGCTAAAATAGAGGTTAAACATGATCTGGGAGTGATTATAATTGACACTTACATTCTTCGGGAGACGGGTGATGTGGCTAGGCCACAAAATCGAGTTAATTAGAGTCTCGAATCGGGACTTGGCTGACTCTGATCCCCCAATCCCCGTCATCAGCTGACCGTTGAAGATGACAACGTCAAACAGATGAGGGACAATGCCTGCGAAAAGGGATTAAAAAGTAAAGGCGTGCATAAAAGCACTCACCAAGGTATACAGCGTGCATGAAGTCCAAGGCTGTCTTCGTCTTGGGAAGCCAGCCCGGAAGAGCGTCGAGAATAACAAAGCGTTTACCATAGTCATCGAGAAGTTGGGCTTGACGTGCTAGTGGTGCATCCCGTGCATAGAAGGCCTGCCGGAGGAGCTTATAGTCCTCCTTGGGGCGAGTAGCTGCAGCGCCGTTGAGGTTAATTCTTGGACAACTGTAACCAAATCACAAGATACTCACAGCTGTCGTATCCTGACGGCTTGTTGAAATCCGTGACATTGGCATCGCATGACACGCACGGGTGCATGTCATGTGAATGAGAAGCTGTGCCATTGGTCTTGTGAGATGCGGGCATATCACAGTCAAGGCACGCCAAGTCGGCGTGGACATCGGCGAGCTGATCCTCGCTGTAGACAGCCATTTTGACACCTGACAATGCGAGTGGATGGAGATCAGTGATTACCATTAGACATGAGACACAGAGTGATACCGTTACGAAGGATTGAGATCTCCTTCGTGCACGGCTCCATGCAGTGACTGATTTGCCGGACATCAGGCTCTTTGGGGCCTGGCATGACACTGGCGCATATGACGTTGGATTGAAGGAATCGGTGCTCGCGGGGAAGGTTGTTGATGGCAATGTACATAGCTCCCGTCGAATGCGGCCGGTTTTCGAGGACACCCATCCTAAAATAAAATAAAATTAGCAATGACCGCGCATGTCTGAGCCGTACCAATCAATATTGCAGGTGAGATGAAGCCCGTATCGGTGCGACGTTAGCTTTGGAGCCGTGTCGTGGTCATCTTCGGGGCGATCGCGAACATGGCCGTGTTCACCAACTTCCCGGACTGTATGCGTGTTGAGTTCATGCCAAAGCGAGCCGTCGTGCATGTCTCGCATGACGAAGTGCTCATCGACGTCTCTGTCAGGTACATCAGCTCTGCTGTCTCGTATCATGCGAGCAAACCCAGGACGCATGAACATGCGTCGCAATGACGCAATGATCGACACTTGAGGGTGAAGCTTGAACGGTTTGCGAATGTGTTTACATCGAGCATTGATAAAGTCCTCGTATATAACACCCGAGCAGCCGTCGACAGAGCAAACAGGAGACATCAGAGTCTGGAGATCGGTCGGGTGGTAATGCTTCCAGCAGTCGGGGCATACCGCATATTTGATGATGTATTGGTCGGGGTCAATGCCGAGACGCTGCTTGGCACTCTTGAGGGTTCGAACAGGGCGCGGGTGATCCGGTAGAGGTCGAATGATAGACGCGTTGTCGAGCATTGCCGACAACAGATCTGATGCATCCGCGACCGAGACCTTACTGAAGACGTTGGCAAGCACAGCTCTGAGGTACGCATTTCGAACTTCTGGGCGTTCTTTGAATGCCCGAGGTAACAGGGTTGGCTCTTCATCTGGTTCATCGTCATCGTCGTCTAGATTAATCGCTGTTTCTCCAGGTACGCATACACCAAGGTCGACGCGGTGCCAGCGTTGTTCCAGAGGTGGAGTCGGCAGCCTGAGGGGCGACTGAGGCCGGGGAGTGGGTGGACGCAGTTCGAACTCCTCGTCCTCGTCCTCGTCAAATCCACGAGGTGGTTCTAGCACAAAGTCCAGGTTTACGTCTAAGAGATCGAGCAGTCGACGTGAGTGAGTCGCCTGAGCCTGAGGTGCTTGAGTTTCCGAGCCCTGAGTCTGCCGAGAAGGACCAGCAGTGCTGGTTGCTGCCTGGGTCGCTAGAGTAGCATTCGTCGTGGTGCGTCGTTGAGTCTTCTTACGGCCATATCTATCATTGTGTCTTCTGATCTCCTGCGCCGTTTGCAGAACGTAGCCCGCTGACGTGAGCGAGCACCGCGCACAGATACATTTGAAGCGTGGGGTTGATCTGGATGTCTTGCTGCTGGATGGGTTGGAAGGGCCGGATTTCGATGGGCGTGGCATGACGAACGAGATATAGGATAAAGGTATGGATTGCTTCAATTGCGACGCCGTTGTATGCGTGAGCGGCGGCAGCTGCGTGCCAGTGCCCTAGTGCGAGCGCTCGAGCACACAGCTCAAAACGCGCCTAAGTCCCCGCACGCTATACGCGACCTCGACACGGGCCGATTATGCCATGGGATAATTATATCTATTCTATGAATAACCTTCAATATGCCCTGGCACATTTCAGCCGGAATATTGCTGCGATAATCTACGTATATTTCCAAAATTTCCCACACTGTGCCTGGAAGTAATGCACGTCTTTACGCTGTGTAAGCAGCGATGGGCGTTCTTCACAATATAGCGCCCCCGACCGTGTAGCTCAGGACGTCGTTTAACGTTGATGCCGCTGCAGATGTGCATTTTAGCCATCTGAGAAATCCGGATTCATCTGGGAAAGTATCCTTGATCGTTAGTTAACTGAGGCCACAAAGACGCTAAACGATCAAGAATTGCTCGAATGCACTCTGTACTAGACGATTTTAAATGCTTATAATGGAGGCAAATTGGTACTCACTTTGAGCCGAGTTCAATGGCCAGTAGTGCCGCTAGGGACACTGACTCGGGTCGAAGGCAACATCATTGACAATTCGGGGGCTTCAAAGGCAGGAAAGGCAGGAATGCTCGTATTCTCGCAACATTCTCGAGCGAAAGGGCGTCCTCGCGTGAGTGATTCGACGTATTGCCTACCGGTAGTAGGTGCTCCATGGGCCGTCACACATGCGCGGTCTTTATTCAGGCCATTCCCTAATCACTTCGTTCCAGGATGGTCTTAAAGCCGTATTACTGTAACAAATTAACTCACCAACACGGTTTTAGCCGATTTGGAGATCCCCATTGAACGCTGGTAGTACAAAGGGCACCTCTTCAGCTTACACATTCATGAACGCTCTAGTATCAGAACGGATGATGCCGTGTTCAGTTAAACTCACCAAAATATTCGCAAGTCCCATTCACGATGGAGTGGGTACTCCTGGAGAAGACGACGACGAGAGTACTCGTATAGCTGGGATGAGTTGCTACGAACACGCGCGAACACTCTAAGTACTGCCTACACTGGTCATGCCGGCCCTAAACCACTCCACCGTGCCTTCCTCGAGGCTCGGTCCGACCCTCCCTAGTCCAACGACGTATCAAATAGAGATAAGGCTACAGAGTCGTCCAAACGAGCATGTAACGCTACACGTAGATACGCACATATAACAAACGATAACTAAACTAACATACAAATCCAATATACACGATGATCGAGCGTCGTGCGCACGTTCCAAACGGAGGCATACAACGGTATAAAAAACGAGAGGGGACAGTCCACTAGATCGAATGCGTACAAGTAGATTAAACCCAGCCCGCGTCGCCCAAGCTAGAGCGAGGAGAAGCATACAGTAAGAATAGATAGAGGTTGTTACGCTTCAATGGGTATACGTTGATGATATATATAGTTCGTGGGTCGTTACGTTGTGATACCGATAGCGAGAAAGGGTATAGGCGATTCACATGATAAAACGAAGCGTGGTATGCTGTATGCATAGTGTCTTGTTAGCTTCGCCGCAAGAAAAAGGCTGGAAAGAGTAGGGTCGGGGAATATGGTAGCAAAGAGGACGTACAATACGGTGCGAGCTTGACAGCTGCGGCGTCTGCTTGTGCTTATCCTTCAGCAAGGCTCGGACGGAATTGAGAAGGTCCTGATAGCTCTGGTCCTTGTTCTCGGACAGGGACTCCCTGAACGCCTGTACCAAACATACAGTCCAAAATCGTCAACCATATATCCCCACGCATCAGAACTACCAACGCTCGCCAGCGTCTCTTGGCGGCGCCTGAGTGCGCCTACTGGCAGATGGGGAAGCAGAGATAGAGTAGCGTACCCAGCTCATAGCCCCGACGGCATCCCCGCCCTGGGTCGTGTCTGCACTCGTCTGGTCGTCGCGACACCCGGTAAACAAGATGACATCGGCTGGCGAGCTCTTATACTCGCGCCACTCAGGCGTGATTTGAGATTTCTTGAGGCGCCCGTTGTGATGATACTGTCGTGCCGTGTGCGGCATTGGTTAGCACGGGATGAATGAGCTGAGCGAGGAGGGGGAAGAGCGCTTACAATATAAGGAAGGTCTGTGGTATAAATATGCGCGATGAGTACGGGCGTGAACGAAAAGAGCAGCAAACGACATACCGAGAACAGTGCCCGAGTGGCATGACTGCGAGTTAAAGTGATCAGGTTAGCTCAATTGTTGGAATGCGCAGCCACAGAAAGGAAGAATGGGAACGTACGTCGTATATAGCCTGCCATGATCAGTCAGCACCTCGGACAGAAGGAAGTCAACGCGGGCGGAAGACGTACAGTCAACCGACACTGCGACGGGAGCGATTTGACCATAATCTTATGCATCTCCTGCTCATCCTGGTCAACACATGCCCAAGGCTATAACATAATTGATTGGAAACGCACGCCATCAAGAATAATCCCCGCCTTCTGAAAATCTACCGGGTAGATCACATCGTCCAGCCCATCGATCTCGTCGCCGTCCTTATTTGGGACCTGGCCTCCATGGCCTGAGTAATGAAAGAATAGTGAGTCGTGTGGCTGCGCGCCTTTGACGAGCCACTTCATGCCGTCCAGCATGTTCTTCTTGGTTGGTATCCGTCGCGGGTGCGTCATCTCATCTGTGAGCAGAACAATGTCGTTGGATTTATAGCCCCAGTGCTCTGTCCCATCGCGTTAGTATCACCATAACCGGACACGAGAAAGAGACCGAATCTGATAGGGCACCGTGCAAGCAGGCGAGAATGGCAGTAAAGACTCACTGATCAAAAACTCCCTAATCCTCGTCGCATCGTTAACGCACCCCTTCAAGTCCCGCTTCTGGCCGACATAATTGATCCCAATCAACAGCGCCTTCTTGGTCCCCGTACAGTTAGAATAGTGCAGAGGCGAGTGCGCAGGAAGAGCGTTGCGTGGCTTATTCGGATGCGGAGTCTTGCTCGATGACGCCGATGCAGACACGGACTTTGGAGGTTTTGCGCGATTCGGATGCGGATTCTTGCTCGACGACGCCGATGCGGACACGGACCTTGGAGGTTTCGCGCGAGCAGAGTTGGGTGTAGATCCAGAAGGAGCATTGGGTACGGCGGCAGGCGGCGACGTCGCCTGCTGAAGTGGATTCTTCCCGATCACAGCAGGCAGGATCGATGCCACTTGCTCAAGTGGATTCTTCCCCTTCGCTTCGGGTAGGATCGATGCCACTTGCTCAAGTGGATTCTTCCCATTCACATCGGGCAGCTGCTCAAGTGGATTCTTCCCGTTCACATCGGGCAGCATCGACGCCGCCTGCTGAAGTGGATCCTTCCCGGTCACAGCGGGCAGGATTGACGTCACCAGCGTCTCGAGTACATCGAACAGCACACCGTGCGGCTGCGTCTTGGCCTGCTGCACGCTACCAGCCCCAGCGCTGTGGTGCGACGAAGAATGTGGCTGTACCGCGGCAGGCGTCGACGTCGACGCGCCGGAGCGCTGCGAGCTGTGTGCGCGGTGTATCGACGTCGAGCCCGCGGCACGCGGGACAACGGTAGATGGTGGCGGACGACGCCTCTGCGTGTTCGGAGAGTGGTGAACTGCGCCCGCCGCACCCTTGGCGGATGTCTGTGGTCGATGGCGCTTCAACCCCGACGTGGATTGGTGCTTCGTCGGTGGCGCGTCGGAAGGTCGGTGCTGGGGGGTAGACAAGGAACGGTGGTGCTCGTGGTGGCTGTGGGTGTTCCCCAGTGGCTGCACTGGTGAAGTTGGGCTCGGGGGACGTGCGGGTGTGGGGTTAGGAGGGGGAGTAGGCGTGGACATAGATCTGGGCATTCTGGATGGCGAGGGCGAGGATCGGCGCATTGATGATGGTGTTTGGCCCTTGGTGGGTGGAGGTCGAAATGGGGGCACGACGGGCTGCGGGGAGTTTGCTTCTGGACCCGAATGGCGCTTTGGGCTGGTATCGGGCTTACGAGACCTATGCACAGAATGTCGTGGCCAGCATGAGAGAGTGAGAGAGAGAGAGAGAGACGCTACTCGGTCGCGAGAAACAGGATAAGGGGGGGCTCACCAGGGTACTGGGAATCGAGGAGGCAACCATCGTGGACGAGTTTTTCGTTGGCCGTTGCCCTTAGCGCCCCATATCATTGCGTTGACCTGCGTGGACGCCTTGAAGCGCGGAAAGAAGAATTAGGCGGGACAGCCAGGCATAGTAACGTGAAACAGAGTAGACAGACGAGAAGGCGCGAATGCGAAACCGGCATATGCTCTATAATAGCCTCTATTTGACTCGTTTTCCTTTTCATCCAGCGCCTGGCTCGAAGGCTCGTGACGCTTTGTTGATGACAAGCCATTATAGACGCAACGTCAACTATGACGCCACAGCTATCCATAGCATAACGGGTCATAGTCGTCGGCGAGTCTCAATTAGACTCTCGAGCCTTGGGTGGAGCTCTGTCAGTTTACCCTGGCATTGACGCCGAGGTATCGACCTCGGGCCTGAAGCAGGTGGAGAAACAGAGGATGAAGTCACTTGAGGTGAGGGACGAAAACATTCTGTCTGGGATGGCGACGAACCCTGGCCTGTCTCACATTGCGCCTCAAACTCAACTTCTTAACCTCTGGCCATCCATAACCCTCTCCACGGTTGCAGGATCTGGTCTTGTATGCGTTCGAGAGTCGCCAAGCTTAGAACGTGATTGTCTCGCAGGCTGTGCTGTTGACTTCGGAATGAACATCCCAGGAGGTGGATTTACCTTAACGGAAGGAGAGAAAGTGCAAGTTTTATACAACAAGTCAGTGAGCGCCGTCGCCCGTTGCGACAGCCATGGTAAGCGGACGACGAGAACACGCCTCTCTCCGTGGCGATTGGCGGTCCTCCTGTCGCGAGCCGTGACACTAGAAAAATATCCCAATAAGTTTTGCCAATTTAGTTAGAATACCTCTCCGAAGTTTAACCGATCCAGGCACCGGGTTTTATTGAAAATAAATTATGGGAAGGTAAAGCCAATAACCAATATGAACATTAAACGCCGAAAAAAGAAAGAATTAAACAATAATCAATGGACATCAATTCAAGTAAAGAACTCGCCCAACGCGAGCCACTTTGGAAGGATTGCAACAACGTTCCACTTAAACGCTAGTGGTACAGACACTTACTCAACTTACACAGATGCAACTAATCTTATGAACGAGCTCCAGTATCAGAATGGATGATGCCACGTGTAGTTGAACTCGCCAAAGCATTCGCAAGTCCGATTCACAACGTACCAAATAGAACTAAGGCTACAGACTCGTACAAACGAGCATGTGACGCTACACGAACATACGCACATACAACGAACGATAACTAAAATAACATACAGCAATCAAGAAATTAACGATAAGATAGTAATATACAAGCGTCATACGCACGCTCCATACGGAGGCACACAAACGGTATCAAAAAAGAGGTGACAGTCCACTAGAATCGAATGCGTACGAGTAGATAAAGCACAGCCCGCGTCGCCGCCAGGAGCTTGGGTGACGCAGGCGAGGAGGAGAATACAGTAAGAATAAATAGAAGTCGTTACGCTTCAATGGGTATATGTTGACGATAAATATGGCTTGTGGGTCGTTTCGTTGCGATACCGATAGCAAGAAAGGGTATAGGCGATTCACATAATAAAACGAAGCGTGGTATGCTGTATGCACAGTGTCCTGTCAGCTTTGCCGCAAGGATGCTGGAAAGAAGAAGGACGGGGAATATGGTAGCGAAGAGAACGTACAATACGGTGCGAGCTTGACAGCTGCGGCGTCTGCTTGTAATTATCCTTCAGCAGGCCTCGGACAGAGTTGAGAAGGTCCTGGTAACTCTGGTCCTTGTTCTCGGATAGGGACTCCCTGAACGCCTGTGTCAAACACACAGTCCAAAATCGTCAGCCGTATATACGCATGAGAACTACCGACGCCCGCCAGCGCCTCTTGGAGCATAAGTGCACCAGCTGGCAGATGAAAGCGCCGACGGAGAAGCAGGAATAGAGCAACGTACCCAGCTCATAGCCCCGACAGCGTCCCCTCCCTGGGTCGTATCTGCGCTCGTCTGGTCGTCGCGACACCCGGTAAACGAGATGACATCAGCTGGCGAGCTCTTATACTCGCGCCACTCAGGCGTGACTTGAGAGCCCTTGAGGCGCCCATCGTGATGATACTATCGTGCCGTGTGCGGCATTGGTTAGCACGGGATGAATAGGCCGAGTGAGGAGGGCGGAGGGCGCTTACAATATAAGGAAGGTCTGTGGTATAAATGTGTGCAATGAGTATGGGCGGGAATGAAAAGAGCGGCGAGCGGCTTACCGAGAACAGTGCCGGAGTGACACGACTGCGGGATAAGTCAATCAGGTTAACTCATTCAATGGAATGAATAGCCACAGAAAGGAAGAACAGTGACGTACGTCGTATATAGCCTGCAATCACCAGTCAGCGCCTCGGACAGGAGGAAGTCAACGCGGGCGGAAGACGTACAGTCAACCGACACTGCGCCGGGAGCGACTTTACCATAATCTTATGCATCTCCTGCTCACTCTGGTTAACACATGCTCAAGGCTGCAACACGAACCATTGAGAACGTACATCATCAAGAATAATCCCCGCCTTCTGAAAATCCACCGGGTAGATCACATCGTCCATCCCGTCGACTTCGTCGCCATCCTTATCTGGGACTTGGCCTCCATGGCCTGAGTAGTGGAAGAATAACGAATCGTGTGGCTGCGCGCCCTTGACGAGCCACTTCATGCCATCGAGCATGTTCTTCTTGGTGGGTACCCGTCGCGGGTGCGTCGTCTCATCCATGAGGAGAACAATGTCCTCGGGTTTATAGCCCCAGTGTTCTATCCCATCACATTAGTATCACCGTGAACAGACGCGAGAAAAGGGCGGAATATGACAAGGGAAGACTGAGGACAAGCAAAGGAAAGCGCAAAGTGGATGAGAATGGCAGCGAGACTCACTAATCAAAAACTCCCGAATCTTCCTCGCATCATTAACGCATCCCTTCAACTCCCGCTTCTGACCGATATAATTGATCCCAATCAACAGCGCCTTCTTGGTCCCCGTGCAGTTGGAATAGTGCAGAGGCGAGTGCGCGGGAAGAGCGTTGTGCAGCTTATTTGGATGCGGAGGCTTGCTCGACGACGCCGATACGGGTGCCGACTTTGGAGGTTCGGCGCGAGCAGAGTTGGGTGTAGATCCAGAAGGAGCATTGGGAGCAAGAACGTGATGCTGCGACGTCGCCCGCCGATGTGGATGCCTTCCCTTCACAGCGGGCAGGATCGATGTCACTGGCGTCTTAGGCACCCCGAACCGCACGGCCTGCGGCTGCGTCTTGGTCCGCTGCACGGTGCCAGCCCCAGCGTTGTGGTGTAGCGCAGAATGTGGCTGTATAGCGGCAGGCGTCGACGTCGACGCGCGGCGGCGTTGCGAGCTGAGCGCGTGGTGTATTGACGTCGAGCCCGCGGCACCCGTGACAGCAGGAGATGGTGGCGGACGAGGCCTCGGCGTACTCGAGGAATGGTGAACTGCGCCCGTCGCACCATTGTTGGAGGTCTGTGGCCGACGGCGCGTCGTGGAATAGTGCTTTGGTGGCGAAGGCGGTGGTGCGTTGGAATGCCGGCGCTGGCGGGTAGACGAGGAATGATGGCGCACGTGGTGGCTGTGGGTGTGCCCCAGTGGCTGTATTGGTGTATATGGGCTCGGGGGACGTGCGGGTGCGGGGTTAGGAAGGACGGGCTGCGGGTGGTTTTCTGCTGGACCCGAATGGTGAATTGGGCTGGTATCGGCGCTTGGAGCTTGGGACGTGTCTGGTAAACCCAAAGGGGCGAATGGCTCCGGATACACAAAGTGTGACTGATCCGCTGACGATCCGGGCCTAATGACGGTAAAACATAAGCTGTCAAATCAGGCGCAGGTGCGTTGGGTGTTTGGGCTTTTCACCTTGGATCATCCTGGGACCTGTGTGCGGAATGTGGCGGTCAGAATTCAAGAGAGACGCTGTTCGGTCGCGTGAAATAGGACAAGGAGGGCTCACCAGGGTACTGGGAATCGAGGAGACGGCGACCGTGGACGACTCTTCCGTCGGTCGTTGCCCCTGGCGTCCTGCATCATCGTGTTGACCCGCGTGTACGCCTTGAAGTGAGGGAAGGATATGGTGGGCCAGCTAGGCATGGCGCGAGCACATTCCAGTACGAGGAGTGGGCCGGTGGACAAGGCTTCTGAAGAGTACAATAACACACCGTGGCTGGAGTTCTGGTTGGATCTGTAAATGTGCGGGTTCAGTAACTGAGGCTGCAATGAGTGGGAGGGAGACAGTAGACAGACGGTAAGCGCTAGCCGCGAATGCGAAATCAGCAAACGCCCTATTTGACCTAGCCAGCGCTTTGTCCAGAGGCTCGTGACGCTCCGCTGATGATCAACAAAGCCATAGTTCTCGTTGCCCCCACACAGTTTTCCATAACGGGTCGCGTCAGGGCTCACAGGCATCTGAGGCATATGTTCCTGTGAGTTCTGCATTCCGCTGGTCTCACTACTCATCGGCAAGTCTTAATTAGACTCTCGAGCCTTTGGTGCCCCTCTGTCAACTTACCCTGGTACTGACGTCGAGGTGTCGACCTCGGGCCTGAAGCAAATGGGGAAAGAGAGGATGAAGTCACTTGAGGTGAGGGACAAAAACACTCAGTCCGGGATGGGGACGAACCCTGGCCTGTCCCACATTGCGCCTCTCCCTCAACTTCTTACCCATTGTAACCATCTCCAAGGTTGCAAAATCGGATCCTGTATGCGTCCCAGAGTCGCCAAGCTTAGAGCGTGATCGTCGTGCAGCCTGTGGGAGACGATTGCTGATGGCTTTGGTATGAACATCCCAGGAGATGAATCTACCTCATCTGAAGGGGAGAGAAAATGCAAATGTTTGTACAGCAAGTCGTTGAACAGTGTCGCCCGTTGCGCCAGCCATGGTCAGCGAATGATGAGAACAGTTCCTCACTCCAAACTCCAAGGCTCGGTCCTTCGCCACGAGCCGTGACATCAGCAAATTTCCTAGACTGGAAAAGAAGGTTATGATGAGAATACAGCCGCCGACATTGATGATAATTGTCCAAACCGGTTTATGGTGGTTATATGTGCTTGTAACAACAAGTCTATTTTCACGCAAGCACGAGACTAGCTGCATCCTCTCATAATTGGTTGACAATGAATTGGGAAGAGACCCTGTCGGACTAGCAATTCGGGATTGTGAGACGATGATGAGATGGCACCATGCATTCGCCATCCCTTCCAAGCCAGTTATCTCTCATCCATCAGCACACGATCTAGTAGCAGTACTGTGATGGCAGCAGCCACGAAAGAGTGCATTGCATGAACTACTCATACTGACACATATCTAGTACGTGTACCCCACCACTCCCCTCACCCGCTAATGCAGGGCAGGCATCCGGAACATCTGTGCCGCCACGGAGTTGTCATCATCTGCAACCTCCATGGCGTTGGCTTCATCATCCGGGCCGTCGTTACCAAAAATACGCCTATGAAATAGAATCATTGTATTAGTAAACCGATGCTGTGGTCCCGCTAGAGAGATATAGGAAAACATACTGCTGCCACCAGGTCAGGAGATCGTCATGCCAAACGGCGTCTGCAGCAGGGGCCTCGCAGAGAAGCTTGAGGATCCAGTTGTAGAACGTCTCAGAGAAAGGATCCTTGTCGCCGTTTCTCTGACCCCACTTTGGAGTAGCCGAGAGCACGAAGCGTACCTTGAATGTACGGCAGATGATCAATGATCCTCTACAATCAATGATGAAGGAGGACGTACCAGGGTGGCCACGTATGCGATGGACGACAAGCTGACATGTCGGACATTGTGCAGGGCCGCATTACCCTGGCGCCCACCTGAGCCTGCGTCATCGTAGATGCCCGCACTCGGAGAGATATAGATGGTCAGATAAGCCTCAAAAGACAGCGTCAGCAATAGTCACTTCACGATAAAAACTGGGTGCTCACTTTGACTAGCATCTCGCCTCGAAGAAACCCCTCAAACAGGTTGTCCGCCTTTTGCACCTTCTCACCAACCCAGAGAAATTTGGGGAGATCACGAGGTGTGACCTTGATGGTGCCGTTGCGGAGGCCTGCCGCAATGCTGGAACAGCAATGGACTGATGAGCACATAGGGTGATGGTGATAAAGAAGTGAGTGATGCGCACTTTTGGTCATCGTAGTCCATGTTGACTGGGCAGAGTAACGCACCAGTGGCACGGCTCTGGAAACCGAGAAGGTGGCGGGCACCTGTAAAGGCGCCAGCAGGGACATCCAGGAAAGTACGCCACAGGAAAATCTTATCCTTGAGGACCTTGATGTCATCGCCACGAGCATTGTTGCGACCAGTGTGGAGCTAGGATAGTTTGTTAGCGGGGTGACAGCATGTAAAAAGGAGATAGCATACAGCCATGCTTATGGTCTTGATCGAACCAGGACCACCCAGCTCGAGCTGGCGTTTGAGACTCGGGATCATGTTGAGAAGGGCGGTGTACATCTCCACCGTGTCCTCCTCGCTGCAAGGAATAAGGCATAGTCAATCAGCAGAGGGACCATACACGGAAACGAGCCATTACATACGCTGAAGTGAGCTCACGGCCAGGATCTGCCTCGTATACTTCTGCTGCCGTGTTGAGAATGTTGTAGAAACGATCAAACATGGTGATATGACGACCCGCCATGCGAGCTTCGGTGGTCAAGGCAGCCTCATCCACCACAGGGGCAGGCGGCACAATGGCCGGTGCAGGTCTAGTAAAGGCACTTAAACATGTCACCGACTAGGCTGCGACAAAAACACTTACACTACAGCTACTACCGGCGTACTGGCAGTTGTGACCGGCACACTAAACATGGGAATGAGCAGCCGCAAGCATAGATAGTGGGAATGGACATACACTGCCTGAGCGTCTGTCACGACAGACTCTTGCGGCGGAACAGGTACATGCACCGGTGGAGTAGCCCCACTGGTAGCCGGAACGGTCAAACTGTCGGCAGCAGGAGGGGTAGGAGCACTAGGGGTGGTTGACTGACGGGCACGGCGGCGAGCCATTGAGATGAGCAGCGAAGGGGGTAGAACGATGGTGAGATAGAAGGATGAGGGAAAAGAAAAACAGGGGAGGAATGGGGCTCACCGTGCAGGTTAAATGTCCTTCGGCTCCTTGGTTCTTGTGATTATGGAATTTGCAACACTGCGACCATTGGTTACAACCTGCTCACAACCGAACTGCGGCTGTCGAGCCATCTCCACCAAAAGCCATGGAAACTCGGGTGTTGGGATGCCCAAGCATTGCAGGAATAGATCTAGGGAGGGTCTGTGTTAATGACGAGACACTTTTGGGGACGCGCAGACCACTTACATGTCATGCCGTGATGTGCCGGTTGCAGGTGAGTGTGGTCCAGATTGCACTAGGCAAAACAAGAGCCAACCAGGGTCTGACATGTCAGTCTCTGTGTCTGTGGGAGAGGCTTGGGTGATATAGAGAGGGCGAAGATGAGGGAGAGCGTGAAACACGCGGGATGCAAGGCGGGCTGAGGTGGTGGGAGGGACAGAAGATCAACAAGGTTGAACACGCGCGGTTGACGTTGAACCGTGGGAACAGTTTCGGCACATCCCGACCAAATGCACTTGTGTTCCGACACCGAGTCGCGACTTTGCTGCTTTCAACAGTTCCCCATCGCCAGTATGACCACCACTGCCACCCAAGACAATGACCTTAATGTCATATATCTACGATTGAGCCGTGGCTCAGTTACCACAGCCCTAAACTTCACTGCATACCGTCGAGGCCGTGTGGTACGTTTTTTAATCATGAATAGTCTCCTAAACACATGGTAACCCCTATATAGGAGATTGCGTTAGCGGAGGACGACAACGACAACATTGTATTCGCTGTCCGTCGCACAGCTGTGACCAGCAGGGATGGCAGTGAACCACACCTGAGCACTGGTGGAGAAGCAGATGGAACTCAGGCAACACAGTTTGCGCCGCAGGAGGCACAGGAGGTTGGGTACTCAGAGGCAAGTCACATGCAGACACAGGAGGAAGGAGCATCTCAACACCGTGATCGTCCCATCCCGCGTGTGTTCTCCTCCGACCCGTGGCTGGGTCGGACTGAAGCCGAGCGTGCATTGAGCCGACCTTCTGGTTTCTATGGTGGTTCGGGGGAGACATCGCGGCAAATCAAGTCTGAGTCTTGATTTTTGAATGCTTTCAACATGTTTCACGAATGTGTATGTCGCAATGAATGTAAAATATGGCTTTTCGTAAGACAGAATTTGCGAGTGTACTAGTGAACTGAATTGGATTCGAGTGGGAGTTGGCAACAGAAGAATCATAGTCACGGCGATTGAGTCGAGCACGCGAGCTGGCGAGCCTGAGGGTGCTCGACGTCGCTCGGGTAATTTCCGCATCATGGATGCGGAAATTACCCGAGCCGCGGCGACAACGATGCCCAGCTTTGGACTGTGGGAATCGAGACTTAGAGTATGCGCGCGCGGTCCTCTCGCTCTCACACTCACACTCACTCAGTATCTGAGCAGCACCTACGGCGCGCTCGGCGCCGTCCACCGCTGGGCGTCTCAGGTGCGCTGTCCCTGTGATCCCGCGACCGCACTTTCTAATGCTCACGCTCAGTTCTCGCTCGAATAGAAGCCAGGCGAGCGTCATCGGGTGGAACGCGTCAACCGCCCTGGACGGGTTCTGGCTCTGGCTCTGGCTCTGGCTCTGGCTCTGGCCCACCCCTACCGTCCACGTCGTTCTGCTGGCGCTCGCACTGTATGCGTACAGTTCGTGCGGGACGCTCATCTCGAAGCGCGCCTGGCGAGCGAGGTCGTGTTTCGCCCACGTGTCGGCATCCGCGTGTAGGAGTCCCAGGCACTCCGGGAGCCCGAGCGCGGCGTCGCGGGCTACTCGCCGCTCACGCCCGGCAGTCCACTGGCGCACACGCCGGGCGCGTACAGCCATAGCCATTCGCCGCTGACGCCGTCGCAGAGACAGAGTCTGCAGCAGGTCTGGCGGTATCCGCTGCGCGGTGCGAGTGGGTCTGAGCGCGAGCGCGAGACGGACCCGTGGCATGCGGCGCTTGCGTCGGGGCTGGATGCGGTGCCGCTTCGTGAGCGCACGCCGACGCCGCGCGTTGAGCTGTCGGTGCCAGAGGATGTTGAGCGTGAGGGCGAGTTGTCGGCGGACGAAAGTGTCGATGGGGGCGAGCTCGAGCGGAAGCAGCTTACGGTAGGGACGAGGCGTTCCACCAACGTTCTCCATCGCCACCGACGATCCCCTCTCTCCCATCCATCGCTTACACACCCGCGAGCAGATCGTGCGCGCGCTGAAAGGGACATACCGCGTGCTCTGCCCGTCGCTCCAGCGCCTGCGGCACAAGACGCTCATCGCGCAGGCTGCGAGGACGTGATGCACGCAGCGACCGCCGCCTTGTGCCCTCGCCACCGAACTGCATACACCAACCGTGATGCATGCGCGACGGACGCGATGCACGCAGCGACCGCCGCCTTGTGCCGTCGCCACCGTGCCGTGTGCACCAAGCGCGATGCATATGCGACGAGCACGCCACGAACGCAGCGGAAGCAGCGTGCACCAAACGCGACAGGATGAGCTCAGCTCGTCACGGTACTCGCGCTCGCAGTTACCCTCGCAGTTGTCTTCCTGTCATCTCACGTCTGTGTACTAAACGACTGTAGTAGTTGTAATAAATGCATTACATTATCCTATGGCTCATACGTCAGAACCTGCACTGCTGCCCCATCATCATCGTCTCCGTCTAAGAAATTGCCGTGCTGCTCTGAGTCATCGTCATCCTCCCCTAAGTCTCCTGTAATACCCAGAGCCGTCAGCGGAACTCCATAGTCAATGTCCAGCTCTTGCTGAACTTTGAGAGAATATTGTTCGTTAGGAAAGCCCGATGGGTTCGAGTGTCCAATACCAATCCCAAGGTAGCGCATCATCATGTCCCTGTCAACAAACCTGACATTGATAGACTTAACATCAAGATCAATGCTAGCAGGGTACTCCATGAGCTCACCGCATCACATAATAGTTAATCCAGTCCCCTTCACGGGAATCTCTGGCGGATGAGGGTGGCAATAGATCCAGTGTCTTGCCTACGGCAAAAGCGGGAATTAGATGACATGCACGGAGCACGTCACCAGGGTCCACAAAGCCAAATGCTGGGGATGCCTGCTTGTTGTGTCCGTCAAATGGCACATACCCAATGCGGTCCAATTGCAAGGATTCCGGGCCACCGGTCCACTCGGGGTCACAGCCAAACCAACGGACATGAAGAAACTCGAAGCGCTCCGGCTTCTGGCCCACGCTAGTGCCACAAAAGACCTTCGCATGGTAGACACCAAGGACACGAGCGTACCAAAACCGGTTCGGCAAACCCAATTCATCCTCATGAGCACGCAGGATAACTGTTGAGCGAGGCCCATGGCAATTGATTGAGTCCTGTTCGCGACGCACATCATAAGAGGTGTAGTTGACACGAAATGTTGCATGAGGGAAGATGCGGCTGTACTGAATGATGACAGTGTCGAGCTCCTCCGGGGCGAATTCATGTGAGTTATCATATGGCGACAGACCTTTCTTGCGGGACAGATAATGATACTTGAGGTTATGAACAAAATCCTATACATGCCATGTGCTGCGTGTGAGCAAGTGACATTGGTAGCAGTTGACCACATTACCTGGTACGCCGGATCCTGAGCATATTCGTAAAGCCAATCCTGAAAATAGTACTTGATGCCCGACTCGTCGGCTGCAATGATATGATGCAGCTCAAGATTCTCATTGGACTCCGAAGCGTATGCTGTAGCATCTGACTCGGAATCAACTAAAGCTGGGAGTATGCTTAGGTCATCAGCCATGCGCCGATGAGCTTCTTCACGGAGTTCAATGTTAACTATCTGGGGGATGGCATTATTGCAGTTAGTACGGTCATTCCATCCCTTGATCACAGTATGCTGCCGCTCTCCCTGTAGATTTAGAGGGCGCAGATGAGTGCTCTTGGGGAGATTTTCAGTGAGAGTCGGCAGCTTACAATATGCGTAGTAAACCCGTCGGTGGTGCCATGAATGCGGATGTGCAGGATATAGTAGCCAAGGAAGTGCAACTTAGCAGTGATAAGATTGAATATCTTGCGTCGTTTGCCTCCCAAGCTTGCTCCAGTGGAGGGTTGCTGCGCTTGACGTCGCTGAAAAGCACGACCACGAGCCTGATATTCGCGGTCAGTCTCGTAAGCCACAAGCCCGGGATCTGTGCTTGTTGCAGATGCAAACAGCCGCAGACGCTGACCAAGCAACACCGTCACTTGCTCCAGGACTTGAAGCGTGGATTCAGTATGCATGCGGAGCTTGGCCAGGGAGTGCCAGTAGCTCATTGTAAACAAGAGCTCTTGAATGGCCTTGTCATGTTGCTCCGGGAAAAGTCCTTCAAAGCACGGCATACAACACTACCGCCTCAAAAATCAGTATGCATTGACGGGTTTTGGGATCTATGATGCCATTACCTGCAGAATATCCTCAAAGTCCCGAGCCGAGAGCTTAGAAAGGTCTGCTACATTATGAGAAAAAGAGCGAATGACAGCTCTGCCAAACGTTGGGACTTGGCGAAACCTGGTTAATTATCAGCCACTGCTGACCCATGAATTAACACATATTCTACACACCTCTCATTGAATGTGTCGACGACAGAACTACCCAACTGATGGATGATGCGAACTAAATGTGTGAGGAGAGCCTTCCATACACCTAGCTCAAACTCATGCATCTGGTCGACAACCAGCATGTTGAAGTAGTTGAATCCGAATGACGAGAGGCGAGAAAACGCGTTCTCACCCAAATGATATCAGTATCACCTCGGGCACAAAAGGCCTCTATACTCACTGTAGTTGGCACCCATGACTGCGGCTTGAGGTAATCCTCAACCTGAGTATTGCCCAATGCAAGACCTCGCCGATATATCAAGTCCCGGGCTTGCTGCACCTTGGACTGACGCTCGGAGTCATCAATCCGTGCCCCTTCAGCACGCTCAACCCAATCACGTTTGGTTCCTAAGCGGGGTATATGGTCCTTTGGCATAGTACAGAATGGACATGGACAGCCACCGAAGTCCCGAACTGTGGCAATCAGTACTCTAGCAGCTCTATAGTTAGCAATGTGTTGCTGACGTGAACTGATTGCACTTACTTTTCAGGATAATCTGCCGAGTATGTGAAAATGCGTGGGTAGAGCCGGCGCCATTGACCATCGCTGCATTGCACCACAATACCATGTTCATATGCGTGCAAAAACTCGTCATTGAGAATGAGACCCCATGAGGCATGGAAGAGCTCCCGGCGGCAGTGTGCTAGGAGAGGGGCTGAAGCTGAACGGCCTTGGTTTCGGATATGGTCCGTGATAGAGTCAGGTAGCTAACAAAATCATAATCCACGATATCAGCCAAAACTTTCTCCAGACGCTTGACAGGGATTGCTCACGGAAGGCAGATAGGCCACACATCGTGCAGCATGCGAGGACGGCCGCCCGCGCTCGTACTTGCACTGATTAGCAAAGTAGACGTAGATAGGCCACAATTTGGCTTGACCAAACTGTGCAACATGAGTAGCGTCCGACCATAGCATGATGCCAGCCACGGCACGGGGAAGACTGCACCCAGGCTCTGGCAGTGATTCCTGGAGTTTGCGATCAGCATCGAGGAAGGCGTCAGCAGTGAAAGCGTCTTGATAAACGCGTTCAGGAGGCCGTTCAGGGCTGGATTGATGGAAGAGTTTGAATGGGTGATAATGGAAAGACTTGGACGGAGTCTGTGTAAAAACCTCTCGGATGATGGTACATAGGCTACGGTGATGGAAGTTCGGTACGGTGAAACGGAATGTGCCCGGAGGAGGGGCGTCAGGGTCCTCCTCTCCATAACGCCGCGCAGTTTGTCGATCGTTGTTCCGCTGGCGTTCTGTTGCCTTGGTAAGTTTCTCGCCAGTGGGGATGTCGATGGTGACTGAGGCCTTGGACCACCCGGTGCCCTCGCCAGGGGAGGTAGCCATCGTAGCAATGTCAGTGTCCAGTTGGTCGAAGTTGACTCCTCGGAGATCATCCGGTTGAAATGAAGGGTTAAGAAGGACCTGTTCAATTAGATCCTTGCGGTCTGCCTTTGACTTGTTACCTCCGCGCAGCCAGAACCATGCATTCAGCAGATAGGCGCTGAGGTTCGGATATGGATAGATTACGTCTGCAATGGACCTTGCACCGCCCGCCGGGGCAGCGTCTGAGGCAGCTGAGTCTCCTCGAAAGATATCAAACGAAGCGTCTGCATCAGGCACAGATGTGGGCCGCCCACAGTATTGACGAAAGAGGCCAAAAGCATTGGCAAAGGTACGGAAAGTCTCAGTAGCTGGCTGTGGACGGATATCCTGAGGACTCGGCGCTGGCTCTGTTTCACGCCGGTGGGTCGGCTCAGCCTCAGATAGGGGACCAGGACCCTCCGGAAGAGCGTCTTCAACTATCTCGCGCATCCTACGGCTTGGTTTTCGGACGCGTTTGCCTAGGAGTTCTGAAGCTGCACCCGCTGCTGCAGAAGGAGGCATCGCAGACGCCATTTCGGGGGAGAGCACAGGTGCAAGCGGGGACACAGGTCGCAGAGTCAATGGAGATACTGGCCGTGGAGGACTCAGAGGCAAAGGAGGCGATGACACAGGTGCAGCAGAGGGTAGGGAGCTGGGTTCTGACGGAGTGGTGGGTGTACTGAAGAATGGGTGTGGCTGGTCCATGCACAAATCGGCACTGCTCAGGTCTGGTTCATCAAGGCTTCCCCACCAGGCGTCATTTAATGACGAAGCCTGGTCAACTAGAGCTGAGGGTCCGGGCTATATGATAGTCGCTTGCACTGAGATACCAACTGTATAACAGTAGTAGTGTTAACGCACCTCCGGAGTAGTACGAGCACCAGCGCACTCCATTCCGACCTGCGTCTCTGCCTGTGGCCGCACCTCCTGTGTACTCGGCTGTGGGCGGATGTTGGGACCACCTCTCAGCAGTGGATTGAAGCGAGCATGAGCGCTGCGGCGTGAAGGATTGCCCCGATTCTGCGCTTCCTTGCCTTTGGAGGCGCTGACAGCACTCAGCCGTGCTTTCTTGCGCGTCTCGAAAGTAGGTACTCCGCCCACTCGTTCCCAGGTCCTTGAAGAGTGCTGAAGTGCCTTCTCGCAGGAGCCAAGGTGTGCCAAGTAGCCTTGCTCGGTAGCCAAACGCGTCCCGCAGACACATTTTGTGTTTGATGGTGGCATGCCGAGTCATGAAGTGCAACACCAACGATAGACAGGCACAGACGTTCGCGGTACGATGAAGGGCGGCGTTTGCCCTCGGTGGGACGTACAGGGAGCAGCACTGGCAGCGCTGTGGGTGGTAAATGGCGGCGGCGGGCTGAGGAGGGTGTTGCCCACAGCAGCGGGGAAGCGTGCTACTAGTAGTGACTGTAGGAGCTGACGGAGAGAGCTTACCATACCAGTATCCCTTAGCTTAGTGTCTCCGGCGAGGTGTGCAGTCTGTAATCGTTCAAAATCGATTGGTATTGGTTGTAGGGGACAACAATCCAGCGTCTCATGCACGACCGGTACAATATCAACAAAGGAGTCGGTTGGTCTCACAACCACGCATAACCTAGCTGCAAGTGTTCCCACGTCGTGCTATTCCCACAACCGCTCGTAATCCCTCAGGGAATTTGCTGATGGAGAATCCTCTTGTGCGGAGGTCTACTCAAGACCTTTTTTCAAAAATTTGCCTCCATCAACACTAGATCTAGCTCTAACTTCATCGACGTCCATCCTTCACCTCCTAACACTGAGGACTCTTGGACTCCAGATGGTTGCTGGTGGCTGTATCTTTCTCGCAGAGAGGCCTGTTGGCTTAGCACTCAACCATCGGCATCTGGTTGATCACACATATCGGGCACAATTTTTTGTCGAACCCGTATGTGTCGGTTTTGCACTCATGGCGCATGACTTCATTCTCCATGATCTAAAGATGAGCGCACAGATCACCGTCAGACAGCCCTCTCCGACCCCAACGGGTCAAAGGTGGTCTCTCGTTGGCTAGCAACATCCTTGACGCGCCTGGGGATCATCAAAGCTGTACCAAACGCCTCACCTCGGTTCCTTGAATGGCCGCCTGACGCAGGCGGTTCTCTTGCTACTGTGTTTATGGGTTGAACGCGCGAAAGGCACTCACACTTCCTCCGTTGTCTGCTCCGATCACGACGAACCTGTCGTCCTGTACTCACGAGAACGCGACTACGATTGGCCTCTTTCCAGCGTCTAGTGATGTATAGTGCCCATATCCCTCTATCCCGTCCGAACGTAGCGGATATGGCGATATCATGCGGGGCTCTGCATATGCTCATGGACACTGGACGAGAATAGAGGGAGTTCATTTGCCCCAACTTGATGGGTACCTGCCGTTCGTGGTTACTTGATCTAGCATAAAAGCTCGAGATTGGCCTCTGTGATTTCCCAAGAGTTCAACTTGGCTCCTTCTCGCTACCTGCGCCATAAACTGGCAGTATCACTTTACAAAGCCATGTCGACCAACGCTGACGTCGAATCCCTCATCTCGCTCATCTCGTCATCCGCCCGCGTTGCCGCTGCTGAATGGCAGAGGACAGGAACGGACGTTCCTCCTCTATCAGAGGCAGTGACGCACCCGATCGACACCGCAACGGACGTCGTCGCCCTACAGCAGGCACTGCGCACACTTGAAGGCGCATGCGAGCATCTTACAACGTTGTTAAGTCCGCCTGGATCCGTCATTTTTCGGGTATGCTGAGATTTATACTTAACACCAGTGTTGAGTGTTGACGAGTGACAATGCACAGCGTACGTTCAACCCCGACACTCATCTCCTCCGCATCGCGGTGGAGCACAAGGTCCCCGACATTCTCGCGAAGCACCCCAATGGCCTTTCTCTCACCGAGCTCTCGAAGATTGTGAACGTCCCCGAGCTGAAGTTGGGCCAGATCATGCGTGGGCTAGCTACCCGTCATGTGTTCGTTGAAGGTGAGATAGGCGCCCTACTATCCTAACGCAATGGTAACGTTGCGTCTCAGTCAACACCGATATCTTTGCGAACAATCGCCTCTCCCACTCGATACGATCCTACCTGCCTAACGGTCTGTATGCCTTGGCAAGCCGCGGTTTGAACGAGACTCAGAGTGCAGGCTCGAACTTGTACGAGTCACTTTGTGATGAATCGTGCGGCCCATCGTTCGAAGCCAAGGACAGCCCGTTCATGCACATGGCCCGCAAAGATGGGTTCGAAGGCAATGGCGTCTTTGGATGGCTCGAGGCCAATGTGAGTCCCTCGTGCCAGACTTGTTTATGTTGCGGCTAATTGAACAATACCTCACAGCCAGCGAGGCGTGAAAACTACGCAATCGCAATGATCGGTATGGGGTACAGTTGCGGTGGTCTCAATGTCCTGCATGGTGCTTTACCTATCTTGTTTGTGTACAGTTTCGACTGATTAACTTCTAGCATTCCCATGGCAAAACTACACCTCTGTGTGCGACATCGGCGGCAGTGTCGGCACTGTCTCGATGCCGCTCGCACGAAAGTATCCTCATTTGAGAATCACGATTCAGGACCGTGAGGAGGTCACTCAGCACACAATCGACGTGAGTAGCTCGTTGAACTACAGTCTGATCAGCATGCCAACGTGTAGCCTACATGACCAACAGCATTGGGCATCCAACTACCCAGAAGCTGTCGCAGAGAACCGCGCTCACTTCGTCCCTATCGACTTTTTGACAGGCGCTCCCGTGGAAGGATGTGATCTCTACTACGTCAGTCGCACTCCCCCAAGCCTTGTAAATGAGATGACTCCCGATATTGATGATACTGTACGTGATCATACAGATGCGTTTCATCCTACACGACTGGCCTCAATCCGACGCCCAAATCATCGTGAACAATGTCCGCAAGGCGATGTCACCCAAGAGCCGCCTGCTCATCCGTCAGTCTACTACCCTGCTTCTCTGCTCCCCCTCCCGGAATCTAATGAAGTTTCTCCGTCTCAGACGACTACATGATCACTCCCCTCGACCGCAAGTCCGGTCTCGTCGAGGCGCGCGAGCACGGTATCGAGCCTGCACCCGAGCCGCTGCTGCCCAACTACGGCGCGGGACGCGCTCGGGCGCATTGCATGGACATCGGCATGCTGCTGCAGTACAACGCGAAAGAGCGCTCGCTGACCGAGTTTTTGGAGCTTGCGTGCGTGCCTATTCTAGTCATATTGCCTGTGCATGACCGACGTGCCAACGATTTTTTTTTACAATTGTACAGGACAAACGCAGGTCTTAAGTTTGAAAAGCATTGGGATCTCGCTGAGACATCAATGCTGGAGTTCAGTATCGCTTGATAGACTGTGCTGTGGATGATCTCGTGGGTTGTATATTCAAACTGTAAATAGCGCATTATTTCACCGTGTCTTCGTTGCATACGTTCTTGGATTCAGGAAAGAGAACTTTTGTCTTGGATAAATCACCAAAATGTGCGCTGCCCGTGGCGACATCGAGGTCCAAAGATGAGGTAATCGACTGAGACAAATGAAATTCGCTACTTGCGTTTTGAGGGGATGCACAAGCAGGTGGAAACATCTTCCGTGGAACTGGTATCACCACGATGTGTAGGCTGGTCTGGTGCTGGAGGCTGGTTGGCGTTCTCATCATCGTTTTCTTCATCGTTGGATTCTGTATCTGCTTCGTCACCCTCTGGGTCCACAACTCCAGCAAGGCGCTGAACAAGCCAGACATTTGAGCACTCAAATGGATACATAGCAGAGTAAAGCGCACCTCTTTTGCCCGAGCGACCGGTACTGACACCATGCGGCGTAAACTTAGCGAACGCTTATTGCCCTCATTTGTGGAGGAATTTCGGCTGGTGATTCTCTTGAACAGGGATTTCATCCCGCGAGTACCGCGTGTATGGCGTTGCGCCAATGGTTCGGTCTTTCCTGGGCGAGAGGAATCTCGGACGACGTTTGATTGGCGTGCATCATGGTCATGATCGCGGCGCGGTCTACGCCTTTGGGTCGTTGCGGGGAGCTTGAAACTTTCTACACTTTCGTGTGCTCCAGCCTTGATAATACATGACCATGCGCATGAGACATGCTACGCCTTCGATGTGGTAAAAATACTGACCTCACGTCGGGTGGATTTTCCTTGATCTTTTGCAGATTCTTCGTCGCTATTGTCCATTGACTACTCATAACGTTAGGCGAATGCGGTTGACGTTCACTGGATGATACATACCTTCCCTAGTAACAGCTTTCCACTCTCTGTTTCCCAAATTCTGATGCATCCTGATTGCGTCGCACTCGCAATCCTCGTGCCATCAGGAGAGAAAGAAGCCGCACGGATGTCGCGGTCATGCTTAAGCGAACGGAGAACTTCACCAGATTCTGCGTCGCAGATACGAACATGATTGTCATCGCATGCAGTGAGGAAAACAAGTCCATCGGAAGAGTACTGCACGCAGTTCACGCGGCGGTCGTGGTTTACTGCAAGCACCTCTTCGCCACTGGGAAAACACCATATTCGCGCTGCGTTGTCGGACGATGCTGCAAGTATACGAGAGCCATCAGGGTGAAAGGAAAGAGATAATATGTTTGCTTCATCGGGAATTTGAACGTGTGAAGCCAAGGAAGACTCGGAGCCGGAGTCGACGTGCCAGAATCGAATTGCCCCGCCGTTCGACCCGCTCGCCAGAGTTAAGCCGTCAGGACTTAGGCTGAGTGCGATAACAGGCTTCTCGTGCTCAATAGCACGAAGAAAGCGCCCATTGTGTACGTTCCAGAAGCATACAGTGCGATCTCGACTTGCAGTGATAAGAAGGTTGTTGTCGGGGGTAAGCAGGACAGCGGTGACTGTTTCGGTGTGACGCTCGATAGGAGGCATGGCGAGCTCTCCGGAGTCCGTCTTCCAGACGCAGACCGTGGTGGCAGCGGAGACCAAGGTCGAGCCATCGCAGGAGATGGCAATGGAAGTGATAGTATCTAGGTGGTTGACGAAGGGGTCTTGCAACTCGAATCCGTGTTCAGGGCTTGTGATATTCCAGGTTTTGACTAGGAGGTCGTCACCTGCTGTTGCAAACCTCTTGCCATCGGGATACCACGCCAGTGCACGGACTCCGTACACCGTAGTCAATCTGCGAACTTGTCAGTTGCAGCATCCTGTTCGAGAAGAAAGCGAATAAATATCTATTTACAGCTCTCCTCTCTTAGGCTTATAGTCGTCACCCTGAGTAAAGTGTTGGGTTAGACGGTATGTCATAATACACTAAATTACATGCCTTAGGAAGGATAAGCTCTCCTGAAAGTGCGTCGCGGACAAACAGTTTGCCTTTACTCCCGCCAAGCACAACACGCAGTCCATCAGGGGACATGGAGACACTCCACAGGCAGACCTTGCTGTAAATGGGCCCCCAGAAGTACCTTCCAGTTGAGAGATCCCATGCACGCACACTTCTGTCGTCCGAAGCGCTCACGAGCTTTTGGCCGTCAGGAGAGAAACAGATACCTCTGACAGGAAGTGTATGTCCTTTCAGAGGTCCGAGAACAAGGGTGCCAGTATGAGCGTTCCAGATGCGGATTGTACAGTCCCTTCCTCCGCTCGCCAGCATCTCTCCATCCTCAGAGTAAATGACAGACCACACAGACCCTATGTGTCCAGCGAGAGGCTCCAACGCAGGCTTCATCTCCTTCAGGTCCCAGATACGGACGAGGCCGTCGCTGCAAGTAGTTGCGACGTGCTTGCCGCTGGGTGCAAACGAGAGACCGGTGACAATATGTGGGTGCTTCAGCGTCCCAACACACTCTCCCGACTCTGCGTTCCAGAGTCGAACGGTATGGTCCCGCGACCCGCTTGCAATAAGATCGCCCAGCGGAGAGTATCGCACAGCCCATACGCGAGCTGAGTGCCCTTCAAGTGGGCCCAACACTATGTCGTGGGTCGTGACGTCCCATACCGTGACGGTATCGTCGTCGTCTCCACTGACGAGGCGCGTTCCTTCGGGAGAGATGGCTAAAGAGAAGACTGTGTCTGTGTTTCCTTCCAGGGCCTTTCCGATCTGATGGCCAGTCTTTGAATCCCACATCCTGATTGTCTCGTCCTCCGAGCAGGAGGCGAACCATGAGCCGTCAGGAGCATACGCGACCGAACAGATATTGTAGGACTTTGAGTGACCTTTCAGAGGCTGACGAGAAACAGCGCCCGCCTCCGAGCTTGAGTCAGAGTCCGACGAAGACATCAGCTCGAGATCTGTTGTGAGTAAGATTTGAGCCGCCGTCTAAGAATGAGCAATCATGGCTGTCGTGTTGATAAGAAAGACAACTCACCCTAGCGGTCGTCGTGAGACTTCAAGCTTCAGTTCTAGCCTCACAACGCAACCGTGACACGCATGGCGCGCACAGGATGCCTCGAGGCACCAAATATTCTCACGAGCCTACAAAACTGTAGCGAGCTAAGGGCAGGCTTGTCCACTTCGGCCTCCAAGCCTACTTGGGGACGACTGTACACCCGACCATGTAGGCATTTTTGTCGCACCGAAAAGCATATCGGTTCCTCAACAGCGCTTAGTCTCCTTGGGGAGCTTGCATGGAGTATTCTACAAGGTGTATGTTCATTGTCATGCACACCCACGGCTTCGCACGATTCCGAATCCGAGCCTGTTCTGGCGATATGTTATCTGTCAACTTCTTCTCTCGCCTTCTGAGCACCATATACTTCTTCAACTCCGTGACAGCTATCTTCTGAATCTAGTGCGTCTTGCTTTGCCGAAGAAAAAAAATATCTTTAGAGATGTAGTGAACTTGAAGCACGATCGGGTTCGGCCCGCATAACCAGAGAAGTCCGAAGGCACGCACGGTTGTGAGTGTACAGATTATATTCAGAACCATATCAGCCTCTCCGTCCATGGAACCAACATGGAACGTGTATGTTTGGGGTTGCGCCGTCTCACGTTTCATCTCAGTTGCGGAGTGCGTTGAAAGTGCTGTTCAAAACAGTACTAATAGATCGACCATAACGGACGTCTTCGATTTGAGCCAAGGACAGCTACGAACTTGCGACCTCCACCCAAACACAAACGAGGATCATTGTCTGGTCCAGCGAGAGATGCCGAAGCAAGGTCAGGTGTGAGGTGAATCATTGTTTTACCCCGGCTACCGTGTGGACATTGACATCTCATCAAACTAAAGCCTCCGGTGGCACATCAGAACATACTCTATCAGACAGCGCATTAACGTCCATCATCCCATCAAACCGGCGACACAAACCATCTATCCCACCTATAAAGACTTTTCATGGCTAATCTCTCCTTTGCGCCCGCTGTTTGCCAGCCAGTCCTATTTCATCCTTCGACCTTCCTCCGTTCTCTATCTTTTCCCGTTTGCAGCTCGCAGTTCATCCAGCGCCATGTCAGGAAACGTCGATGTCGATACGCTCCTCGCCTTGATTAACTCCTCTGCGACTGCCGCAGTCGCCGAATGGCAGAAGAAAGGGCAGGATGTCCCGCCTCTCTCTGCGCCGGAGACGCACCCGATCGACACCGCGACAGACGTTGTCGCGCTCAAGAAGGCACTGCGCGTACTCGAGGGTGCGTGTGAGCACCTCACCACGTTGCTCAGCCCCAACGGCCAGACAATCTACCAGGTATGCCCTTCATCTACTTCTATTCCGTATACCCGTTGACCGACGCTTGGTCGGTAGCGATCGTACAACATGGACACGCATATGCTCCGCGTGACGGTCGAGCGCAAGGTCCCCGACATCCTCGCCAAGTACCCCGAAGGACTCCACGTCACAGAGCTATCCGAGATGATCGACATTCCCGAAGTCAAGCTCGGGCAGATCATGCGCGCCAACGCCATGCGTCACATCTTCCTTGAAGGTGCGCGCCTCATTCTCCTCCACTCCACCTCTCTTGAATACTTCCTTTCATACTCACTCCCCCCTGAAGTCGACACCAACGTCTTCGCCAACAGTCGTCTTTCGCACTCCATGCGGTCCGACCTCCCCAATGGCTTCGGCGCCATCGCGTCCCGTGGGCTGTGCGAGACGCAGCGCGCCGGCGCACTCCTCTCGGAGTCCCTCGCCGATCCCGAGTACGGTCCGTCATTCGAGGCGAGCCAGAGCGCCTTTATGTACTACGCTCGCAAACAGCAAGGGTTCCAGGGCAAGGCGGTGTTCGAGTGGCTTCAGGCGAACGTACGTGTTTACTCCAATCATGCTCATGATATGGGATCGCTGATATACCAGTATTGCGATGCGCAGCCGGAAAGGAGGGAGAACTTTGCGATCGCAATGGTGGGTATGGGATACAGCTTGGGTGGACTCACGGTTCTCCACGGTGAGCACGGACTTGAGGGTTTCGCCTTCTTTCTTGGTGCCTTGTTGCTTATTCGAGCGTCAAGCCTTCCCATGGCAGAACTATACGTCCGTCTGCGATATTGGCGCTGGCGTCGGCACCGTTGCGCTGCACCTCGCACGCAAGTTCCCGAACCTCAAGATTACGCTGCAGGATCGCGAGGAAGTCGTCGGCCATGCTATTGATGTGCGCCAATTCACTCATAGTCGCACTCGCATTGATTGACGCTCATTAATCTAATTTGGGACATGATTAGCATTGGGCTAAGGCATATCCCGAAGCCGTATCAGAGAAACGAGTCGACTTTGTCCCGATAGATTTCCTCGTTGGCACGCCGATCGAGGGCTGCGAGTTGTACTACGTGTGTGCCACCTTCTTCGTGACCTTCCTTCACATATTGAAGATCAAAAACACAGCTTCGCTTCATTCTCCACGACTGGCCCGACTCAGACGCGCAATTGATCCTTAACAACGTGCGCAAGACCATGGGTCCCAACAGCCGTCTTCTTCTCCGTGCGTACTACCACCGCCCTTGCTGTTGGTCTCTAGGCTGAATCGTTTGATGGTAGATGACTACGTTGTCCAGCACCTCGACCGCAAGTCCGGTCTGGGCGAGTCAAGCACGTACGGCGTTGAACCCGCGCCCGAGCCTTTGCTGCCCACGTTCGGCGCGGGCCGGGCACGCGCACATTACATGGACATCAGTATGCAGCTGCAGTTCAACGCAAAGGAGCGGTCGCTGGGCGAGGTGTTGGCTCTTGCGTGAGTGTCACTGTGCGGTCAACATCTGCTTGGATTATTGACTGAAGGAGATTTTCAGGTCGAGCGCCGGCTTCAAGTTTGAGAAGTACTGGGATCTGGCGGAGACGTCGATGGTGGAGTTCAGCCCAGCTTAGAAGAATCAAACACTTTCATCGTTTGGAATATTGAAACAACGTTAACGGATTGTAAATTATACCTGTATAGAGGGCTCGCGTACCTATTATGTATGTATTTCGATTAAACCTGATTCCTGAATGTAGTTGCAGTGCTCCGCATTACTACTTGCCTTGTACCTGTCTAAGTCTTTGAAGCGTTAAACGCTACTCGCTCTGCCATCTTCAACACGTCCCCAAGCGTATCAAGCATTACACCAAACCTAGTCTAAGATGTACCGGTACATCTTAAAAAGCTCACACTGGCCAAAATGGACTAGAACGCAACGACTAGTATTCTTAACCAGCCCATCAAACAACTCAGTGAGCCCTGGTTTCAGCCCATGTTTACGCTCCCCATCGATGTTCACGTCGACAACCAACGCCTTCTCAATCTCCAAAGGTTATCTTCTCCATCCAATGCTTACCAGTTATACCACCGCAAGCCGTCCGCGGCTCGGGAGCACGTCAGACGTTCCCTGCTGTGCCGCTGCGTTACCTACTCCATCATATGCAGCAGCCTCGGAGCACCTTGCCGCCCGCAGTCTGCTCAAATTCGACGCGGAGCCCCAAGACGGAAGAAGATGCGCTCGCGCAAGTATATTGGAGGTAGTTAGCGTCCTTCGCGAATGTAATGGTGACTCGTGCTACTGGTTTGCATGTTCCTCGATATAATGTGCCATCGTCCATCTTGTTTCCCATTCACCGTGTTCCAGCCGCTCCCGCAACCGCGTTAAAGCTTGTTCGTCAAATCGTTCTCGCAGGATCTTGCCGTGTTCATGCTTCAGACGAACCAGCACGGTCGCGAGATGAAGCGCGGAAAGCGGGTTCGTGAGGTCAAACACCATGGCATTGCGTTCCACAATTTTGATCCGCTGCGGTACGGCGATTAGAGGGAAATGAATGTGTAGGGCGAGATCAACAGAGGATACTAAAATGTTAATATGGTAATGACCAACCTGAAACCCGCCATACACCTCAGCCCAAGCACACGTAATTACCCCGCGACAACCGTTCGTCACCAGGCTGAAAAGTGGCACACCAGAGAGTCCCAATGCGGCATAGTATGCGGCGGTGGCTGTCGCAGACATCCTATGCTTGTGCGAACCGACTGCAGAGAGAATTCGCTCAGGAGGGGTATGATTGACCAGCAGCAGAGGTATCTCAAGTGCGAGGCCGTCCACCATGTCTGACACGTCAGCGTCGTCGCAAGCAATATCAAGAGGAGGGAGATCAGGTGGGCTCGAAACATTTGCTCGCTCCAGCCTGCTATCTGGGACTGTAGGCCTATCGGTGGGCTTCGGGCAAGAAAAGAGGGTCTCGTACGCCAAAGACTCCGTCGCCTCTGGCGAGACCCCTGCGGAGCAAATGTTTGCGCTAAAAACGTCGAAAGTGAAGGCAAGTTGTGGATGATCGGAGGTGAGATCACACATGCCATGGTAGAATGCGGTGCTCGAACGTGCCGCGATTACCGAAGGGCTCCTTTGCAGTAGAGAAAATGATCTCGCAGCATGATACAACGCTAGTGACATGCCCCTTTCCACAAAGCCAGGCACCGAAACGGCGACTACAACATCGCAAACAGCATCGACGGGATCGCTCTTCGCGAGACTCATGAGAGCTTCAACTTCGTCTCGGCGATTGTCACTGAGACCTAGGTGAAGTAGCGAGGCCGCAGCATCAAGCGCCTGGTTCTGTGCGATTTCACTAGGATGGAGGGCTGCAATTGCGTCAAAGTACCGAACACCGCACTCTCCGCTTTGTTGGATGGTAAACTTGGCCAAGAGACGCCAATCGTGTTCTGCAAAGCGGTCTGACAAAGCGTTTCTTGGTAGTGCAATGGACGGTGAATTCCTGAGTTGAGGTGATGAGTAAGGGCACGAAGGTATAGCTATGAAAAGAACGCTGAGACTACATACAATGTATTCAAGGATTCTCCGATAGTCAGTGTCCTGACAAGGCTGTCCCAGATATGAGCACAGGCTATGGGGGTCCCATAGCGGCTCGCGACTTCGCTTTGTAACCGTGCTTGCTGGCAGGTTGCCACAATGTACTCCAAGTTGAGATGGACATCGGCAGCAGAGCAGCCCGTGATCGGTTCTGGATGTATATGGGAACAAAATGTCGCTTTAATAGTCAGGAGTTCCTCCCATAGCCCACGCAGTATGCTAGGTATGGCCATTTCGGCTCCCTGAAAGAAATGAGATAAGCCCAGGGGCCTTGTCAAATGATATAGAAGATGTACGTACAGGGCAGTCCCAGCTATCGTCCCAGACAAAACAAGTATACAAAGAGTACTCCGAGGGCACGCCTCCTAACTGGGTTAGAGGGAGAGTCGGCCGTAAGGTTGAAAACCGATTCCATAGCCATTGTCTCATGGGTGTAAAGGCTTTGTCAATGCATGAAGCTCCGGAGATGACGCTGAACCACGAATGAGCTTGGCAATGAAAACGTAGGCAGAGGGACTTACTCCAAATACGAATATTTGCGGCTGGATTCATCGCCTTGCGAGCTGAATAAAAAAAAGATTCAGGGAGAATAACTCGAGCTGACCTTTCAACCTCTTCTCCAATGTCGGCATGCTCAGAGGAGGCAGCGGGAATTACTTGAGGTGGTCCATCGGTTTCGTCTTCAGCGTCGACATCCTCCTCAGAGACCAAGGGTTCTGAATCGCTGTTTTAAGAAATCCGATGAACCAATTTCCCGTGTTCACTGCTAGCGTAGATAAAACTTACATTTCAAAAGTGGATGCACTCTGTACCCATTCTTCAACGAAGTTCAAAGTACCCTCCGGCTTTTCTTGTATCTCATCATCACTGGCGAAGTCAAATCGCCATTTCGGCCAAGGTTCTCTGTTTGATACACTCGGTCGGACCTGTGCTGTCTTCTCCATAGCGACCGAGAGATATCGCCTGAAAGCATGTGCCGACGCAGACGAGCTCAGGTCGAACCAACCTGAGGTTAGACTAGGGGACCCTGACACGTTTCTCGTGATATTGACCGCTGGCTATGCAAGGATCGGATCAGCGGTCGAATCAGAAATGAGCGCTGAGCGCGTTTGCTCGTAACTGGGAGACAACACATACCAAGTCGTTTGACGTTGTTACATCCGGCCAAGCCACGATCACTTGTACGACAAACGGCTGAGGTGAGAACGCCAGACATATCATCGGTTCTCTTATTCCCCAGACGAGGCGTTGGTACACCGAGCTTTCAAGTAATGCTATGGCGACAGAGTCTTCTGATACGCATAACAGAGGAATGGTAGCAGGGAATTCGCGATAGTCCGCGAATAACGACCGCTGAGATCCTGTGTTTGTGTTTGCAAGAGGTTCCCAGCATTTATCGAGAGGGGAAGACAAAGGATGTGACCGGGATGACTCTTCTGAAAGCGCGAATGAGCACTGCGTTTCATGATCGGAAATTTCTAATGGCCTGTTGGATCCTGAGCCCTCGGGATTGCTAATGTCTCTCCCAGTGGTACGATCCTGTATCGTGTTGACCAGTTGTAGAGCAGGATGGGGGACGTACTGACCTCGGTGTCCGTGTATACGGAGGAATCGCAACCGTCTGGCGCCGATGCAGCTGGTGCGTATGGTTTCCCACGCCGAATATGCTGCATTACCAACATTTTTGCGGTATGTGCCAGGGGATAGTAAAGGGCAAAATCAGCGTAGTCCGAGCGAGGGGGTCGTGATGTTGCAAAAGACGCATTCTCTCTGTATAGTCGGGTTAGTTAAAGGCGATGGCTGGTTAGATAACTCGATGACTGACATAGTGAACGAGTTTGGTGCGGATGTCCGCGCAGCATAGGTGACTAGGCACTCAAGTGATACTGGATTATCTAGATTTGTAGCGTATGGTCCATTTGAATCCATAGGAGACCTGTTTCCATCCTAAAAGCGTTGACATGCATGAAGAAGTCTGATGAATCCGGACGAGTACCCACTTGCAAGCTAGATTGCAATGTGCTCGGCAGCAAGCATTTTACCGATGCTGGAAAAGTTGATGCATCAGAAATGGAGTGATAGACAATGTTGGAGATTTGTGAGCCAAGAGACATTCCCGCTGCCTTGGGTGCTGGGCCTTATCGACTTGTTACCGAGACACCCGCAAAGAAGTCGATGTTGGCGACGTTGGTCAAATGTTTTGGACACGCTTATTTCTGGCTTCCGCCTATAACCCCGACAGTCATTTCATCCTGAGATTATAAACTCCGCCTCCACCTCCGCTGTGCCAATTGGTGCCGATTCGCATACCATCATGGAACTACAATACACGCATATAGTCGCCAAATAATCGCGTTCAAATTAGTTCGACCGCATGGCGGCCTTGTCTAAAACCTACATTTTAGAAACCTAAGAGAGACCAAAACCATTGTTAACTTCCCAGTGTGCTTTCCTCGGCATGCTTGAATCTGTGATGAAGTTGTTATAAGAGGCAGTGGTCTGACATCGGTTTTCCCTTGTTCTCCGACCCACTAGTAGCATGCGACATGCTCATTGTAGGTCGCTATAGACCGTATCAACGCCTGGTTTATCCAAGGCCGGCAGAAAGTCGACACTTAGCAAGAGGGATCCTAGTTTCCCATCGCGACGATCAGTTGTAGGCGCCGATGGTGTCATGTTTGGCTACTACGCCACGATGTGTTGATAAACCAACTTCCTGAGTCCCACCGCGTCAGGACTCGCTCTTTCATTCTCCTTTACTCTCCTATTATCCGACACCCATGTCTTCCCAGGATATTCATTCTGATAAAAGCTCTGTTGATGGAAGCTTACAAGGTGATTACAATGCTGGTGTCTGTCAGATTTACGTCTAGTATTCGACCCTTTACGGCTTTATTGGTTCATCCAGAAGCCTCCTACACGGCGATGTTCCTCCTAGAGGTCTACAAGTAAACATCGCCTTCATACGTCTATTCAGGCGCTTAGTATCCCAGCGGTACCTTAAGCGCTTACGCACTCGTGTGGCTCCGCGTTCATCGCATAGGGCCACGTTCTGCTTACGTAGCCGTCCTGCATTACCGCGGGACTTGGACTATATAGTAGTTACGAATACGGTAGTGACTTCACACGCTCCTGTCATATATATACAGTCGCTACCATGAATATCATCTAAGTCTTCTCTCTCCACCGAACGACTACCATCGTCAGCTATCAGCCTTACCCGCTACTACTCAACCTTCAACACTAACTGCCCGGTGAGTCTGCGCTTTCATAGACATCCTAGCTATACTCGCGTCAGTCCTTTGTCAGTGTCGAGAGTCTATTAGACGCGAGGTGGTCTCGGAGGCACTGCTCTGCATCCAATGCTCTAGACACGATGGCGCCGAACGATGCTCACAGCATGCTTCAGATCTCAACACCGCGCAACCTCAAGTCGCAGAGGCGACAACGTCAAGCTCAGAGCACCCGACGCTTAACGCTCGAGTGGACGACTCGGAAAGCACTTCCGGATCTACGCTAGTCGAGGAGCCAAGGTCTCAGAATGCGGCATCAGAGGCAACCTCGTGGGTTCATTTCTGCTTGGACGCCGGTCTGTAAATTCACAGCAGCGTATCACCTCCTTAGCTCGGCGCCACCACGCCAGTCGGCATTCAACCCCCTCGACTACATGATTTCATCGCAGTCGAACCCGCCGCCTCCGCCGAAAACGGTGGACCCCATGTGGATCCTCTGCCGACCTTCCGCGGGCTTGCGCAACTATCCCAACAACAAGTGAAAGATGAAGTTGTAACGCGTTAAGTGCATAGTAAGCAGACTGGTGGTACTAGGTAATCCTCTCGCAATTCCTGCAGATGTACATGTAGGGGGCGTTCCAGGTCACTACAAAATTCTTCACAAGTTGGCGTAGATAAGAGTAAGGCTCTTGTGACTCAATGCTTGAGCGAAAGCACTCTAAATGACATGCACAATGTTGGTTGTGCTGATGGATATGCACCCTCAAAAATCCACTATAATAATACATGCGAGTTTTGTATCATTTACTGTTCTTTTACACGGTGCAGCATGTGTACATTACGACTGTTCTGTGAGTGACAAGACCACTCTGTTCTGAGCTTACGTAAAGTTCCGAGCATGCCTTGCATCTGCCTACGTCTCCCAAGGATTCACGACGAACTTGACCCCACTCGCTCCGCCTGCTTGCAGCCTCTTCAACGCGGCGGGTATCGCACCGAGTCCTCCCGATATAAGCTCGGGTGTACCAGTCTATGCCCACCACCACATGAGCATACATCCGCTCTACGGTTGGAGGGACTGCCACAAACCTTGAGTTCGCCACTCTCAAACAACCCACTCAACACCTTCATAAGCCCTGAGACCAGCTCCTGGTTATAGTCCCCATCGATATTCCCGATGACAAATACCACCTCCTTCTCCTCCGCTTTCGCCTTGTCCTCGGCAATGTTGGATGGCAACACGGTTGCGAGTTGTCCTCCCGGAGCAAGCGCGTCAAATGCCGCCTGCTGCGTCGCTGCGTCTCCCACCGCGTCGTATGCAACGTTGAGCGCTTTGCCGCCCGTCACCTTCTCCACTTCGACACGAAGCTGCGGGGCAGAGAGTGAACGGTCAAGGATGTGCGTCGCGCCGAGAGATTGGAGGTGGCTCGAGTGCTTCGCCGAGGCAGTGGTAAGGATGAGCGAGAAGCCGGAGAGTCTGGCAAGCTGGATCGCTGTCAAACGTAAATACGCCATCGGTCAGAGTCTTCAAATAGGCTGAAAAGACGAGCGATGCCCACCAGCCTGGCCGTTCTGCGTGGAGCCACCCATGATCAGGATAGCTTCGCCCGTGTACTTCTCTCGTCCTGACGTGGTCCATGTCTCGGCAAACCCGAGCCCGTGTGGGGATTTTTGGTAGAGTCCGATGGCAGGGGTGACGAACGCGGATGGGACAGCCGCGGCCTGCTCGAAGGTGATCGAGTCTGGTACCTGCACCATGATGTGAGAAAGAGAGAACGACCAGCATAGTATGCGTCTTCAATCAACGCACCTTCATGACAATATCGGCCCTGGCGATACTGTACTGTTGGAACGTCTGCCCCTCGCCATACGACACGCTTCCGTGTGCTCTACGTTGAAATCAAGGTCAATACAGCGCATACATGCACCTAGTCCAGTGCACTCACACACGGTCTCCCTTTCTCAAACCCTCAACCCCCTTATCAACCTCCTCGACGAAACCAGCACCCTCAAAGCCGAGCACGACCGGGTACTCCTTCGGCCCCAAGAAACCCGTCGTCTGCACCTTCCAGTCGATGGGGTTCAGCGCGGAGGCGGAGTTCCGCACGAGGACCTCGCCGGCCTTGGGTGAAGGGACGGGCTTGCTTCCCAGCTGGAACTCGCCCCGCTCGGCGGGTAGAAGAAGGGCGGTTTGCGTGCGTGGGGCCATCTAAGCGATGGGTCGGGCAAAGGCAAAGAGGTGCTTGTGTTGGGAGCCCGTGTTAGGAGACGAGTCGAGTGCCATCCTATTGTTTCGTGGTGTTTTATGCGCGCTGAGACTCCATCGGCTCCGACGATGCTCGTCAACTTGAGTCAAACTTGGGGAGGTTACTAAGCTTTCGTCATTGTCTTGATAGGTCCTGACGCATAAAGGAGGCATACCGAACTATACCGAGGCGTATCTTATCCGATTTCACCGGGTATCGGCATATGCATACACGAGACTGTCGAGGTGTAAGCTCGGGGTGGCGATCGGTGGCAGATGACTCGAAGGCGCGATTGACAAGTGCGACTGAGGTGTGGGCTCAGTGACATTGGGTGGCATCCGGGCGATTGAGTATCTGTGCTGTTTTGAGTTCAGCGGGAAAAATGCAAAGGTCACAACACTCTCACAACCTGAGCCAACTTACCGCTTATTGAACGTTGCACGCATTGAAGGAGAATGTCGAGAACACCTGCGAGGCTGAAGTGAGGAGGGGGAAGGCAAGGGAAAGGCGCGTCGCGGTCACCCCCTGAACCATGGGAACTGTTACGTGCGTCGCGTCGGATGATTCTAGCAGCCATTTGTACATTTGTGGTTTGAGGTTCAACCACATGCGTACTCAATCGTCCAAACCATCGAGCGTAACAATCTGACCTTCTTCTCAGCTGACCATCATTTTAATCCTCGTCAGGTATATGGAGTTCTATAGCTCTAAAGCTGCTGACACTCTTACCGATGTCTCCTCTTTGCCTGAACTCAAGACTTTCCTTCCCTCGGCCATTAGCAACGAAAGCCAGGTATCATCTTTCCTATATTGATTGACACATTCATTTGCCATCTAAACCTGATAATGTCCAGTCAACGTTATCACAGATTTCAGAGGATCTAGTTGCAGAAGATACTGCCCCCTTGCCTGGACCAACTGCTGTATGTCATCTGGTCGCTCACGTTACGCGTGCAATCGCGTCGGACACATTCATCATATATGTGTAGCTGGTTCTCCTCATGAAACGTGCAATCTGACTTGATCCAACAGAGAAAATGCAGCCTTTGCAACAGCAAGACCTCGGAAACCACGCGCAAACGTGCTCCCTCTCGCGCAAACGGCGACCCTACTAGTGATGCACGAAACCCGACAAGGGGATAATACTCCCTCTATTTCCAAACAGTCATCGCTCTCGTCTTCCTCAAATAAACATTTACAGACAACCTGGCTGCCTCGCGCAGTAGATGATCCCGAGTCTCATCTATCACTCTTCGTGGACTACCCCAACTTTCCTCCGTCTCTTCCGGCATTATGCGTCGGGGACGAAACTATCATCGCTTCCTTGCTGACAAGCGCGGTGTATCAACGCCTCACTTGGGGAGTAAATGATCCCATCGTTGGACTCGCCTGGTCTTCAACGTCACCTGTGGTTCGGGTTTTCGTAGCTTGCCTAAGCCCAGATGCGCAAGACGACTTGGTATGTTGATCAGATCGATATCTCAACTGACCTGAGCCGCTGATACTTAATTGCTCGATTGTCACTATAAGCCTTTAGTTCATATTACTGGCAATCAGTCACAAACCCACAACCCACAAGGAGGCTGGTTTGACTTGAGTGTACCTTCGTCGAAGCGGGCATTCATACACTATCTTTCTACGGTGATTCACCGCGGGGCTAACACCTTACCTAAAACAATGCACCCTTCCCGTGAGAGAGTCTGGCTTCAATGGCGTTCAGATTTCGCCAAAGCTGAAACCGTATTGGACAAGATGGCATCTGTCGCGACTTGGACAGCACAGACGGCCTCCGCAGAAAAGTTCGTTCTCGGATTGTTTTCTATCCTTGAGCTGACTGTGCTGCTTCGTTTCATTAGTCCAGACTCATCAACGCCTGTCGATGTTTTGCAGCCTAACAAAATCACATCAACTATGTTAGTTTGATAACGTCGCAGCAAAAGCTCACTAATGACTGGTTTCAGAAGCTCACAAGATGAAGGGCTTCTTCAACGATGGTCGTGCTGGGAGTATGTCACTGCCCTCCAATGTAAGACCATGACACATAACATTATCCCCATTGCTAGCGTTGCGTCGGGTGCCTCGAACGCTGCCAAGCCTTGGGGGGCGATGCGACGGTGGCTGTGGAATCGTGTTAGCACACTGCTCTCGACTTTGCCATTACTACAGTCAATGCATATCCATCCGGCTTATGCTTCCCTCACTCGCTTTGATCGGGAGTGCACGGTGTGTCGATCCTACCATCGAAATTATTTCTAATGTTGTCGCCTAAATTGTTATTCTGTCATAGAGAGCCTTGCCCTCCGTTCCCGAAGAGTACCAAGCTCTAAGGAGCGAGCTCGTGAACGTACTTTCAGCCCAGCTTGAGGATTCACAGGCAGAGGGCCCGAGATTGAGCGAGTATGTCAGCATAGATCTCCGCAATAGCCTTGAGAAAGTTCTGGCGAGTTGTGCACAAGCAAGGCTGCAGCGCGATGATGTGATGCGTCTCGGCACTCCCGTAGCTGTTGACCACATTTGGGATGCTCTCGTATCAAGGCTGATGTACGGGAAGTCAATGAAAGTCAGGTACGCACATCTTGTTGTTCCTTAGGCGTTTGCTCAAGTGCCATCGTTGCTCAGGCATTCAGCCCCTGTCTCACTCCCCCGAAGTACGATGACCGATCGACATCAGGAGCCTGAATGGGTTGAATGGGTCCAATTTACTGCTCGCCAATTTGCGATGTATGGCTGGGAGCAAAGCAAAGCAATGGGTGCAATCGCACGTCCTGACTCTTCCACCGCCCGCCAAGCTGTTGACGCCACTAAACTGTTGGATATTTATCCTGGTCTCGCTGGTGACACCTTCAGCGAAATGGTGCCTCTCGCCAATAGCGACCCGGTCGAGGTCTTTTGCGATACAGCTGTGTCAGTTGTCCTTCCAAACTTCATCGATCATGGAGAACCCCCCCGGCACTCATGCACGCTTGTCGGTGCTTTGGTCTTTTCCCATTGGAGCCAGCTATAAGCACTCTACGAGCGCGGGGTGGAACTACCTTCTATTACGGCGCTTACGATTGCGCTCATCTAGGTCCCTCAATTGCAGCTGCCTACGATCTCTTCCACAATAACATACCTTCAGCAGGGTTGGCTGCTCAGGATCCGGACCAAGCGCCCCTAAATCTCAAACATCTCTCGATTTCATCCGCTCCTAGTATGCTAGACTTCTTCCTTGATAGCGATATGCTCTCTCGGACCAAAGTCCCTCATCCTCCACCACTGCCTCCCGTCGATCCCTGCAATGATGAAGGGCATAACACTACCACTCCTACGGGCGCAAGTTCCTCGGCAGACCCTGTGTCACTCGACCTGCCCCTCTTATTCGTAAACCACTCGCCTCCCGAGAATATCATCTCTGGCGTGGGATCACATAAACATCGTATGTGTGCTACCGCCGGCGCCGCATTTCTCGCCGCCACTGGGCTTATAGGTGTCCCCGTCTTTAGTCTAGTGACAGACGGCTGTCGTGGGGTCATTACGTGCGTGTGGGCGGAGGTCTTTGGCGGCTTCCAGGTAAGTCATCTGTCTGTTTCTGGTGATGGTTAGCAGCTAAATATTTTTAATGATGTAGAGGATCAAGATCGCGGAGAAGAACGGGGTTTTATTCGATCTCACTAATCCGCTCTCGGTGTATCACTTTGCCATGTTCGTCCTCCGTCTCAAGCATGAACATGCACGGATGCTTCGTGAGCGGTTTGACGAGCAAGCTATGGCGCAGCTGCGTGAGCGTATTTTGGCGGGAGAGTGGGAGACGTGGTGGACGATGATGCACTACATGGACGAACAGAGACGATTGAAGCAGGAAATGGGTTCTGACACTGAGGTTGACACGAACGAGGAACTCAACAAACCAGGCCCTGACAAGGAGACAGATGAGGAGATGTCTGAGGAAGAGGACGAGGAAGAGGACGAGGAGAACGATGTGTACGGGGATGAGGATTAACAAAAATCGATGGAGGATTGGTTGTCATAGAGTACCTATAATGTTGTATACTTGTATAGTCGCAACCTTTGCTTGCAAAGGCCCTAATCATACCTATCATGGCAGTGTTTGGAAATAATGCAGGCACCCAAGCCAACAAATATGCTACAGTCGTCACTTACATTTAACACTGGACTTTGAAGTAGATTTTCAGCCGGTTGATACATAGTTGATATGCGTGATTTCAACTATATATCAGCCATATTGCAGCAAATGCGCCAACCGGCTGATTGTAAGTCAAAATGGGCACATAACAGCCGGTGATCAGCCACGATAGAAGTCCTCTCAAATGTCAATCGATTGCATTAGATAGAAGCACCAGTGCCGGCGCGAGCTTGTCATCTGCCCTAATTGGGGAACACCCCTGAGTCCCCTGCTTCCCTGCTAGTTCCCCGCCTGCTTGCCCACATTCTCCGTCGCGTTTCTTCCCTCCCAGCGCTCCTACACCCACCAAAACTCGCAGAACCCTAGCCAGCATCCTCACGGTGATGAACGACCAAAACGATAGCGGTGGGGAGCCGGTAAAGAGCAGCGAAGAGGCGCCGAGTGACGGGCAGACAAGCGGGAGCCTGGTAGGAGGAGGTATGGGAGCGCAGGGCCCGGGTATAGGACGTGGAGAGCGCGCGGATGGAGGAGGAAACCGTGGAGGACCTCCATGGCGAGGCTTCGCAGTTCCTCGTGGCCGAGGAACAGGCCGTTTTGTCCCTCCGGGGCCTGTGCAGGTGACTGACTTCAGCACTGGCCAGGGTGTGCCAGCACAGGCGCATACACCCACCTTCAGGGTCCCCCAGGTGCCTCCCACATCCCAGACGCGGCATAGGGAGGCAAGCGTCCCTGCATCCAGCGGCGAGAGACCCTCCAAGCGACCACGAGTGGCCTCTGTCCCTCCCGGTGGTCCGGCTGGCTTTCGCAGCCCATGGTCATCAGCACAAAGTCCAGGAGAGGATAACGGAGCACGCACCGAGTCTCCCAGCTCACTCTCAAGTCCCATATCCCTTCCCTCTCCGCAGATATCCAGCTCCTCCCCGTTCTCTTATCCATCCTCCCTTCCCTCGACACCAGCCGCATCCTCGTCTGACGGAGATCTTCAAGGTGCTGACGCCAACGCTGACCTTGCACTGGATGTACTGCCTGCCCAGCTCTTGATGCCGCCTGCTCAGCCTGCGGTGCCACCACCCCAGCCTATGATGCCACTAGTCCGGCCCATGACGCAGCCTGCACAGCCCATGATGCAGCGCATATAGCCCATGATGCAGCGCATACAACCTGCGTCTCATCAGACCAGCCAGGCACCGAGTGCCAGAGGAGCAAACACTCACCTTCCAGCTCCTGCTCCTCGCCGTCCACCTCGTCTGAATGCTCCTGTACCTTCCTGTACCCCTACAGCTCATCTTCCCAAGTCAAATGTATCATTTGCGATCACCGACCAAGTTTCAGAGCACGAGAGCAAGCTGAGCATAATGCACGAGCGCATGGCTTGCATGCAGAGTGAGACGCGGGCAGCACAAGAGACCGCAAAACGGGCGATGGAGGAGGCAAAACGAGTCAGCGACATTGCGGAGCGACTGAGTGGAGAGAATGTATACCTTCGGGACCGACTCACCGAGATGGAAGTGAACATGGATGAACGTATAGCAGCCGGTGTGGGAGCGTCTGATGGAACGGGCACTCGGGGCAGAGAAAATGCTCTACAGGTGAGAGCACTCACATGTATGCACGCGGATCATCCTCACGGCGGCGATAGACAGCCATCCGAGAGCAGTTCTTGAAGGTCCTCAAAATTACCGATGCTGCGAAGATAGCCGATTATGAGCCATTAGAAAACAGAGCTGTTATCGACGACGAAGGGAATGCTCACCCGAATTTTTATAAGTCTTGGACCCAAAACCGTGACTGGCACGACCAGGTGGCTCAGGCCATTTCTAATGCCATCAAGAACAATGTCGTACACGGGAATGAGATCATGGAGGGGAAGAACATTGGTGACATCAAGACCCGCCTTGGCGTTGCGTGGAAGAACTGGACCCAGGGCCAGCGCAATGGCCAGAAGGGGAAGAAGAAGAAGAGCCCTAAAGCGGAGAGTGAGGCTCGAAGGAACGGGCGAAAACTGAACGTATGTGGATGCTCACCTGATCATCGCGCAGAACTGATTGCTCTGCAGAAACTTGGTGCTCGAATCAATGTTCGCCCCGAGAGTCGATGGACGCACAAGCGCCATGATTGGTTTTTCACCAAGGATGCACAGAGTTCGGATGAAAGTGAGGATGAAGGCGAGAATTTGGGGAAGAAGCCAGAGGTGACATTTGAGAGCGATGGCGAGCAGGCTGACGACCTGAAGGGAAAGGGGAAAGCGAGGGAGAAAGGAAAGGGAAAGGAGGGGCGTCACATATCGGGCAAGACGTGGGTGACGAAGGTGCCAAAGTACCGGTCAGAGGAGACCGAGGATATGGTCGACAACGTGTCGCAGGCTGTTGAGCGAGCCCGCAGCTCTCGAGGCCCGCCCGCGCATGCTAGAGTGAAGTTAGTCAAGGTCGACAAGGACCTACCTATCATCCAGGGGGGTATTCCATCTCGCGCTGTTGAGACCGACTGGCTGTACGTGAACGCTAAGGTGAACAAGTCCCGGGTGAACTTTGATGACGCGGTGCCTTATGATGAGGATGGGGAGCAAGGTACGTGTGCACTGCAATTAGTATCAGACGTTCTATCGAAACATCTTACGGTACAGGTGCAGATGGACTAAGCCAGGCTGAACTCTACACAATCTCAGCCGAGAACGCAGTGCTGGCCCCAGAAACAATGCAACTTGTTGAGCAGGTGGCAGTGCATCAGTACGCTGATCCGGGCCCTGGCACGAGTGCGTACCACATGGGCCTCAATGCACAGACACAAGAGCAAGGCCCCGCTGGTCTTGTTGCCGAATACAATGCGGATGGAAATCTGTACTATTACTTTGTTGACGCGTCAGGTCAAGTCCAAGGGGTTGCAAGTGAAGATGATGTGCGAGAATGGCAGGGGGACAATGGCGGGTACAATGGAGATGACGAGGGCCGGGGATACTGAATGCAGTGGATAGTCTGGGAAATGCGGTGAGAAAAGACGTCCACTTGGGACATGGACAGTTAGTGAAAACGAGAAAAACACATACCACGTTTTGTAGTCTTGAAATTGGAATGTCTTGGTGTTGGAAACGCGCGAGCAAGTGGGTTTATTCGTCTTGAGGAGCCGGCTCTGACTCCGGAGCGCCCTGCAGCAACAACATGTAAATGAGCAGGACATTAATGGGGGGAATAACACATACATGGTCATACGCAATTGTGAGCCACCAATTGCGCCCCTGCACGCTGATAGGCGCAAACACGAGGTGCCCTGTTAGCTCCTCGATGAGAACCACTTCTGGGGCCTGCCACACATCTGCATGCCAAGCTGCAATGCCGAGATCAGCAGCGCTGCGCAGCCACTGGTCAGTAATTGAATCGGGGGAAAAGACGACACTCACCGTAGAGCCCACGGAAACTGTGGGATATCCTCACCTCCCACAAACCCTTTGACAAGAGCAATGTTAGCTACGAGAGGAGGGCCGTGATTTCGAGCCTGAGTGACCCGCATGAGGTACTGAATGTCGACTGGTTCACGGTCGAAGGTGTAAGCATAGCGGCTTGATGTCCCACGGTGATGAGTTGCTGCTCCATAACGGAGATTCTTCCAGTAAACGTGGGAGTACGACAGTACTGTGCCTGAGAAAACATCGCCCTGACCTGTCGTGTCAGTGCAGGGACGGAGATCAGCAAGATCCCGCCAATATTCCCGCAGGAACTCGAAAACGGCATCATAGAACCTCTCGTTGATGCTCAGGAGCTCGAGCTCCTGAGCATGAACGGCAAAAACGGGCTCGTTGTGATCCAGTGGAGGTCGAGGGGCTGCTCCTTGGGTAGCCTTCTTCGTAGACTTCTGACACTTCTTCAACATGGATATGGTATTGTCGTCGTTGGGTGTCCGGTTAGGCAATGCCTCAAGTTGTGAGATCTAGCCAGGGTGGTGCAATGAGACAGGGATATTACAGAAGCAGACCACTCACCAGTTCGTGGTTGAAGGTACTGGACCACCACTGACGCATCAAGGTCCCCTCTAGCTCACCGCCCTTGTGCCGATTATGGTTGATGCGTGAGAGTTTACCATTGTTCTGCTCATATGGGTAAGCCCATCTTCCGTAGCACGGCCCGTACTGATAGAACTGGCCCTCCATGTGTTGAACAAAATGGAAGTACTGTGTGAGATGAATGTGCATGCTTGCCCACAACTGGCAAGCTAGAGCTAGAGCTGCGCAGCCACGTTGCACGTCTTGCGGAGAGATGGATCAAGTGGCAAGTATGCGAATGCCAGCTGAGAACTCGAGGATGGTCATGTAGTGACGTCGGAGGTTACGATCAGTAGTTATGTCATCGAGCGCGTCTAGAACTTCAAGCGGAGTGTGCGGATCCTGGACAAGAAGGCCTTCTCGCAGTCGTGAGCGTACTGTCTTCTCATATGTAATCTGGGCTTTGCGATTGTTGGTGTTAGACGCAGATGGTGGTGGATCCGCATCAGGGATTTCGCTGTCTTGCTCCCAGGCCACAAAAAGCCCGACGAATAAGACGGAGATGAGGTTTCTCCATTGGTCGGCTTTGGGATGACCCTTCCCACGTGCCATCTAGAATTGCGATAATTAGTTAGAAACTGACAAAACGGCTGCGAAGTGGAACATGTAACATACGCATGGGGGTGGATGACCAGCTTCGGCTGGCCAATGAAGGTTTTGCAGAAAGTCTTCGAGTTTTTCGAGAGGGTTCCGGTGTCGATTGCCGTTGAGGAGACCATACTTGTATAAAATCACATTGCTGACGTGTCGAGTAAGACCTGCCAGGGAATAAGTCAGCGCGAAGAGAAATCAAGGGACGAAAAGTGTTACCAAGAAAAACACCGTGCATGAACTCTACGGGCGCGCTCTGGGAAGGCATCCACCCTGGTAGATAATTAAGCGAGGACCAAGAGACGCCTCGCCTAGTCCGTATCTCGTCGGCGCTCTCAGGGTCTGCGTGAGCCATGAACGCATACTTGAGATGGCGCCAGTCTTCTTGAAGGCGGAACTGAGAGGGGTCGTAGCAGGAGGGAGACGCAAGCTCGTACGAGGTAGCATAGCATTTGTCGCACATGAAACGATTGGAGGAGTGGCCCGAGGTGCCATTGACCTTGCGAGTGGATAGGAGATCGGAGCAGTTTAGCCAGAGATAGACATGAACAAGCATGCGGTCGGTGAAACCATGGACAGAAAATTCGATGCCGCCGCCGAGTCGTGTCATGCTGGCGACGAAAACATCCAGGAGGTTGTTGAGCTGCGGTAGGGTGGGCTCGTTCGGGCCGGGGATGACCATGAGTAGCAGGGTTTCCTCGGGAAGATGGCGAATATTGCGGGGGTTGTTGCATATGACGGCATAGAGAGCGCCAGTGGAATGATTATCATGTTCTGTGGATTGAAACCTGTATGATAAGTAAGACAAGGAGGAGAATTAATCAATGACCAGCTCACCAGTCAATGTTGAAGTGCAAAACGAGCCCGCATGGCAGCGACACAAACCGCTGAGCGAGCTTGAGGGTGTTGACATCCTCCACTCCCCACTGACTCTCTCGGTTTCGTCGCCGCTCCATTCCTGCTTGGATTGCCCTCCATCCCCACCCATCATATACGTCCGTCATCGGCGCTGTTGGATCATCAAACGCGTCGTATCCGGTGGCTTTGAGCGGTGGATCGCAACCTGGCTCATCGCCGGGCTTTCTCCAGTGTTGAAGCTGGTCCCACTTGCCGGGACGCAGCAGAACGCGTTGCAGCGCACGCTCGAGGGGGACATATGGAACTATCAGGCTGGGTGTATGCTTGAGGGAACCATTGGCAAGCTTCTTGATGCTGTAAAGTAGTCCAGGGCAGTCCTCGTCGAGGCATTCAGGTGAATCGAGAGCAAAGAGTTTGTCGGGATGATGGGTCACCCAGCATACTGGGCATACGAAGAGGTAAACGATGAAATTGAGGGTTGAAAGACCTAAACGCTTGAGCACGGTTGGCATCGTGCATGCAAACCCGTCAAGGCCGGGTAATTCGAGGCCGGGGATGTCACGACACATCGCCTCAAGGAGACGCTTCTTGCAGTCGAGCTGGAAGTGGACGCTCTGGAGTGTATTGCCGTGCAATGCAACACTGATGAACGCCTCTAGGTAGGCGTTACGAACGTAGGCATGGTCATCGAAGGCTTCAGGCGGCTGATTGTGATTGGGGAGTTCGGGGTCGTCGACATTGGAGAAGTCAAAATCTTCTAGAGCCCGGTATAGTTGCTCGTGGGCCGGTGATTCGTCCATTACATCGTTGACGAGCAGCTCTTGATCATCGTCGCTGTCGCCACCAATGCCCTCCTCAACCTCTGCTGACTCGTCGAGAGTGCGCGTGAGTACGATATTTCTCTCGTCGCTTGAGTAGCCGTCCTCCAAGTCGTGGAACTGTGCGACATCTGCAGGATCCTCGAGCATCAAGTTCTGGTCGTCCTTCAAGAGCTTTAGCATAGGTTAGTGTGGCATAAATTGCATGCGACGCACCTGGGTGTAGTCCTCCTCTTCCTGCAGCTCCCAATCCCCTCCTGTCGCCTCAATGCCTTGTCCAAGAGGCTGATCTTGTGGCTCGGCAGCGAGTATCTGAGGATCCGTGGTCTCTGTGCTTGACAGACCCATAGCCTCGTCCTGGAGCTCGTGGAGGCGAGCCACCCGCTCGGTCTGTAAGCTATACCCGGTGCGGCCTTTGTAACATCGGTATGACTGACACCGACACTCGACGAGGGCGTCTCGCTTGCGCTTCGAGGGCATAGTGGGCCGGCGAGGACATCGTGTGGGTCTGTGTAGGCAGAGGAATGGCGGGCGGGGATGGTGGTGGTTCGAGAGCAAGGACAGTGAGGCTTAAGGGCGTAGGGCTCGTCGTGCTCAGGGGGACGTATGTGCTGGCTCAACAGTCAGTTTCGCGACATATGGAAGGTTTGGACCAACAGCTAATGATTGACGGTGCCAGAAGAGGCAATAAGTCGAAAACAGGTTCGCCACTCGGAAGCCTCAAACACGCGGCTGATTCATGGTTATACATAAGTATAGCCTACTAATTTCGACTATATTACAGCGGCTGAAAATCTACTTCAAAGTCCAGTGTAAGTGGATTATTTATATACAGATATTGTGCGTAGATTTTTACATATTTGACTATACCTCACGTTCGACTACACTCGTATCAAAGCTGCGTAGCATGCCTTTCACCCGTCAAACACTCTCAAGGGTTAACAACAAACTTGACACCGCTGGCTCCACCTGCTTGCAACCTCTTAAGCGCGTCAGGTACTGCTCCAAGTCCTCCAAGTATGACCTCGGGTGTTCCAGTCTGTCCCAGTGGCGCATCAGCACACTCTCAACTTATGCCCTCAATGAACCAGTACGCACCTTAAGTTCTCCGCTCGCAAGTAGTCCAGGTAGCGCTGCCGTGAGCCTTGAAGCGATCCCGCGATTGTGCTCTGCGTCAATGTGTGCGATAACGAACACCACCTCTTTGCCTTCCTCCTTCACCTTCTCTTCTGGAATGTTCGACGGTAATACTGTCACGAGCCGTCCATTACGGGCAAGCGCATCGAACGCGGCATGCTGCGTCGCCGCGTCGCCCACCGCGTCGTATGCAACGGTAAGCGCCTTGCCGCCCGTCGCTTTCTCGATTTCGGCGCGGAGTGCCAGGCCGGCGAGAGAGCGGTCGAGAATGTGCGTCGCACCGAGGGACCGAAGAAGGCTGGAGTGCTTCGCCGAGGCGGTGGTGAGGATGGGTGAGAAGCCTGAAAGTCTTGCGAGTTGGATCGCTTTCGATATCATCGGCTCGTTAATCTCGAGTTACAGCGCGAGAGACATTGCGATGCTCACCTGCTAGCCCATTCTGCGTCGACCCGCCCACGATCAAGACCGCCTCGCCCGTGTACCTCCCTTGGCCCTCAGTCGTCCATGGCTCGGAGAGCCCGATTCCGTATGGAGGGTTGTGGTAGAATCCCACAGCTGGGGTGAAGAAAGCCGCGGGCACAGTTGCAGCTTGCTCGAAAGTGATTGAGTCGGGTATCTACCGCCATCATGTTAGCAAGACATAGCTTTAACGACGTGTTCTTCAGAACATCTCACCTTCACGACGATGTCCGCCCTGGTGATACTATACTGCTGGAACGTCTGTCCCTCACCGTACGCGACACTCGAGTGCGCTCTGTAGCAAAGCCGATGTAAGGGTTTGTACGTCCATTCTGATTTTTTTCTGAATGACTTTCGTGCTGATACCGACTTGAACGGACCCTGGACAAGCTCCTCACCGACAAAGGCGTGCACATGCGCGTGTCTACTTACACGCGATCGCCCTTCTTGAGCCCTTCAATGCCTTCCCCGACCTCTTCAACAACACCAGCACCCTCGAAGCCGAGCACGGCAGGGTACACTTTCGGCCCCATAAACCCTGTTGTCTGGACCTTCCAGTCGAAAGGGTTCAGCGCGGACGCGACATTCCGGACGAGGACCTCGTCAGCCTTGGGTGAAGGGACGGGTCTGCTCCCCAGCTGGAATTCGCCTCGCTCAGCGGTGAGGAGAAGGGCGGTTTGTGTGCGTGAAGCCATCTGCACAATGATTTGGTGGTAATTAGGAGCACGGAGCGAGTTGGGTTTCGTACACCCCTTTCACAGTTTTTTATAAGTACGCGCTGGAGAAGACCTAATCAGCTGAGTCAAATCTGATGACCGATTGTGTTGAGATTTACCAATCTTTCGTCACTATGTGACAAACGAGAGAGACATACCTAGCTTGTCCGGTTCGGCCGGGTATTGATATATGCATGTAGTTCCTGCGGATGTATAAGTCTGAAGTGGTGGGATGGCTGCGGGATGGGATGGTTTGAAGACGTGATTGGCGAAGCATGCGACCAAGATGACAATAAGAGAATGACATACGCGATTGAGTGGCTGTGCTGTTTACTCCTCAGCGGAAAGAAAAACCGCTGAAGGGTTGCTGGCCGAGGGCACGTTGCACAGAGAGAAAGTCAAGGCTTCAACGAGCCGACCACCGAGCTGACGGCCAAGAGAATGTCTTCAAGTCTGACAACGTGAGGGCAAAGACGGGCCACGGTGCGCATGCAGGAATTCTCAGAAAATTGGCGCAAACAACTGTGGGAAATTCTGGATATAGCTCATCATGCATCAAGCTCATGCAAGTCATGTCCAAATGATCCACGGTCGACCCTAACAGAACAACCTAGTGTTATCTCTTGTGTTATCTGACACAGTAGCTCACGCTCATGTCTCTCTCCAGAGCGTATACCGCCAAGATTCAGTCTTGTAACTCAAGCTCTCAAGAGCGACACCTTGCCAGTGCGAGCATCCATCGCAAAGCCGATTTCTTAGTGCGGTCGCAACGATTCCGCGTCTCCGATTCTCTGTGGATCACTGCAGCATTTTACACATCTCTTCCAACACCTTCTAGAACTAATCTATATTTATAGAATCGATGGAGTGTGCAGTAACTTTGTCACTGCATTACATGAATTAGCCGCAATTCCATTCCCAGAGTCTTGTTTTTAACGCAAGTTCGACGGCCCAACTGCGGAAACTGTATGTTGTACGTCATCACTTGATGACGCTAGACGGTGACCTACCGTTCCATGACTGGGCTTTATTCGTTCAGCTTTTGATGTAGCGACGTCAACACATTCGCCGAGGGATAACTCTGTTTGTATCACTACCATCGACTGGCATTCACGCAATACATCCTCAAGCACTCTACACTCGCATCTACTGCATTGCGAGCCTCCTCCGTGCACATCCCTGGGCATGGTTTGACTGGCAGTCAATTCTGACCAAATTAGTAAAGTCACCGGACGGCGAGGTGGTATTCATGGAAGTGTGCGCAAAGGCAGCTGGAGCCAGCTAAACACCAACAAGGTACGCTCGTGTAAGTGGCCGTGTCACTATCAATGACTTGATTGTTGTACTGCATACGTGCTTCCTCAAGGCCTGCAAGAAATGGCAAGAGAGGTCCAATGCATCAAGGTAGCCAATACGACGGACCCCAGATAACGTACATTGGACATCCGCATTGGATTTGCTGGCGCCTAGCAAGCTGTACAACCTGCACACGGGCAACGATACGGCACGATGGCATGATCATCTACCTCGGCATTTCCGCGGCATCCAACTCCAGACGCTCGGAGGAAATAAGGTAGGCCAATGGTATCACTTTGTCGAGCGCCAGTTATTCATTCCAGTAGTCGTCTGGCCTCCGATTCGTTCCCGAGAAGTGCGGCGAAGTCTGGCGAAGTACTGGTTCGTGGCGAATCCCAATTCAAAAGGTGCATCGGGTTCAATAAGATATACCAAGGCGCTGCAATTGAAGTGAAGACCTGGAACTGTTCTCGAATCGAGATGTGTGCGAAAGAGGCCTTCATGTTTGAGTTCTGATATCTCAGACATTTCGTTGTGTTACCAGCTTTGGCTAGTTTATTGTACTGTGATCCCACGTCAGGATGAACACCCCCGTCAGGATGAACACTAATTTTTTTCAACCTCATCTCACGCAAACACTTCAAACAAGTTATATGGAAATTATTCACAGTATCAGTAGAGCTTGTGTGTAAATTGACAAGAGCTGAGGATGTCCCGATGCAAAGTTATAATCCCCAAATCAAAGAAATTGTGTCATAAAGGAATTTTTTCACATTAAATGACTACTGCAAATTGTGTATGCTTCTATTGACTGCTCAACAAAATACCCTCCTTTCTTTGAACCTTTAATGTGTACAATAAAATTAAATTGGGGATGATTGAGGGAACGGGATGGGAATAAAGATTAGAGAAAGATGCAACACTCTCTGCGCGGCTTAGCATGGCTGATATCTTATCTAATCTGGCCTCATTTGGGCTTATCGAAGCCGCGTATCACCAGATGCGGTGCAATCAGTCCTAATCGAGGCACGGCAGCGGACGAAACTTACCTTATTTGGGAGTATCGGCAGTATTACCGGTTATCGCAAGTGTTCATCCTGACGTGGGTTGGGTCTGCAGGGATCAAAACACTAATCCTGGCATTGTGCTCGTTCTACTTAGATCCACCCTACGCAGAATTTACTGACAGTAAATAGGTCTCGGAAAGCTTGCAAACAAAATTTTGACTCAAAAGGAGTGCGCAATTATATTTGAGAAAATCAGCAAATTTCGGTGTTCATTCTGACGGGGAATCACAGTACTCGCCAAGAAAGTCTCCAACTACGCGAAAACATGCACTATTGTGATATGCTGTGTATCATTCATGAATCTAGACGCCCATCGCGCCACTGCCGTGCCGTACTCTGGCCCCATCTTGTGATTGATGTCGGAAGTATCCGTTCCAGCACGAGGCGCTCTTCAGATATACGGCCGCAATGATGCTGGCGTGTTCAGACCCTCGACACAATCCGTCACTATCTCCAAGTCCATCAGACAGTACGTCCGTCGACCCTTCTCTCGACTTACGATCTACTCACTCCCATCATAGCTACCACCTAGTCACTATGCCTTCGCCTGCGGTTGGCGACGAGAAGGTCTGGGAAAAGCTCGCTGAAGAGTGTGCCCATGGCGCAGTATACGACTCGAACGAACGTCAGCCGCACTCCAAGTGCATTCCAGGAACCAGAGCTGCCCTCCTTGATGACCTCAAGGCTCTTGTTGACGACGACGAGGAGCGAAAGATCATCTGGCTCTCGGGCGAGTCAGGGTGTGGAAAGTCAACGATAGCGCACAGCCTGGCGGAAGAGCTTGATCGAGAGGGTCGACTCGCAGCTACGTTCTTTTTTTCCAGAAAACACACCAAACGAAGCACCTTCGATCACGTCCTCCTCACTCTCGCATATCAGTTAGGCTTGCAGCATCCGCGTGCAAAGGAGATCATCATGAAAGCCATCTCTGACGATCCCGCCCTGCTGTCAGCAGATAAATCTCGCCGTGACCAGCTTGAGATGCTTGTCGTTCGACCTCTGAAAGCGCTTTATCCCGCCTGGAGGGATAAACATGGCATGTCAATCGTCTTGGACGCCCTTGACGAGGGTACTACGAACGGTCTACTAGTAGACCGCATATACCTCTTCATCGCCTTGCTCGCTCGCATTGTCCGCGATCTAGATCTCCCCGTTACTAACATTGTCGTTACCAGTAGATCCTGGTCCCAGATTGAGGATGTGATGGGCTGCAGCGATTTTTCAGACGTCATGAACATGGTCCGACTTGAGGATTACAGATCGCACGGAGACGTCAACTACTACATTGGCCGGGCCTTTGATCAGATTTATGCATCCCGTGGCCTTGCCCGCTTTTGCTCAAAACCCTGGCCTAGCGACGACGACTTCTCCCTCTTATCCGAACGATCAAACGGTCGATTCATTTTCGCAGCCACCATCATTAGGCTCATCAATCAGGAGCAGCCTCACGATCGCCTTCCCCTCGTATGCGACATGCTTCGCGGCAGCCCATCGAGCTGCTGGGGAAACGTAGACGACCTGTACACGTCAATCATCGATGACATCACCGAATCCTCCGTCCGAGACAAGGGGGTCGAATACCTGTCCCTGATCGTCAACCTTGCCGAGCCGCTGTCTCTCGTTGATTTGAATCGGCTCTTTTCCGACCATATTCATTCCTACCTCCTTCCTTTTACAGCTCTGATATCTCTTCCGCATTTAGATTCGCCCGACCGTGTCCAGATCTGGCATACATCCTTCCGTGACTTTTTACAGAGCCGACCGTTGGGCAGTCGCGACCACCCTTACCTTCCTCCACTCCAGATACACACCCGTCTGAGCATGTCATGCTTCCGAGTAATGTACAAGTTCCTCAAACGTGACATTTGTGATCTCCAAGATCCCTCCCTGTTGCATAAAGAGATACCCGAATTTCGTGAGAAGCGTGATGCCATTCCTCGCGCGCTTCGGTATGCTTGTTGTCACTGGGTGTACCATCTCCAGAAGTGTCAACTCGATGTCGCTGTACAGGCGCTCCTTCTCAAGTTTCTTGAGGAACACGTTATTTTTGCAATAGAAGCTTATGCCATCTTCGGCGAGCTGGACCTTGGGGTCGAGAATCTCAGAAAGGCCAGGACATTTATACAGGTGACGTCCTCAGAGAATCAAATTTGCGCTGTGCTAACCTCTTGGTCTAATAGGGCTGGCCGGAAGGCGCGTTTCCGCGGCGGCATGCAGCTGTTGCTTTGCTATACGACAGCTGGAGGCTAACCCTTGACTTCTTCGACCCGATCAGCTCCTCCGCTCTCCATGTGTATGAGTCCGCTCTACCTTGTAGCCCAATGAAGTCTGCCATTCGAGCCACTTATGCATTTCTGATTTCCGATGCATGGTCTGTTTCCTTTGAGGATGGGCTGGACGAGAGCTGGGACTATGTTCTCCGTACCATCGACACCTCGGGAATGGACTGTTCCGTTGCTGCTATCTCTCTTGACGGCTCGGAGGTAGCAGCCTTTACTACTGATTCAGTGCAAGTCTGGAATACTAGCTCGGGATCTCCTATCCGGTCATTGCCTCTATACCATTCATTGTCGGGGGCCCAAAGCATAGCTCATGATAACTCATACATTGTTTTTGGCGACCGGGTGTCTTGTAGCGAACCAGTCAATCAACTCCGAGTCACTGAAGGTGGCCACCGGCAGAACCACTATCATTTGTGGCGGCTATCGGATGACCAAGTCTTTTTACTTCATGGAGCGCCATCAGAAGTTTCATGTGTCTCCATAGCACTCTCCTATGACGGTACCAAAGTTGCTTGCGCATCCGCCGACTACGCTCGTGGGGGGGCGCTGAATTTGCCGTCCGCATCTACAACCCATATACTCTCCAGCAGATCTTGCAGATTTCTTCCGAACGCTTCGAACTCATGCACCCGTTTTTTCATAGACCGAAAATAGTATTCTCTGAAGACGGAGGCTGGATCATGATCCACTATGGACCACGGCTGCACATATATGACACCGAATCGGGGCTGCTTTTATATGACATCCATCCCGACGATGGCGTGGGAAATCGCCTGATTCATTACGCCAACTCCATCATCCAATTACAATGCGGTTTCCTATGCGATGCTAGATCTACGAGGACTGTGAAAACATCATCTCCCTTGCCATTGCCACAAAACCTCACCTACAGCGGAAAGCTTGTTGGTCTCAAGATAGGTGAAAATGTAATGAGGATCTGCATGTCGAGTAGAACTCCATGGAATTCCCAGAGCGAAGCTTGCATTGGTCCCGTCGTGGTGGACAAAGCAATTCTGATACTGGACCTCGGTCATATGGGCCTCGGCAGCAATGCTTCTAATAAATTCTCCCTTCAGAGAATAGCTTCGAATCTGTCTTTGCATGCATTCGGAGAAAAATACCATCTCGAGCGCTCTTCAAGCGATGGAAAAATAAGAGTTTACAGGAGAAAATGCGACACCAACCATGAGCAGCTATACATGGTCTGCGGTCCAGGAGTTCAGTTCACGATCCCCGCCTCGAAACCAAGTGCTTGCCTATTGTCACCAAGATCTACATATCTGGTGGTTAATAGTGTTCACGAGGAGCTGCTTCGGTCCGAGGTAGAAATCTGGCATACCACACAAGGACGCAGGGTCATGGACAGCGAACACATGCAATGGTCTGATAATTGGGGACCTGAACATCTTCGTCGGTTTGGATCGTACAATCGCCATCATAGGATCCGTATCTCTGATGACGAAGACACGGTTGCCACAGTTTGGTACGACAAGGGTTGGAAGGTGTCTATTTTTTCTCTCCAGGAGACCAAGTTCGTACACGCCATCACTTGTACCCTATCGGACTGGGACTCGGATACGTTTTCCTCGTACTGGGACAGGCAAGAAATTCTGCATTTCGAATGCGACATTGCCTCAGCTCAATCGAATATTGTCAAACTTTGGCTCGTCAGCAATACTATGGATTTTATCCAGCTCCATCAATGTATAAATCGCGAAGGAGAGTGGACGTCTCATTGTATTACGTCATTCTCATGCAAACGCGGAGGGGCCAGCCATCTGCGGCAATCTGCTGGCTTCGGGCGCGTATACTATTTTGTTGAGCCCTATTGCTCAGGGCGGATGGTGGCACTGAACTTAACTGCAACAGGGGTTAGTAAAATTTCTGACAAGGGGATCAATTTAAAATCTGAGGCTTACATTCAATAGGCGTACGAAGCTGAAGAGGTGGACGACTATCCGAGAGTGTCCTATGACGCCAAGTCTTGGTCCGATATCTGCTTCACTGAAGACGGGTGGTTACGACAGGGTAAACGCAGGATATGCTGGCTGCCTGCGAGATACCGCACCTGTTCCTCACACGGAGATAACCTTATTAGCGGGGAGTTAATACTGCCGTGCCCGGCTAGTTAGCTATTGTATCCACGTATCCTCGACACCGCAGGTATTTCCTGCGGTTTCTACTATAAGCAGCAAATACCATTCTATTTCCTTTTCCGCCGTCGTCTCCGTTCCCCAAGGTACCACGTCACTGCCGGCAATGTCCGGTGGCAACTCTAGGCCAGGAGACCTATTCCCGCCCTCTGCCCCCGATTCCCCGTCCCGACATACCCCCGCTTCTGCTCCCACGTCGTTTATGACGTTTCCCGCTCCCTCTGCTCGCTGCCCTTGACAATGGTCAGCTGTATCTCCCCTTCCCGCGGTCCGTGAGAGCCCGGGTTTTCTTGTACGTAGTTGTATATAGTAATAGATTGCTTTCATTGTAAATAGGGTTGTATTGACACGTATAAGAGGGTGGAATGCAGAGAAACAGACCACGTGAGCAAGGGACTTAGCAGATTTTGCAGTGGTGTTGCGGGGAATCGGCCGGAACTGCGGATAAAGGTTCTGCCGAGGTACACGTGTCGGAACAGGAACCGATCAGGGCCGAGAGCCGGAGTGTGGGTAATCCATTTGCACATCAACGTTTCAACACGCGTTCATTCAGCACGTGACAGACGCGCCTCCTGTTCTCCTCGAGGTTCACCTCAAGGCAGCCCTAGGCAGCCGTTGTTCTCTCCTCTCCCCTCGCTCTTCCTCGTCCGCTCGTCCTCTCCTCTTCCTCTATCTATCTATGGGGCCCATTCGCAACTCTGGGCGCAGAGTTGAGATCTCCATCGGCGATCCTCGTGGTGCTGGAGGTCTATTAGAGGCTCAAAGTTACTCTAGGCGACAATCTGCGAAAGAGCGCGTCAAATATGAGGAGGTGCTACGCACGAGCAAGCAAGGTAAGCCAGCCAATCGTTTCCTGATATTCTCTTACCGCTGCCTTGTAGGCTTTAGCAGGAAGTCCCTCCAGATGCTGTCACAGGCCACTCGTGACGAAGACCTCGATGGCGACAACGCGATGGGCGATGACTCAGAGCCAAGGGATCAAGGAGAATGGGAGGATGTGGAGGATGGGTCATCAGAGAACGATTTCATGAACGCTATGCACGAACATGCACGCAGGAAGTACGTCCCTTCCCCGTTGTCTTGATATGCTAATTCTACTATTTTCTCTTCTTTTCTGATATTCCTTCAGGCTGGACTCGACCAGCGATCGTCGGTCCTGGCGACAACGCCTCGAAAGGCTTCAGCAAACTCTCCTACCGCTCATCCCCGCCATGTCAGCTGCGTACCTGAGGTGGCAGTATCCTACCTCCCCCGGCACCTGTCCTCCCTCTTCCAGTACAACTTCAGCTCCTCATGCGCCTTCTTCTCCTTCTCAATCGCCTTCCCACTCTCCCGATACTCCTTCCCCCTCTTCCGACGCGTCGCCAGCTCCTTCGGAGACGATCTCTACGCCTACCGGCGCCCTCCCCTCCGACTCGCTCCCAGCCTCTCCTCCAACTAAGCCCGACGCCTTGCAACCCCAAAATTCGCCCGTAGACTGGTCATTCAAGATGTATGTAATTGACATATACACCCTCAATACCCAAGTCACCATCCCGCGGGATGAGACTCTCTCAGCCGCCGAAGCTCTCGTATCTGCCGGCTACGTTGGGGCTACGCCCACGGATCCGTCTGTCGCCTTCTCCATCCGCACCTTGGAACTGTATCGACGCCTGCGTTTACGCAAGGCGTCGCTCAGTGTCGAAGCATTCGCCAAGGTTGTATGTGACCTCTATAGGGTGCGTATATCGGATGCATCCCTCGCGCATCAGCTAACCTTTGCTTAGTGGGCTTATCATCGGCGCTACCGAACAGCTCTTGCGGGCGCATTTGACACTTACCTCATGATTCGCCGCCATGTCGATCAGCAAGTTGACAAGGCTCTCGGTCGCGACGAAGACAGCTGGCGGGTGTTGTATGGCTGCCCGCCATGTGGCTATGAGGTGAATGTCTTATAGATTATCTGTTGCACCGGTCACTAACTATCTCTCAGCTGGAGGGCGAGCCTGAGCTCAAGTACCGCCGCATGTTCGTGATGGACGGCAACAATTCGCTCTCGCGTATGGCGGCTTTCGGGAACCGACAAACCGGTGACATCAGGAACTTCTCAAGCGACTACTTCCTCGACCCTGACTACGTGAACCAATTCGCGGGCGAAGTCTCTAAGCCGCCCAAGCTTCCGGCGGACGGTGTTCTGCTGTCCGATGACGAGGCTTCCTGCACTGCCAACTGGAAAGCTGCGGCTGTCGACGCTAAGAAGCGCAGCTGGGGCATCTTCGACGAGACTGGGGTCTTTGTAAGCGTATGTCGCCACGGAATGGTCCAGTGGATCATTGATATGGTACGCAGTGGCGAGCTGTATGTATAGTATACTGTGTTGGACATTTAGTGTTGTAAACTAATTGTACTCTGGAATGTAGTTTCAAATACCCCTTAGCGACTGTTAGCAAGGCCCTCGACATCCTCGGCGATCGGTTGTTGATCGCTTATGACGTCGGCTGCAATCTCGGCACCACTATCTCCCACAGCTCCCTGGCTCCTCGATTCCGAAAATCCCTATCCCGCATGTGTGTCGACGCATTCCACGGCTACACGCACAACTACGGCTGTCAAGATAAGAATCACCCTAGTATTCTTCAAGGCGCGGGTCTCGAGACCTTTGGTGTCCTGGAGCGCATATTCAGCCAGTCGAACAACCTTGCTCCGGTCGTACGTTACGCGTCGGCGTTTAATCGGCGCTTGTACATCAACATGTTCTTTATTCAATGGGATGAAGATCGGTACCTGAATCTCGGGTCCAGCCTTCATCGAAGCTATCTCCACACTATTAAGGCCCTAGATTCCGACAGCATGGCTCTAAACCAGGCCAAGGTTTCCCTTAGCATCTCTGACGACGACATCAAGACCTGGACTCAAGAACAAAGCCAGTACCTCAAAACTATCGGCCAGGAGACCGAGTACGACATTCATTCCGTCACGTATGTAGGTCTACTCCAGGATCTTCGGATAGCCTGGTAAGCCTCCCCCCTTCACTGTGTTCTCGCCCTCTGACCTTTGTGTAGGGAGCAGTCCGGGCGGTGCAAGGACGCGTATATGGACTCGATTCCAGAGGACTACACCCTGCCCTCTTCCACCCCCGCAAAAGCGGCCGCGTCTCTGAGCAACCGCAACGTAGCAACATCACAAACGCTCACCCTCGAATCGGCTATGCGCCGCGCCTCGGAGCATTATGACAGCTTACTCACCGACGTCTTGGCGATGGAGGAGAAGATGGGGATCACCAAACGATGGCAGCCCGCCGATGCCGCGTTCATCCACGCCGCAGAATATGTCAGCAAACGCAAGTATCACCGAGCCCTCAACAACCTTCAACGGTTGGTTGTACTGCGGTTACTCGAACTGCACAAGCTTAATCTCGGTAGAACCGGTGAGTTTCTCTTTATATTTGTTTTATTTTTGATTCTAACAACTTTGTGCTCAGCTTATGACATGCGCAGGCATCTCGGCAAGTCGCTTCAGACGCGCTGCAAGGCTGTTCGGAAAGCGGTCGCCGAGTACAACATGACCGCCAAGGATGTCGGGAAACCTCAGCTCGACTGGGCAAAGGTATCGAACTACTCTTTCATTGAAGAGTTTACCTTATTGCAGGAGACTCGCGACGACATTCGCTCGAAACGCTGGACTACACCCGCCGTCAGAGAAGTCATCAAACTGTCTCATCGTGTCGAGCGTGCGCGGGAGGAGGTCATCAGGCTCAATGTCGAAGTCCGGCGACTGTATACTTTCATCTGTGATGAAGAGCGCGCCTTCCCATCTCTTCTTGCCGAGCTGAAGGCAGCGTGCAACCCCACCTATGGCGCCGTGGCAGAGTTCTGTGATCGCCGTCGCCGCTTGAACGCCTCCATCAAGAAGCACCTACATGATATCTTCGCGCTTAGTAGTTATTCGGGGTCGCGTGAGGCTGGGGTTCGTAAAGGCTCTCGCACTGGCACACCCACTGCCTTCCCATTGGTGCCAGAATCAGTACATACGTATGATAACGAACCACCCTCAGCAGACGATGACGACGACGACAACGAAATGGAGGCGGATGAGCAGGGGATCGAGGAGACGGCGGGACTTGTTGATTACCTCTCGAACCTTACTGTTGATGAACTTACTGTCCGTGATTAGCATTTAATTTTGTAACAATACATGGCAACTTTGAATGCACGCGAAGAACCAGAAGGCTCATGATCAGAAGATTCAATACAACGTGGGGTCATGGAATACAAGAAGTGTTTGATTAAGTCACAAGACGATGGGAAGTGCGGCCATATGTGATGGGCGCAGTTGAACTCGCAAACGCGCCGCGTGTTGGGATCCAGTCCTTATCGCATCAAAATCCATCTGCGCGCGACTCACGCTGATCCTCTGTTCACCACAACTCTTTGTCTCCCCCTCCCTTTCTTTTGACGTACTCTATCTTCATTTCATCTCTCTTTCTCTCTCTCTCTCTTCGCTTTTCTCTGCTCTCTTGTTGTCTGTCTTGCTTTCGTTTAACCTCGCTTTCAGTACATACTTCTACTATGCCATCCAACCACTGCTTTGTCCTTCGAGGCGACCGCACTGCAAACGGCTTCATTGCCAGTCGTCGAGAGTACGTGAATACATCTCTCTACATCCCCACTCTTACTCATCTTTGTAGTCGGCCCTTCATCGCTTCCAGCAACAGGTCACCGCCCTTTCCCCTAGCAATCTACTACCCGGACCAAGAGTACAACAATGCTCTCCACATCATCCAGTCCGTCGCTTTGTCCCTCCACGAGCCCAGGCCGAACGGTGAAACTGCAATCGCATTCATAGAGGCCCTGCGGGAACGGCGTGAGCTGGAGGGCACCAGTCTGTACACAAAGACGGGCTTCTATCCAGTGGTGTATGGAAAACACGTTGGCGTTTACTTCTCATGGTGCGTAGCTATTTTCTACTGTTTTTCTATCCGGCTCATTCTAGCAGGGATGATGTTGAGGACGAGGTCAACGGCCGCGGCCGTCCCCGGCGGTTCCAGCATGTCCGCACCATCCGTGATGCTTTGGTCTACATGATCACAAAGGGCGCATCTGCGTCAGTTTACGACCTCTTAAGACACACCAACGTCCCTCTCCCTCCTTGCGACATCCCGCCCGACATCTCCCCTGCCCGTCGCAACGTCTCTGTTGCTTCTTCAAGCGGGCGAACTACGCGTCATGCCCCATCCCGTGCAGAAAGCTCTCATTCCCATCATTTGCAGCAATCTCTTCCGTCCGCGACGTCTCGCCATTCGACATCTCATCGTTCTGTTGCGCCTCTTCTCCCGCCTGTGCCTCTCCTGCCTTTGCCTCTCCCGCCTGTGCCTCTCCCGCCTGTGCCTCTCCCGCCTGTCGCATCGGGCTCTGCTTTGCGCAAGTCCAAGACTAAGCGCCCGGCACCAGTTACTCCGGTCAAGATGTCTGCATCAACAAGCCGTCAGACTCCCAGCAACGATCGTACGTTCGTTTACCTTCGTCAAGTATATCCCTTCACTCATTCTTACCAGCTCGCGAGGATCCCGCGGTCCAGCACGTACAAGAGTGGCTTTGCTCAACGACTCTGAGCAGCCCTTTCTCCACGCTCTCATCTATCAACACCGGTTCGGAGGATGCACCTTACTGCTATCGACGAACACTCGCTGGCATCATCGACAGTGTCTATGACGCAGCCGAACTCGAAGAGCAGGCGAACATGGACCCCCCTACTGAGGATCTTCTCGGGTCTGCCGCTTATTGTTACTTTGCGACTCACGGTTTTCTTCCAGGGGCTGTCTGGACAGCTTACAACACGTTCAAGGTGTCCTGGAGCAAGGCCCACTTCATCGCTGAGCTCAACAGCAAAGGCGCGGCCGAGCTTGAAGCCGCATACATGTTCGACCTTCTCTCCGGTCGCTGGCAAGAGATAGACCGCCTGGCTGAAGCCGGCCTCGATGTCGAGGAGGAGGAGGAGGAGCATTGACAGGGGCGTCGCACGGATATGTCTTTCGTCATTGTTCTGTTGCCTGACTACGATTACTCATTCATCATGTATCATATTCCCACCGTCGCTGTGTCAATTCATTCGCTCGGCTAGCACTTTTTTCCCTACGTCTTCTGTTACCACTACGCGCCATGGTTGAACACCAGCAGCTGAGATACTCCAAGACCCTGCTCAAGAAGGCGTACAAGGGCACGCGCGGACCCACTCGCCGACGCTTTGCCGCACCCCGTATCCCGAAGACCCCCGGCGAACGCGCCACCCTCAAAGCTCAACGCTTTGCTCGCAGACAAGACCTGAACGCGGACTTGAAGGACGCTCAGAAACAAGTCATGGAGATGGCCATCCAGCTACAACAGAAGTACCGCGGCCACAGCGTGGAGTGGTACTTCGAGGCTATCTTGCAGCAAGCTCGGGCCGACGGCAAGAAACGCGCGCCAAACAACTGGAACGCGTTCTTACACGTGAAGACGCGTGAGCTAAACGACGGTAAGTAGACTCTTACCTGTTTCCTTCGCGTAATTTTCTAATATTTTTATAGCTCTGCCAGAGGGCGAGAGGAGGTTAACAGCCAGCGAACGAGCTGCAGAGCTCAAGGTCATCTGGAACAAGATCCCCGAGAGCGAACGCGCCGAGTTTGCCAAGGAGATGGTTGAGGACCTCGAGAAATTCCGGGAGAACAAGGACGACGCAGTCCATAACTTCTCGCTCATGTCATATCACGACGCACACTCCACGCTCAAGAGCTGTGCCGACGAGGTAGTATTTTATCATATTTATTTCCCTTCGAGCGCTGACGTGTTCACTTCTAGCTTAATCGTATGGCTGGTCGTACAGATACGCGTGTCATGTTAATGGCCGTACGCAGCGACAACGAGCATGTCCTCACCCCTTATTTCTATGCTTCCGACATCTCCCTTGCCACCTATTTCCACGCCTTAACTCGCTACACCCCTCACGAATTCCTTGCGAAGCTGGAGTCTTGCACGATCTCGGGACTCATAGGTAAGTATTCCAGTTGTACTGCGACCGGATAATAACTGACGTTGACTACTGTAGGCCTCATTCACAATGCCAAGGACGAGTTTGTGATGTTGAAGAAGGAAGTCGTCCTCGAAATACTCATCAAGCTTCGCAAGGCAACTAACTACCAGTGGAATCGTACCCCGTACCTCCACTTCGACGACGCGGTAACTTATAAGTATGGGGTGGTCGTCGAGAACTGGCCCCTCAAGACGTTCGCGTCCCCGTCCTCCGTCACAAACCTGCCGGAGTTGAAGGTCCTCCTCAGCGCGTGGGAGACGAAGACGACGTCCTTCCGGAAGATGTCCGACGAGGAGTGGGCGGAATGGCGTACGAAGCATGAGCTCAAGAGGATGCAGGAGATGAATATGGCGATAGGTGAGTCCTGCAGACATGTTGCTTTACTACTCTTACTGACTTGTAGTAGATTCTGTGCAGACCTCTGCGTCTACGCCCTCGCAGCCCGGCTCTCCCTCCCACCCTGCCGCCTCCGAAATCGCGCCCTCCCAGTCCTCCCCTTCCGAAGTTGCGCCCTCTCAGCCCACGCCCTCGCAGGCCGCCTTCCTCCCGGTCGCCTACCCGCCCACTGCTTACCCATCGCCCGCTGCCCAATCACTCCCTAGCCCCTGGGGCCCCGCCTCTACCCCTGCCGCTGCCGAGTCGACGCTGCAGTTCGTCATGAGCGACCCCAACGGCAAAGCGATCCGGCAACCGCGCGCTAAGCCGCCTCGCAAATCCAAGAAGAAGGCTACACCTTCCCATGGATCTCAGGCAGTGGGTGCAGCTACCGTGGGCGAGGCGTTGGTCCCCGCAGCCTCCCAGGGGCTTCAAACGAACACCCTGGCCGTTCCGCAAGCCGCGCACCAGGTGTACGGGCAGACCTTCGAACATGCCCTCTCTTCCGGTGTTCGACAGGACGTCAGCTACAGCTACGACATGCCCCTTGGTCAGCAGGACTTCAGCCAGCATTCCCTCAGCGCTGAGCTGCTCAACGTCGGCGGCGCTTTCAACTACCCCGGTCAGCAGGGTAATATCTTGGGTAATTCTTCTGGTATGCTCGATTTTACTATGTCTAGTACTAATTCCTTCAATGTTATTGGTAATAATAATCAGTCTATTCAATACGATCATAGTTTGTAGCATCTTCCATAGTATTTTGTATATTATAGTCATACTAGAGCACTATGAACGCGTAATAAAGCCTTGTTGAAGTTTCGACGCGTCTGTCACGTGCTGAATGAACGCGTGTTGAAACGTTGATGTGCAAATGGATTACCCACACTCCGGCTCTCGGCCCTGATCGGTTCCTGTTCCGACACGTGTACCTCGGCAGAACCTTTATCCGCAGTTCCGGCCGATTCCCCGCAACACCACTGCAAAATCTGCTAAGTCCCTTGCTCACGTGGTCTGTTTCTCTGCATTCCACCCTCTTATACGTGTCAATACAACCCTATTTACAATGAAAGCAATCTATTACTATATACAACTACGTACAAGAAAACCCGGGCTCTCACGGACCGCGGGAAGGGGAGATACAGCTGACCATTGTCAAGGGCAGCGAGCAGAGGGAGCGGGAAACGTCATAAACGACGTGGGAGCAGAAGCGGGGGTATGTCGGGACGGGGAATCGGGGGCGGAGGGCGGGAATAGGTCTCCTGGCCTAGAGTTGCCACCGGACATTGCCGGCAGTGACGTGGTACCTTGGGGAACGGAGACGACGGCGGAAAAGGAAATAGAATGGTATTTGCTGCTTATAGTAGAAACCGCAGGAAATACCTGCGGTGTCGAGGATACGTGGATACAATAGCTAACTAGCCGGGCACGGCAGTATTAACTCCCCGCTAATAAGGTTATCTCCGTGTGAGGAACAGGTGAGATACCGGCCTCAGCTTAATTCCCTCGAGAAAAGTGGGCTGAACCTCGACATAACTGGGGCGGACACGGTGAAGGTGAACGGCTTGAAGGGTAAAAAGAGTATTACTATACGATTCAAGAACACGATACACTACTATGACTAGGTAGCGTAAGCCGTTACATCCAATTGATCTTCTCCATTGCATTCTTTCCGACAGCTATTGACCTGTAAGACTTGCTCCGATAGTCGGTGAGGTACCTGTTGACGACGTCGGAGCGCGATATAAATCCGGTTGGTGAGATACACGCTGAGTCAACTTTGATAAGTTCTATCATCGGACGACGGTAATGATGAATGGTTATGGGCGTATAGGACATAAGAGGTATCGAATGTGAGTTATGATCCGCGTCAGAGTCAGGACGGAAAACAACTGGAGATGGTTCATGAGAAGGAAGCACACACCCGAAGAGTGTTAGTCAACAGGGGCTCGTATAAATGAATTCTCCTTGAATCGTCCCATTTTGACACGCTAACTCTGTAGATCAGCTAGTCGCAACACCGCTGCAAGTCCAGTAACGTCCATCGCCCGATTTAATTTTTAGCTTAGAGAACGCTATCACCGTGAGTACGACGTCCAGTAAACCCAGGATAGCTCTCGATACCGCCACATTAGGAGGTGTTTGCGAAAGTACGAACAAAACCGACCTGAGACCTATATCGAGATGAGTCGAATAAGCCAGTCGCGAGACAAACTGTGCCTGCTTACCTATCGGAGAGTCGCTTGAACCCACCGTATGTTATCGATGATGGTAGATACTCACAGGCGCCTGTCATTTGGGAATCTGTGTTCCGAGACGGGTGTCTGAAATCGAGTACGAAACGAGCGTGTATGAGCCCATCAAGAACGGGGTGTCAAATGCAAAGGTGGACGCGCGTACCACGAATGGAAAGCCGAGAGAACCTGCGGAGAGAACATCGTCGATCTGGAGAAGGTATAGCAGAAATAATAATTTAACATCAGAAATCTTACCGATTAAAACTAGACAGGCGCGAAGTCGTCACCGTGTCGCAGTGTCAGATGCGCTCGCTGGAACAGGTACATGTGAGACGAGCCAGCAACAGCAGATAGAAAGAGAAGGATGTAATAATTGGTAGACAGACATATGAGCAGGATTCAGAGTACCATCAGTAAGTCCAATACGCTAGCTGGAGCGCCGAGTTGGAGTTCAATTGGAGACGAGACGAGAGGTTCGCGAACGAGCAACATTAGAACATCAGCGAATAGACACGGCAATCATAGGAGGTGCACGCAAGGGGATGAATGGTCAGTGCGACACTGGTGAGCTAAAATTCACCGAGGGTTAAGTACGGTACAGGAGAGCTATTTATGCATGTTTAGCGTCACTGCGAAACGATGAGGAACCAAAGGTTGAATAGGGGGGAAGAGCGTACGGTCGATGCGTGTGTGCAGCGAGAACAAGGAAAAGAAGGGAGCATGTAGACGCTTTGCCACAGACAAGGCGTAGGGGAGCTGGGGAGCATCCAGGTCGACGAGGCTGTATAAGTGTGCGTCTAGATGCTCCCGTAGACATTCCTTACAAAACCAATGACGAGAAAGGAGGAAATAGAGATCGGTGCCATGAGGATGTGAGGAAGATTCGCTGGCGCAAGGCTGCAGCACATTGGGCAGGGCGGTATGGGACCGTGCCGTATTCCAGACGTAACCACCGAGTACAAGCAAGATGCTGCAAGGGAGAGCTGGAAGCTCTTCCAAAAACCAGACTCTCTTCACCTTTAAGCCCAGGACGAGGAGTTAAAGGGAAGGGTACGAAGGCGGAAAGGAGACGGAGACTGGGTATGGTGACAGCTTTCGCTCATTGTAACGTGTAGCAGGACTCGCATTAGAAAAGCATCAGGACTCCACTTGACGAGGATGCGGGCGCCGCGAAGTTGCCGTCCGCCGCCGAGGCCGTTCGATGATGCGTACGTACCCTCCCCACCCGTACCTACGAGCGTCTGAGCAAACATAAGTGTAGAGACCATGGCCGTCATTCCAGTAGTTTCTAGACGGTACGACTCACCAAACTCGCCCGTACTATGCTCCCACAATGAACTGGTGTAGTGCTTCGAGCATGGCATCTAACCACCGAACAGTACGTCTCCGCCCCAGGGCGCCCTTCAGCTTGCTACGTAGAGCCGGACTTCTCTCTCTCGGTTCGTAACTAGCAGTGGGCCTATCTTCTCATGTCGTGGGTTGGTTACGCGTCGACGTCCATGGGGACCTCTGGGAACATTGAGGAAGCAAGGAGGCGAGGGTCGCCGCGAAGATGAGCGTGAAGCGCATACGCTGCAAAAAGAAATGATGGGCAGGATGCAAGCGCTTGAGGGCGGGGACTGTCGTGGCCCGTCAATGTAAAAAGACGTCGATCAACATCAGAAGGTGCTACCAGGGTTCGAACCTGGGTTCCGGGAAGATGTTCAGAGTCAAAATCCCGAGTGATAACCACTACACTATAGCACCGTGGCTGCGCCTTCCTCACCCATTATCAATACCAGAAGGCACCCCGGACACCGCGACGCTCCTTTCGATTGGCTTGGCCGCTATTTTTGTCCTGAGCCTAGCCTGAGAGGGCCGCAGTTGCTCGCCGACACAAAACACAACGGCAACAGCAAACACAACGACCACAACATACGCAATAACCAGGCAACATCCTCGATATATGCGCCCTCTATCCTGCCTCTTCCCATAATCATCATCACCAGATACTGCGCAGGACAGCCAGACAGGTCCATCATTACACCCTCCATCTATTCTCCCTCGCCCCCTAGCCTCGTCTTCAAGACCTGACGACCACGCCTACCCCAAACCTCCTTCTCCCATTAGGACCCAACCGTCCTTTTCTGTATCACCATGGACGACTTTGCCAACCTCGTCAACCGCGCCAACCCCGCAACCTCAGAGTACCGCCAAGCCAGCAACGGCTACCCTCCCCACCCCTCCCACCATCCTTCCTCTCAGCCTCACACCCAGCAACCTGACCTCATGGACCCCTTCTTCGACGACGATGACGAGCCCGACACCTCCGGCTTCGGCGGTATGGCCATGGGCAACACCAGCGGCCCGTACAGCCAACCACGCCTCGCGCCCGACTCGGCTTTCGGGTCTCGTATGCCGATGCAGAGCCAGGATAGCGGTCTCCCGTTCGCGCATGCAGGTGCTGCACCCGCCGGCCTTGGACCGTCGCAGGTGTCGCTCCCTGGCACCGGTGTACCACAAGGCTGGTCGTTCGACGATGATCTCCCAGGACACACTCCCCCTCGACCCGCACCATCAGCCTCGTCCTCGTCCTCGAAACCTCGGAGAAAGCGTGCACCGCGCCAATGGCGCTTTCCCTGGGAAAAAGAAGTGCAGCTCGAGGGCGAGCGGCGCATCGCGCTCAGCACCAACATTCCCGGCTCCGGAGATCCAGATGCAAATGGGGAGTTTAGGGGCAACGCGGTGTCGACGAGCAAGTTCAACGCGGCGACGTTTGTGCCCAAGTTTCTGCTGGAGCAGTTCAGCAAGTACGCGAACCTGTTCTTTCTGTTTACGGCGTGCATACAGCAGATACCGGGTGTGTCGCCTACGAATCGGTGGACGACGATTGTGCCGCTTGCGGCTGTGTTGGCGGCGAGTGCGTTTAAGGAGCTGCAGGAGGATCTCGTACGTCTGCTCCCTTTCCCTGTCCGTTTCTTCTGTTCTGGGTCGCTGATCTGTCCCCTCCTCTTCTTACCGCACTCTCCTCCGAACGACACCGCTGGTGCCATAGAAACGCCATCAATCCGACGCAGAGCTCAACGCGCGCCTCGCAGAGGTTCTGACGAGCGGGAACCAGTTCACGCCGCGCAAGTGGAAGAACATCCGTGTCGGCGACGTCGTGCGCGTCAATGCAGACGACTTTATACCCGCCGATCTTATCTTGCTGGCGAGCTCGGAGCCTGAGGGGCTGTGTTATATCGAGACGAGCAATTTGGATGGGTGAGTGGTGAAGTTTGGATGGTGTGCTAGTGGATGGAGCTGATTGATATTGCTTTCAAAATCTATCCTGCGCGTACACTCGCCCATCCATTCACACACTCGGCCCAACCTTGGCTCGATCTTTACTGCCGTGCTTTACTGCCGTGCAGCGAGACTAACCTCAAGATCAAGCAGGCCTCACCGCACACCGCGCAGCTCACGACCCCAGGCGCGGTTTCCGGCCTCCGTGGCACGCTCAGGTCGGAGCAGCCAAACAACGCGTTGTACACATTCGAAGGCACACTCGAGCTGCTTTCCTCCACCGGTACGTCTTCCCCTCCCCTCCCCCGTCGCTGCTCCCACTCCCTCTCCCCCCTCGCACCGCGCGGACGCTCATGCTCATGCTCACAAACACACATTTTCGCGCACAGGCACAGCGCACCAAGTCCCCCTCGGGCCAGACCAGATGCTCCTGCGCGGCGCACAGCTGCGCAACACGGCGTGGGTGTACGGGCTCGCGGTGTTCACGGGGCACGAGACGAAGCTGATGCGGAACGCGACGGCGGCGCCGATCAAGCGCACGGCGGTGGAGAAGCAGGTGAACGTGCAGATTGTGTTTCTGTTTGTGTTTTTGCTGGCGTTGAGTGTGGGGAGTACGATTGGGGCGAGTATTAATACGGTGAGTCGCTTTTGCTTTTTGGGGGGTGAGAGGAGTAGAGGGAGAGGGATGCTGATGTGGGTTTTTGGTAGTGGTTTCTGTCGAGTCAGCAGTGGTATTTGCCGCAGAATGTGTCGTTTGGTGGGAAGGGTGCGTGGAGTTTTATCTGTTTACTTGATTCTGGCTGACGTCGTGTTTTACAGCCAAGAGCTTCATCGAAGGTGCACCCCACCCTTTCCCCTTCCCTTCCTCCCCTGAGCTCACACGACCCGCGCAGACATTCTGACGTTCATCATCCTGTACAACAACCTCATCCCGATCTCGCTCATCGTCACGATGGAAGTCGCCAAGTTCTGGCAGGCGCAGCTGATCAACGCCGATCTGGACATGTACTACGCGCCGACGGACACGCCCGCGCTGTGCCGCACGTCGTCGCTCGTCGAGGAGCTCGGGCAGATTGAGTTTGTGTTTAGCGATAAGACGGGGACGCTCACGTGTAATGAGATGGAGTTCAAGGCGTGCTGCGTGGGCGGTGTGCCGTACGGGGACGGCGATGCTGCTGCTGCTGCTGGCGGTGGTGCGGAGGGGAATCTGTTTGAGGGAGAGGGCGAGGGGAAGGAGGCGTGGAAGAGTCTGGAGACGCTGAGGGCGTTCGCGGCGAGTGCGGGGCCGGGTGGGGCGGGGGGCGCTACGGATCCGTTCTTTGATCCGGGGTCGGGGAGCATGGGTGGGGGGAAGGGCGGGAAGGAGGCGGAGAATGCGAGGGAGTTTTTGACGCTGTTGGCGGTGTGTCATACGGTTATTCCGGAGGTGAAGGATGGGAAGACGGTGTTTCAGGCGAGTAGTCCGGATGAGGCGGCGTTGGTTGCGGGGGCGGAGATGTTGGGGTATCGGTTCCATGTGCGTCCTTCCTTCCTCGTGTCTTTCCACCTACAATTTGAATGCGGGCGTGTTGATGAGAGTGGTGTTTGGTAGACGCGCAAGCCGAAGAGCGTGTTCGTGGACATCAACGGCGCCGACAGCGAATACGAGATTCTGAACGTCTGCGAATTCAACTCGACGCGCAAACGCATGTCCGTCCTCGTGCGCACGCCCTCTGGCGCTGTCAAGCTGTACTGCAAGGGCGCGGACACCGTGATCCTCGAGCGGCTCTCGGCCGCGTCCTCGGCCGCGCCGGCCACCGCGCGCACGCTCGCGCACCTGGAGGAGTACGCGACGGAGGGCCTGCGGACGCTGTGCATTGCGAGCAGGGATGTGCCCGGGCCGGAGTACGAGCAGTGGGCGAAGATCCATGCGCAGGCGGCGCAGACGATCAATGGGCGAGGGGACGCGCTGGATGCGGCGGCGGAGCTGATTGAGAAGGAGATGACGTTGCTTGGGGCGACGGCGATTGAGGATAAGCTGCAGGAGGGTGTGCCGGATTGTATACATACGTTGCAGATGGCGGGGATCAAGGTGCGTTATTTTCGCTTGCTGTTGCTGGCGTGTCCATGGGCTAAAGGATGGTGTGGTGGTGGTGGTGATGCTTTGGGTGATGTAGATCTGGGTGCTCACGGGCGACCGGCAAGAGACGGCGATCAATATCGGCATGTCGTGTCGGCTGATCAGCGAGTCGATGAACCTCGTGATCGTGAACGAGGAGAACGCGCAGGACACGCGCGAGTTCCTCTCGAAGCGGCTGAGCGCGATCAAGGCGCAGCGCTCGTCGGCAACGGAGCCGGATGAAGATCTGGCGCTGATTATTGACGGCAAGTCGCTGGGCTTTGCGCTCGAGAAGGATATCAGCGGGACGTTCTTGGAGCTCGCGCTGTTGTGCAGGGCGGTGGTGTGTTGTCGTGTGAGTCCGCTGCAGAAGGCGCTGGTGGTGAAGCTGGTGAAGAAGAACGAGAAGGCGCTGTTGCTTGCGATTGGGGACGGGGCGAATGACGTGAGTATGATTCAGGCGGCGCATGTGGGAGTCGGGATATCGGGTGTCGAGGTGCGTCATTTTTGCGATATGTCTGTTTTACGGAGTGGTGGAGCTGAGGCATGGTGGGATAGGGTCTGCAAGCTGCGCGGTCGGCAGATATTGCGATTTCGCAGTTTAGGTATCTGAAGAAGCTGCTGCTGGTTCATGGCGCGTGGAGCTATCAGCGCTTGTCGAAGCTTATCCTATGTGCGTTTTCTCCATTCCTTGATTGCTCCTGTAACCCATCTCATTCGTGCTCGCCAGACTCGTTCTATAAGAACATCACGCTCTACATGACCCAGTTCTGGTATTCCTTCTTCAACAACTTCTCGGGACAGATCGCATACGAATCGTGGACAATCTCGTTTTACAACGTCGTCTTCACCCTCCTCCCGCCCTTCGTCATCGGCATCTTCGACCAGTTCGTCTCGGCGCGTATCCTTGACCGCTATCCGCAGCTGTACGCGCTCGGCCAGAAGAACGTGTTCTTCACGAAGACGGCGTTCTGGCTGTGGGTCGTCAACGCGCTGTACCACAGCTTGATACTGTTTGGGTTCTCGGTGATCCTGTTCTGGGGGGACCTGAAGCAGGCGAACGGGCTGGACTCGGGGCATTGGTTCTGGGGGACGATGTTGTATTTAACTGTGATGCTGACGGTGTTGGGGAAGGCGGCGCTTATTTCCGAGTGAGTTTATGTTCCTGTGACGCGCCGAGGTAGTTGTGCTGACGAGGCTTAGTGTCTGGACAAAGTATACTGTTGCTGGTACGTCCGCGTCTTCTCTGTTCCAACTACAAGTCTGACATAAATGTCTATAGCCATTCCCGGATCTTTCGCCTTTGCGATGGTCTCGCTACCTCTGTACGCACTCGTAGCACCCGCGATCGGTTTTTCGCTCGAGTACCAGGGACTTGTGCCCCGTCTCTGGGGTGACGCTATCTTTTACTTGACTCTCCTTCTCGTTCCGATCTTTTGCCTTTCGCGTGACTTTGTCTGGAAATAGTACGTCCCCCTCATAACGGCACGGTTTATTGGATGCTGACGCACGACTTAGCTATCGCCGGACATATCAGCCCGCGTCCTACCACATCGCGCAGGAGCTGCAGAAGTACAATATCCCTGATTATCGGCCTCGCCAGGAACAGTGCGTCTCGTCGTTAATCCCAAAAGTATCTATGTGTTGCTGAGCCAGCTTTTTGGTAACAGGTTCCAGAAGGCGATCAAAAAGGTGCGCGCGGTGCAGCGCATGCGGCGGAATCGCGGGTTCGCGTTCAGTCAGACGGAGAACTCGCGCCAGGACCAGACGCGGATGATCCGCGCGTACGATACGTCGAAGGCGCGGCCCACGGGCTACTAGGCATGTTGAGCTTGGTGACTGCCAGGTTCAGGTTCTGTTGTGGGGGGAGGTGAGGGCGAGAGGGATTGTGTTTTATGTTCTTTTTTCATTTTCACATAATAGTTGTTTGCTTACACTATGGTGCTGCGAGTGTGAGTGCGGACGTATGGGTGGATACCTGGACGGACCTCGGGCGAGTACTGGGTTTTTGTCTTACTTTATTATTTTCTCGTTTGCTGTTTTGTAGACTCGATGATAGAAGTGTTACTGCTTCATGCATGCTCTTATTATTGGTTAGTCGAAAGTGTTGGTGTGAGTAGATTTAAGGCAAGGGTGAGACGTACCAGGCCTACGGCATAGCAAAGCATGAGAGCCTGGGCATGCACCAATGGTCTTGGGCGACAGAGGGCTGTCGTGTGACCGAACTCGAATGATGATGAGATCGTTCATATTCTGAGTGACTAGATGGTATAGTTTATGCACTTGCCGACATGCCACAGTAGTAGATTCATTTGCTGTCGGAACAAAGAATACTGTAGCGCGACACAAAGAACGGTGCAGATCAAGATGGATTTTGACGAGGGCTAGAACACGATAACATCCATGTTAATATGAGCCAGTCGCGCTCCAGTTTAGTGATGATCTTGTCAGCATAAGTTACATTTATCGCCGTAACAATCGTCAGCCAATATGCAAAAGGTATCTTCCAAAAGCCCTTTTATATGTGCAACACGTCCAATCGAGTCAAATACATAAATTAACCTCATCTCTCATGCCTGGGGCGCCCACTGGATAGTGGCCGTCGCCTGGTTGAAGATGACGACGTTGCTGTTGAAGAACGCGTCGCCGACGAGGCCGCGGGTCGCCGAGTTCTCCTTGACGAACCACGTCGGGCACGTGCCGTCGCCGTTGTCGCCGTTGTACATGTTCGCGCCGGGGATGGTGCCGACGGCGCCGCCGGAGAAGTGGAACTCGAGGTCGGGGAGCTGCTGCCCGCACGGGACGGTCCAGCTCGAGCCGTCGCCGTTGACGTCTTTGGCGCCTGAGATCTGGGCGTAGTAGGCGCGCACGGCGTCGATGGGGCCGGAGGAGCCGGGTCCCTGTGATCAATGCGATGTTAGCGATCGGTGCGTTAGGGCCGTGGTGCGGAGAGAAGGGTACGCACTCCGGTGTCGAACACGATGTCGAACGTGCCGAGCGTGTTGCCGTTCGAGACGTACTGCACGCCCTCGGACGACCACGACGCGGGGTAGGTCGTCGTGTTGTCCGCCTGCAGCGTCGCGAGGTCGCCGGTGTACAGCGAGCTGTCGACCGTGCCGAACTCGATGAAGCCGCCGCCGCCGATCTTGAAGTTGGCGACGAAGACGGGCTGGTCGAGCTGCGGCTGGAGCGCCTCCATGAACGTCGGCTGCTGGTTCGGCTTCACGCTGTTGCCGCCCTGGAAGGCGAGGCCCATGATGCCGGACTGGAACGTGCCGGGCGAGACGCCGCTGAGGGTGTTGGCGACGCCGATGGGCATCGACTGCACGGTGGCCGTGCCGACGGAGAAGGTGTCGGTCCAGACGTCGCCGGAGACGCCGTTGCCGCCTTCGCCGTAGCCGATGTCGAAGGTGTAGCCCTGGAGCTGCGAGGCCGTCGAGGATTGGGTGGGGTCGTAGAGCTTCTGACCCGCGGTCTGGTCGGAGGAGACCTGAGGGCTGAGGAGCCACCTGCGTGAATGGTAGCAAGTGTGAGAAGCTGTAGAGCGAGCATGCGAGGATGGATGGACTTACAGGTCAGCGGACCCGGTGTCGAGAAGCACGGTGGCGTCCTGGCCACCTGCGGATACATCGGCGAGCCAGTAGCCGTTGAAGGTGACGCCATCCTGGCCGGTGCTGCGCGAGTTGAGCTTGCGCTGCTCACCGAGGACGTGCTTGACGCCGACCTTGAACGAACCAGGAGTGCGGGACTCGAGAAGGGGAGTAGCAAAGGCGGCGGGCGAGGCCAGCACGGCCGCAGCAAGGGTGGACCACTTCATAGTTGGAGGAAGAAGCAAGGGAATGGGTTGGAGAAGCCGGAGACGGAGGTATCAGAGTACTTATAGAAACGAGGCGCTGCACCATGTTTCCCCATCTCCCCAGAACCGAGGAGCACATAGGCGCCTGTGCAACCTGTTCAGCTTGCCAGCTGTCATTGAAAAGAAATCATGACAAGACAAGATGCCTTGTGGAAGGAGAGCAGGCCAGACGTGGCAGTCCACAGAGAGCGAGGATCCCTGTGCAGATCCTCACAGGAAAACACCACCTGCAGACTGAAACATGGCGAGGCATTGCAACGTATCTGATGCAGCCGCGTGGTTCATCAACGCTTCAGAAGTGTCACATGATCGTTTGTGTGGTGAGAGTCTCTGGCATGGGACGCACGGAGGATGGAGTGGCAGACGGTGTGTGACGGATGCGACAAGAGGTCGAAGAACGGTCCTACGACAGGGCGAGGACAGTTGTGAGGCACAACGACGCGGCCCCGCGAGATCGAGGAAGTCATGCGAAGTCTGTCGCGCCACGTCGTCAAGGTGGGGAGGAATGATGTCAGTCCATGCTGGCAACTGATGTCAAGCAACCAACGAGTATAGCCACCGTGTTCCAGCTACGACGGTACCAGTGCATAAGTCAAAGGAGAAAACGCAGACAATGGAAAGAAGGGAAGCTGTGCACCATGTTTCCTGCATCCCTGAGCTTCAACATCGTCCGCTGGAGAACTACACAGCGCTGTTCCTACTTCCTTGAAGCTGGAATATCCCGGATCGTACTATGTGTGCTGACTGTAGGAATCAACGGCGGCGCCAATATAGTCATGTATATGCGGGCTCTTATATTTCTGGGCTGTGCCTCGTCGCTTTAGTTGAGGTGGGCCAGTTGTTGTTCAGGCAACGACTTGTTCAGTAGACCCTCGTGAGTGTTATACATACGATGTCGTTGAAACGATTCCGCCGCCAAGACGTTGCGCTGTGATGCATATGGCGCAGTCGGTAGCCTGACCTCTTCCCGAAGGCTTCTGCACGAGGACTTCCGCGAGAAGAACGGGATATTGTGATCGTGGCAGTTTCGAACCAACACGGGCGTCTGTCATAGGCGCTCAATGGCGCGACCCTTGGCCCAAAGCCAGTGCAAGTCACGGTAACTTGACCATACAAATAGATAAGTCGATACCGGTTTCCTGTATGACCGTCCCAGCACGGTGTTGTATTGTGATTTCCCCCATCTCCCTCGCCGTATAGTGTGCCCCTGAAAGGTATCGCAATAAATCGGCTGTGGTAAGTAAATATACATATCCTCTAGATAACGTTTACAATAAGCCAAGCCAAGTCATAGATCGAAAACGTGAAAGATACCATCGCGGTCTACAGATCGCGCGCCTCATCCGGCTCATCCACTTCATCTGCGTGCACCCCATTCACCCCGTTGACCCCGTTCATAATCATAACCTTGACTCCGTTGACGGCTTCCACACCGTTGATCCCATTCACCTCTTTCACATCGTTAATCCCATTCACCTCTTTCACCCCGTTCACCCCCGCACCCGTCCAATCCCACTCCTTGAGCGTCGCCTGCGCCTCCTCAGTGAGCAGGTCAAACGCAGCCTGCATATGCTTCTCAGACGTGCGCGCGGCGCCGACGGCCAGACGGATGCAGAACGTGCCGAGCAGGTCCGTCTGCGTGAGCATGATGTCCGGCCGGGCGCACACGCGCGCGTAGAAGGCGCGGTTGAGCGCGTTGAGCTGGGGTTCGCTGAGTGGTGCGGTGGCTGAGTCTGTCTCTGTTTCTGTTTCTATTTCTGTCTCGGCGTCTGCGTCTGAGTCTGCGTCTGGTTGTGGCGGAGAGGAGACGGAAAGGGGCAGGGAGGAAGCGGGAGGGACGAGGCGGAAGACGGTGAGCGCGAGGAAGGGGGCTGTGACGAGTTTGAAGAGGAGCGAGGAGCGGAGGAGTGCGATGAATTTGTCGTTCATCCGGATGGTCTGTCGGCATCGCGTTAGCGTGTCAACCTTAAGCCACAATGGGATAAGAAAGGTTTACACGTCGGATGTAGTCCTGGAACCCCTGCACACCGTGCGAGCGCAAAACGAACCAGAACTTGAGCGAGCGGAAGCGTCGCCCGAAGCCAAGGTGCCAGTTGCGGTAGTCGATGACCGTGCCTGCGTCACCGTGCTTCGTGCGGAGGAACTCGGGGGTGATGTCGAGCGCGTTGATGAGGTCTGTGCGATCGCGCACCCATAAACATGAGTTATCGAAGTTGGTCAGGCCCCACTATTTAATGCAGCAAGGGTGTTAGCATAGGAGCAGCAAGAAAGCGTAAGGTGGGAAATTAGATGGAGTGGAAGTCGGATTGTTCATCAACTTTAAAGCCGATAAAGGGACGATGAAGGAGCGACAGGGGATACGCATGCGAACATACTTTGTGGAAGTTCACACAGACGGAGTCGCCGTACTTGTTGATCGCTTCCAGCTGGCACGTCTCGCGGAACTCTGGGCATGCGAGCGCGACACCTGCCCAAGCAGCATCGACGTGCACCCACAGTGAGGGGTATTCAGCAACTGTGAGAGGTAAATTTTGTTAGGCATACACATGTCAAGTTATACGGATTTCTTGCCTACTGGCCCGAGCTCCTCGAGATAATCAACGCCTCCTGACGAGGTCGTGCCCACCGTCGCGACTATGCAACAGTACGGTCTACAGTCAGCTGTGACGCACACCAGACTATGGTTCTGCAACGTACTGAGAATGAACGGCCTCAGCCCCCTCGCCGTGTCCTCCTCCAGCGCCCTGCGCAGCGTCTCCCCACGCAGCCCATACCGGTCCTCGGACGTCACCTCCAGCGCGCGCACGGGTATCCCGAGCACGAGACCGGCTTTCTTGCCGAGGGAGTGTGTCTGCGTCGTGCAGTAGATGACGAGCTGCTGGGTGGAAACTTCGGGGGAGGCGCGTTGGTATCGCGAGCGCGCGACGACGACTGTGGTGAGGGCGCTGTCGGATGCCGAGGTCTGTGGACGTCATTCAGGTATGATCAGAATCAGGAGATGACATTGGAATGGAGGAATAGTATTGGCAGATAAGAAAGAATGTGTGGAGAGGGAGAAGAATGTGATGATGATCCAAAAGAACCAGGAGAAGTGCGGGGAGAAGGGACGGTGGGAGAAAAGTAGCCCGAGGCGCTGATGCGGACAACTCGGGGACGCATGTGAACATCGCATCGGCGACTCACCTGGATGACGCCCCCACCCACCTCCGACGCGTTGTAGAATGCTGCATCCAGACCCAGCAACTTCGCTGCCCAATCCATTACCACCGCCTCCAGCTCGGTGCACGCAGGACTTGCGGACCACTATATATCGAGGGATCACATCGCATGCGCTAAGTTAGCGCAAGAATGGTAGGAGCAGAAGAGCGATCGAACTCACGTTGAACCCCGGGTTCGCGGTGCTCGTCGCATACAGCTCGCCTAATATGCCCTCATACGTGCAGCCGGTCGGGAAGTACGCGAAGAAAGACGGGTGTTGCCAGTGCGTGAGACCTTTTTTGCGCGCGAAAACACGCAGCATACACACACGGGGTCAGGCGCGCTGCACCCGCGAAGAAGGCTGATGAAACACGGACGCACCAGGTATGATGAGCTTCTGGTAGTCATCTGCGATCTCCTGGAAGTCTTCGCCGACATCCGGCGGCGCGTCTGATTCAGATGACCAGCAGTCAGCGCCAGCTTAACGCCGGGGAGAAGGACAAAGGGAAGTTCGGACCGGGGAGCGCCTTTCTGAGGTAGCCAGGTTCGACCTGGGACTGGACGGGCTTGTCTTGGAGGGAGTAGTAGTACTCGCATATTCTGTCGATGGCCTGGTAGCCTGCCTTGCGAAACCTACACGTCGACAAAATAAGGTCAGACGTCGGTTGACCCTGAGGACACTCCCAGCGGAAAGAAAGATATTTACGTACTGTTCAATATCCATGATATCTTAGCTGTACAAAGGTCCTCTGGACGTCGGAGCGAGATGGGGGAAAGGTCAGAGAGTAAGACCCCTTGCGAGCCTGGCAGAGGAGGTGGGAGTGATGCTCGAAAGCGAGGGTTAATTAAAGCGAGGGCTAGGGCTTTATGTGCACCTTTATGTCGCGAGTTCTCATGCAAAAGCGAAGCCGACCCTGGATCAAAAGGTAGGGCCGAACACGCCGAGGGATGGAGCGAGATCGAGGAGACACGAACGAAAGGCAAATCTCACGACGAAAACGTGAGCGCACCGGGCGTTGCTTGTCCTCTCCAAATTCTAACTCCAAAAGTGATTTGTTTTAGGTTGACATCAATGATTCATGATATGTTGCTGTCATAATCAGCTGAGATAGGTGCTCATAGTATCGGCGTAAAAATTCCGAGATTGATCTTATCTGATAAACATCAGGTTTATTCAGTGTACGATCCGAGAAGCACGTTGCTAAAACATATGCTCGGATGTTTTGGAAGCCTATCGCGCCAAAACAAATTTTTTGCTTCATATTCTGATGACATTGATATTGGCTAAACCATTTGCCTATTCCTGATGCGGGAGGACGCAGATTTCGAACATAGAAGCCTGAGGTCCACTGAGCCAGCCTCTCTGCTCGGTATGTTTCTATTCAACGTGGTGGACACGAGACTCATGCGGTCCGAGACCCACGGGCCTATTCAATCTGACTGAGCTCTGGATTGTGGGTCCCATTTGTTCTGTGCTATGAGGTGTTACCCTTGGAAACGTCGATCAAAGGTAGTGTATGGTGATTATGGGACAGCATGGCAGGTCCGGTCTGCTCGAACGGTACTTGGGCAGTGTAGTATCGACTTCTTAGCACAAGGTCGATTCGTACCAGTCGTAAAAGGATGCCTCAGAACGGATGAGAGACGTGTTGATTTGAATACTGAAAATGTCAGTGGTCACAGTCTCCAACCTCGGTCCGATGCCGACCGCACCTTGTATTCGTCTTTGCCTCCGTCACCTCATGTGCGAGCGGGCTGATGGGGTCTATTAGATCGTGACCAGCTCGCTTCTCGCGTGTCGTCAGAGGACAGGTTCAGAGCTAATTGCGTCAAGATGCACTTCATCGAGACACTTCGAGATTCCATCCGAGGAATCATGCCTATGGTGTGTACGTGCGGGCGCAAGTTACGAAGAAGTGTTCCTATCAGATGTAGGAGGATGCAGGGTCACAGCACCTTTTAAGTGTAGACTGCGGAGGTCCTGAAGGTCAGCAGAGCGGAGACCTTACTCGCCAGCGTTTTCTGGACCGTGCTGAGCAGACCCTGAGCACCTGAGCACCGCTGTCTCAGCATCACAATGAACGGGCTCTACGACCGGCCTAGGGCGAGGTTTGACACAAAGGAGCAAATATATATCGCATTTTCAGGCTGTAGAATTGCTAGAAGCGACGAATACGCAGAGGCATGTTCCAGGGCAGTCGAACGAGAGCGTCAGCAGCTGAGGGACGAGATAAGATGAGCTGGAAGCGAAAGCGGCCTTCATTTTGGTAGATGCTACGGACCAGTGACACAATGCGTCAAAAGCCGTCAATGAGCCGAGATTTTGATTTGCTTGTGCCTGGGGAGGTGACTAGGCTATATGCGGTCGTATTTTGGCAAGATAAGGGCAGACGACGATGACATTTCGCGAGGGGACTATATGAGCAAGGACGGGGACTCGGTGGACGTTGATAGCTCGGTGATAGTATGAAAGGTCTTGATAAGCGGAGGCACTTCTGTGTTGCGAGCGCACCAGAGAGGGTAAGTGTAAGGTGAAAAGGCAACGACATACCAATGGAAGATAGGTATCCCTTCTCAGGTAAAGATTAACGAGCCCCGGAGAAACCTCTTATAGTACATGATTGACGCGTGAACGGGAGGATCTATGGAAGAAATAAGCGAGAGAGTCAGTTCACTGATAAGGCGCATCATGGCAGCAGAGGCCGGAACTCAGACGAGAATGAGCCTATCACAATTGATCTGGATATCTGGTGAAAACAAGTTTTGCACCGATAAGCACTCACCACTCTAAGCAAGTTAAGGCAGCCCCTGGCAGCCCTCACCTTGACTGACATGCGCTCGGTGCCCGCCAGTCAAGTTGGGGCCGTTTTGCTGGGATTCGGGGTGGTCGTCTTTAGGGTCTGGTCATCTCTGGGGCCTGGGTGGTTTGTGTTCATCAGAACGCTGGGCCAGCTGCGAGGCGGGATGGAGTATTCAGGTAAAGCTCACCGTGCCCTCCCTATGTGCATTTGAGCTAGCTAGCAAGTACTATGCATGACGGTTCCGAGCAACATGCTTATTTACGTGTGTTGATGCCACTCAGCATGTTGGTCTTTCGCAGAATAGGGGCCACAACAAAGTACTGCTCAGTCACTGCGCACGAGATTACAGCGTATTATTGAATCCAGAGGTATGCATTGTTATCATTACATTTTACATAGGGTAGATAAAAAAGCTAGGGATACACCGGTCATAGTGAAATACAGACATCATAATTTATGCACGTCTTAGTCCATGCTTGAGCGCGGAGAAAAAAAAACATACTACATGCAGAAACCCCGATGCGTGAGCCCTTTTTTACTGTTAAACTGGTCGCTGGCGCGTAGCAGTCCAGCAATAGATATAGATTGAGACAGAGACGAAATGCAAGTGGGTATACCATCCACGCGACCATTGATAATGAAAATATTCAACGCTGTTGCAACGCGTTAGCATTCTACACACCAAGGTATCACAGAAGATACTAATCGTCCTCACCTTCAAGAGAGCTCGAGGTATCCTACTTTGTGCCTCGATTCAAAGAGGCTCGTGAAACGCGCTGTGTAACATCCCGCACGCGTCGCTTGAGCCTTGCATCCCACTTGACCGGAGGCGTCGTCCCCTCTTCTGGCGTCGTTTCACTCATCGAGTGCCGCTGTTTCAGGTCGAAAGTGCTCGACGGCCGTGCGTCGACTGATCGAGCGCGCGGTTTTGGTTTGGAAGGAGCATGTATGTTGCCGGATCCGCCACGACCCGAATAGCGCTATGACAATGCGATGCCTGAGTCAGTCGGTACAACCAGGCCCAGGACATCATTCTGCGTACCTGAGGGTGGGCATCTGCGTGCGCCTGTCGCACGCCAGCCTCGTACCGTTCCTGCGCTACGTGCTGCGCGGCCATGATCTCCGCCGTTTGCGGTCGCAGCGGTTCGTCTGGGGACATGTTGTCGGTGATGTTGCCCAGTCCTCCCCGCCCGGATTTCTGCTTTGCCGATTTCTGAATAGGGGTAGGCAAAACGTCATGAGGCATTTAGCCACGTGAATAAAACGAGGAGGAATAACCAATGCTCGCCTTCGGCGGAGGAGCAAATACGGAATACTCTGATCGGGGCGAGGAAGACGCATAGGACCGGCGGCAGGGTTCCGAGCCCACTTGGGAGTCGTCGTCGGACGGGATGGCTGCCATGGACGCTTCGGCGCTGAGAGTGGTGATGTTGCCTAGGCCCCCTCGTCCTGACTTCCGCGTCGTTGGTTTCTGGATAGGAAAAGGGGGTCGTAAGGCAATTAGCCACGTGAACATAATAAGCGGAAAAACGGATACTCACTTTATGTGGGGAAGTAGACACGGAATACGCGGATCGCGAAGACGAGGCAAGCGATCGACTGCTTGGCTCTGAGCCTACTTGGGAGGAATCGTCTGAAAGGGAGAGTGATAGGCTACCCGCATCGGCGCTGCTTCTTCCAAGCGAAAACTGTACATCCGCCATTAGATAAAATCCCTCCGAAAAGGTAAGAGATCTCAAGATGCTCACGAGTGTGTCACTGATATGCGCCGCTTTCCGGTAGTATGGCTTCATACAGTTGTTAGGGAGAGGGACAAGGCGTATGACGCGGTGGCACGAAGGCGAGTGTCAAAGCGCGCGAGAGTCAACGTTGACAGTACGTGGAAAATACAATGCTTAAGAGGTGGACGTGTTTATGAAATGGTTGCTGAAACATACGCGCCTATATGCATGTGCGTACAGCACTGGGGCACAGGCTTATCAAGGTTAGCCTTATCGCAAGCTGTCTATAGGTCTCCCACGTCACATGGCCCGGACCTTGCAGAAGCGGCACAGAGGCGGGCCCCTGTAGTGGCCGTGGCTGACATCCTTCAAGGTTTGTTGCTGACGCCTAGCACCCATCCACTCGTTGCTCAGGGTCTGACGCGGGAGCAGATGTAAGCAGTATGATGATGTGGGTGATTGTTCGCTGCTCCAAGTACGTTCTAAAACGGACGTCCCCACATTGTTGGAGAGAGATAAGAGGTCGAGGAGTGCGCCGAAGTGCCTTTTGTGGAAATTTTGTGGGCAAATATCCTCAGCCCCTTGTGAGACTGTGCGACTGGACGGACGAGATGTGATCATAGCCCCGACACATACTGCTGCTCATTTGAGATGGTCGAAGGTACTGTGATAGGTTCAAATACAAACAATAGGTCCCCGTGATTTCTTGAGGACTCTGATTGACGCGTTACAGCCTCGCAGGGACTCGTTTGGACGGGACGTGGTTGGCGGGTGGTCTTGTGAAAGGTCCAGATTCATGCTGCTCAAATGCCGCCATCGTCGTGAATTCCCAGTGCGACAATGTACGCAAGAGAACCTTACCTGGACGCCCTTATCGCACTTAGGCCTCAGGTTGTCAAAAGAGAACCGGCTTTCAGTCAAGTTCCAATGCCAACAAGCACACGAACTCTGCCGGTGGTGAAGTGGACCACGGTCGCAAGGCTTATTCTTAGGCTCTTTGGTCGTATCCCAAAACCTGCCCACACGTTCATCCGGCTATGCTGTTAGTCTTCCATGCCTCCGAAGCCGGCTGTGTTCGCGTCCGATGCGGAGCGCGAGAAGTGAGAGACACGGTGATAAAAGCAGGAACAAGGCGAGAACGTTGTGGTCACATACTCGCGGGAAGGTTCATGATTACATGCCTGTGGTTGGCCGATACCTTTGTGCCCTGGTTCATGTCCACTTCTTGGTCTTATCGGAATCGCACCGCCAGTGATTTGGAGTCTCGGACAGGAAGAGCTTGTCTTGACTGGAAAGGTTGAAAGCCGCAAGCGCCGAGCTCAGGCCAAGCTTGCCGCGAACCATTGAAGACGACCTTTCGTGTTCCGCCCGGCATTCGCCGACGCGTTCTCGGAGACTTTGGACGCGCTCTACAGTCTGTACCTAGCCAAGTCCACTAACTCGGGTCCATCTATTTTATACAATGCTTAGCCTCCTCTATGCTCTGGAACATGCATGTACAGCACTCTTAATGAAGCTGGTTATTCTCGAAAGTCCAAATTACCTTCATTCAAGAGACCATCGGGCCGTACGAGTGTATACACGTTTCCGGCGTAGTAATGGAGCCTCGTCCACGTCAGGTCACCTCTCTGTTTTGTCCATTAACGTTGGGAGCTATCTTCAAGACCAACGCCTTCATAGACGGAGGCATCAATGTTGACGGTAGGAATGGCTGTGCGCATCATTGAACGTGTCCACACCCCAAACATGGTTCTCAGGTCGAATGGGTCCTCCTTGCACCATATGCATCGTCCGTGCAGAGAACAATACAAGGTTTCACCATATGGAGATGCACCAAAGGATATTAAACATGAGAGTTGACGTTGAGTTCTTGTTGTTGACAGCCTTCTCTCGCAACATGCCCCTAATTTCGAACTCCCCTGACCTTATACCTGACGTTAAAAGCTCTCTCGGCTTTACGTACATGCCCTGTAAGTGATACTATAATCTCAGCCCGAAGACTGACTGGTTCTTTCCCAGTCGCAGGGTTAACTTTGGTTTTCTACGATTACCGCGCGTCATTATCAAGATGCGTAGAAGTATCATACTCATAAACTCAAAAGTCCTTGGCTTCGCTGACGAGGTGAGTACATAGCCGAAAATGCTGCTATTCAGGAGGATGATAAGCACGTTCGCACTATCTGGTAGGTCGGGTATGTATCTCGGTTATATCATCAGACATAGTAACAAATGGTGTTCTGTATAACGCGCTGACCTTGATTTTGCAAAGGGGGTTTCCGCCGGCTAAGCTAGCCAGCCATTGACTATTATCAGGAATCATGGTTATTCGGGTGTGCGCAATCTGGGGATGCAACAAACCGGTCGTCGTCTCCCTGAACGTTCTGCTGCTTCTTGCATCGGTGACAGTGGTAGCCACAAACATCTCGACGATTTCCCCTTCTTCTGGTTTCATATGTGAGATAATTCGACAATAACAACCTATGTAACAACGTCTGACGCTGTGTTTCCTAGTCGAAGAAACAATTTACAACGGTTTCTATGTTTGCGGAAATACGCAGGAAAGCAAAGTCCCAACATGGTTCGAACAATCAACAGCGCTGTGTTTTATCACTTGAGCTGCTCATGATTGTCTTGACAGTCTACAAGTCTGTAGCAAATTTCAATACGAGTCAGAATTGGCGACAATTCTGGGATTTTCGAAAGACGCACGACTTGATGACGATTCTAGCTAGAGACAACCTCTTCTACTTCCTGTGGTGAGTACCTGAAGCTATAGGTCGAGCCGTGTTCATGATTGCGATGTCTGGAAACGTATGTAAGGGTATTCATCAACGTCATACTCACCACGATATACAGCCTTGTGCTGTTTTGTCCTAGGTAACGTAAAAAAGTCTTTTTCCCGGGCACTCGATGTGCTGAACATTTACTCAAACTAGCTACGATCAAGGTCTCAAGGACTTGACTGCGTTTAATGTTGTGGCTACCCTCTCACAATACATCCGAATATGTCTACTTGGACCGTGGCTCCTGCTACATCTCCGAAGGAAAGACTCTATCAGAATAAAGGGGCAATCTACATCTGCTGAAGGCGAATCAGCTGGAACTAACACTACTATCATGTTCGCAGGTCTGCAGAGCTCTGTATGAGCGCTAGCAGATGCTTGAGAATCGAAGGAGCCTCAGTAAATATGTAGAAGAAGATTGGATATAGCCAGTTAGAATCTTTCATAAGCTCGACCGTTAATATCGATGCCTCTTGAGACCAGTAAAGTTGGAATAGAGCTATTCCTATCTGTGTGGCGCTGTGCTTTCGAGGCCGCTCACCTATCTTAATGTCGCTGTATTCTTGCTGTATTCTTGCTGTGTTGTTGATCTCCCCGATATCACTCCCCGAGGTATGTCCCGACCTCCTGCAGAAGGGAGGCGGCGCCAGTATTATTTTAGCCAGTTCGAAAGGCGCTGGCATTGTTCTCATCCGGGTAAAATAAACCTCGGGTACAACGCTGTTCGACCAAATCGGTGGGAGCCGTAGATATGTTGTACCTTGCCACGCATCCTATGGTACCATATTCGAATGGGACTCTGATCTCACAAGAGTCATCGACCTTGCTTCGACCATCATCAACTTGGCCTCTCGTCTGTTTTTCGGTATCTCCTTCTCTTACCATCAGGAGCACTACCTAGAGTAATATTCGACTGTTGTTGCTGTGGAACCAATACAACGTCGTGCCGACCGCGGCGCGACCGGAGTAACCGTGGAAGTGCTGATAAGAGCACACGCTAAAGCTTTTTTCCTATTGGGAACTTGCGAAACCGTAAAAAGCATAGCTCGGCGCTAATCCCGAGCGCTAAGTAAAATTTCGTGGGAGAATGAAATAGCCGCCAATCAACGGGCAGTTCGGTACCTGTGCAGCTCGTGCGTCATCGTTGCCCTCCCCGAGCAAACCTCCGGTACGCCGAAGTCAAGGAATAAAGGTACGTACGGCGAACGTTCTTATCGATTGACCACTCTAGCTTTATCTGATACACGCAGATGAAGTCGCTAGATGCAGTGTCCAATCCCTTGCCGTCTCCGTGTTCGGCGCAGAATAAGACACACGAGGCCCACGAACACGCAGACGTCAACGCCACTGCCATGGCCGGAACCCCACTGAGTTCCCCGAAACGGTGCCATCTTTGTAACGTATCCGGGGAACATGTAACATCTTTGTTTATTTCTATGCTCCAAAACCGGGGGGACACTGGATGTGGCTGGTCGCGTGTCGTCACTTTATGAAGGCGCGGATCGAAACTCGGCTCGGATTCGCAACTCTTTCTTCTCTCCCCTCTTCGTGGATTCTCTTGGCTCTTCTCATTTTGTCCCGGATCCCTCCCCCTTTTCCGCAACGCTGGACAGTCTTAAGTGAAATGCGAATGGTTGACATCAGCAATGACCCGAGTCTCTTGCCGGAAGTGGAGTTTTTTCAATCTTTCTGCTACATGACCTGTGAGTGTCTCCTTAGAATTTCATTCTCTTGGAGACCTTCAGCCGCCCCTTACCATTCATTGTTCAGTCGCGACATTGACTCTGGTTTACTATGACTATCGTGCGTACTCTCAACTAAGTTGTGCTTAGGTATCTTACCGACGTAAATCATAGTTCTCCATTTCTCCGAAGAGGTAACGTACCAGTCATGGATGTTTCAGACCGAACTCACAATGGTATTTCACTCCATTAGCTCGACTATATTTGGGTACGTACTTTCTCGGATTTGGCTCTAATAAGCCCCTTTTGTTCACGCCCAAAGCTAGAAGCGCTGCTGGTCGTTTGGGAAAGTCACGTATATCTTCGTGAGTCAAACTACAATGAATATTTCTCGTTACTTGTACTCACTTTCGCTCCTAAGCTACGATACGGAGGCATGCTATATATCACGTTAGTCGAAGGGGATTAACATGTTGCAAATCAACTGACCTCGCCATCGGTTACAGATGTTACCTTGGTGAGTCGTAAACCATCAATATCTTATCCATGTCTAATTCGCAACTCTTAGTCCTCTCCATTCCACATCACCAAAGCGATAAGGTGAGAAACGTGTTAAATTTTTATTCATTGTGTGAGCGTCTACTCAGGTTCGGACATACTTAGACGTGAGTTTTTTCTTGTGCTATATCCTGCGCTTAGACGCTGAATTTTATATCCCTCCAACAGATGTAAGCGCGTATTCTCTATAGAACATATTTCCAGATGAATGACGTTACTTCATTAAGGCTGGATCCTGGAGATAATAACGAACGGTTTTCTTTATAATACACTGACGTTGGTACTACAAGGTGCGCTTTTGCTAAGTTTAGCTGCGAAGAATTGCTGAAGCAAGAAACCATGCAAGGCGTCATGGCTGTCCGAGTTTGCGCGCTCTGGAACAACCAGAAAAAGGTCGTCGCTCCCTTGCTTGTCCTTCTCGTTATCGCAGAGGTTACATACCTGGGGGCGAATATATCCAACCTGCTGCCTTCAACCGGCTTTGTCTGTGCGTCATATCGTTATGTCATTCTGGGTCTTAACAGCTGACGATAACAGTCGAAGAGACCGTATATCTTGGGCTTCCTGTCTGTGTCAACACACGACAGAGTAACCTCCCTGTTTGGCTCGAGCCGCTGAACAGCGCTGTATTCCTCAGTCTCGAGCTTGTCATGATGGTGCTTGCGTTATTCAAGTCCTACTCGCACCTCAGATGCCTGCGTGGCCGTATCTGGGACTGGAACGCGCATGACTTGATGACCGTCTTGATCAGGGACAACTTTTTCTATTTCTTATGGTGAATTTTGACTCATTGATGACATACGGGGACAAGGCTGAATTACGCCTACTCCACGCTAGGGTTCTCGTCAACATCATCCTGACCGCCATATACAGCATTGTTCCCTTTCGTTCCAGGTAAGGTTCCAGGACACGTTAAGTTCGATGCTGCATGCAAGCGTACTGATGATTACTTATGACTCCTAGCTACGACCAGGAGCTCCGTGTGGCGACCGGATACGACATCGTGACCACTGTTGCGCAGTATGTCAGGATATGTCTTCTGGGGCCGTGGCTTATCCTGAGCCTGAAACGTCAAACACCCGGACTGAACCCTACAATTTCACGGCAGAGCACGATTGCTTTTGCTGTTCTCCGATCAGAAGCGGAGACGCGTACGATGGCTTGATGTGTCTATGGATTTATTGTTATCTTGCCTTATTTCTTATGAATCATCGTTGAGCGGCGCAGTAGCATTATTGTAATGTCGGGCTGTATCTAAGCTGTATCGTACAATATGTAATTTGCTTTTGTGCTATGTTATGTCTCCGTGTAACAGTAGTAGTTCAATTTACCCTAAGAGTAATAATGTCTTTGTAGTAGCGTATCCGGTGTGTTTCGAGCCATGGGCCCCGGCGGGGAACTCCATCCAGCGAATGAGTGAGCGTGTCCGTGCGCATGCCGACACAACACGTTATCTCGTGCCAGCTGCCTCGATATCGAAATCCCTTTTGATTTCGTCTCCTCGGGCCACAGCATCTCAGCGGCGTTGACGCGGACAAACACGCTGATACCCGGCACCGCAAGCGACGATGGGCAACACTCTTTCTCTCTTCCGTCTCGCTCTCAAGGAGTTCATCGACAACCTCCGCGTGTACCAGGCGCTGCAAGCCAAAGCGCTCGCGTCGCCTGGATTCCCGCGTCCGAACTCGACACTGCCCTACTGGACCGTTCCGCCGTCCCCTATTGCGCACCATATCTCCGAGTTGCCTGACTATGCGGACGTCGTTATCATTGGCTCTGGGATTACGGGGACGTCGGTAGCCCGTGCGCTACTCGACCGGTGTCAGAAGGAGGGGAGGAGGGTAAAGGTGGTTATGCTCGAGGCAAGGGAGGCATGTTCCGGAGCTACTGGCCGGTGAGCGTGACCGAACATTCCAAGTCTCTCCCCATCTCATCCACCATGCGTATCCCGTAGAAATGGAGGACACATGACACCGCCGCTATACCATGACTACCTCTCGCTCAAGCAAGAGTTCGGCGAAGCCATGGCGCACAAGATCATCCGCTTCCGGCTGGCGCACATCGACGAGATGCGGCGCATAGCGGAGAAGGAGGGTATCTTGGCAGAGTCGCAGGCGCGGCATGTCGAGACAGCCGACGTGTACTTCAAGCAGGAGATGTTCGATAAGGCGAAGGCAAAAATGGAGCAGTGGGCGAAGGAGATGTCGTTAGAAGCAGCGACACATCGAGTGTATGAGGGTCGGGAGGCTATTGAGGTAAGCTGTATGGTTGCATGTTGGCGAGTCAGCGAAGGCTTATGCTGGTTCGTAGACGTTCAATCTGGCGTCTGATACTGTCGGCTGTATTGCATGTACTGCTGGGGCGATGCATCCATACCGGCTGGTGACGGGAGTTCTTGAACGTTTATTGGAAAGACATTCTGAGAGGTACGTTTCAGAACCGTAATTAAGTAAAGTCATCGAAGCTGATGATCTGTCAGTTTCTCCTTGTGCACTCAAACTCCATGTACATCCATCTCGGCGCCCTCCTCCTCATCCCCCCACTACGTCCTCTCGACACCCCGCGGAACCATCTCCACCTCTCACATCATCCACGCGACAAATGGCTGGGCATCGACCCTCCTCGAGCCCATGCGCGGCAAGATCATCCCTTTTCGCGGAACCATGTCTGCCCAGCGACCCGGTCGCACCCTCACTCCAAAGGCACTCTCGGGCCAGCGCTCCTTTGTGTTCTACTCTGCTAAGCTCGGGTACGACTATCTCACGCAGTTACCTGGACCACCGACGGGCTCTTACGAGCTCATGCTCGGGGGTGGATTCGCTCAGGATGGCGAGCAGGGGCTTGAGGCGCTCGCGAACGCGGACGATACGGTGTACGACCGGACGGTCGGAGCGCATCTGAGCGGTGTGCTTCCGCGGTACTTCGGGGAAGACAACTGGGGCGCGGAGAGTGGTCCGGGGGAGAATGGTGAAGTTAGTGAAGGCAGTGTCAAGTGGCACGAGGGCAGGGTGAAGTCGCTCTGGAGTGGTGTGCTCGGTATATCTGCGGACATGCGTCCGTGGGTGGGGCGCGTGCCGACCTCGGTCTCTGGGCGCCCTGAGCCGTCACGGGCAACATCCGACGTGACCGAGGAAGAGAAGGGCGATGTTTTACGTCCTCTTGCTGCGCCAGGCGAGTGGATCGCAGCGGGGTACTCGGGCGAGGGTATGGTGCACGCATGGATGTGCGGGAAGGCGCTTGCGGCGATGGTGCTCAACCGTGAGGTCGATGATGGCCTGGCAGGGTGGTTCCCAGACGCCATGCGCATAAACGAGAAGAGATGGAAGAAGGCGTCGCCGGAGGGACTGCTGGAGATGCTGAGCAACGACGAGTGAGCTACCTCTTGCTCACTTCAGGTGCTCAATTGGCACGGTGCTTTAGATTTGGTTGACTACCTTCTACTTACAGATGTTGTATCTCTAGATTTACGACGCATTTGTTGTACCATATCCACTGCTTGTATCTGTCTCAGCCCCGACGTAGACGCGCTTAGTTATAAAAACTATTGTCGGGCTTTTGTTCCGCGCGTCAACGCGCGTCGATGATTGGCTGCATCTGATTTGGACAACAAAGGCAAACAAATAGACGCGTAGCGCGTTCCCTTTAAAGTCCGTCACCTTCACCTTCCTCACTTCACTGAATGCCCTCGTGCCACTGCACGCAGTGCGACAACCAAAGGTAGGAACACCATATTTCTCATACTATCCCCAAACAATAACCTGTAATCCCTAGAGAGCCCAGATTCTAGCCTGGCCATAATCAGTCTCTACTTGCGTACGGTGGTTTGCAATATACCGTGACGTTACCAATTAACAGCAACAGTGAGCAGAAATCCGAATTTCCTCAACTTCATTCGATACTTATATTATCAGAGGAAAGCTACACTTTCAAAAAGGTTGATATATATATCTTGACCCTATGTTGGCTCCCGACGTTCACAATGGCGTCACACTTGAGGCAGTCGCCGGCGCTATAGGCGTAATGAAGGTAAGGTTTTCTTAGGCGTGCATCAGTCTTTTTGTATGTTAAGGTATTCAATTATGGATGAACAGCTCGACGATTCTACGCAGTTGAATTATGCTACCTCTAGCGACCGGAGTCCCATCGATCAGCTCCCTACAGAGATTCTCAGCCTAATCCTGCAGCTTACACAGCCTCCTTCGGTGTTCCTAGACAGGTCTAATCTAGGTGCCTGGCACTCTGTCTTCTGGAAGAGCCAGGGTCTCAAACTATCTCTCATACTCGTTTGTCGTCGGTGGTATTCGGTTGGAGTGGAACGTCTCTACCAGGACGTCAATCTCCGTCATCCAGCGCAGATCATGGCTCTATCCAACACCCTCTCGTCAAACTCAGAGCTAACTTCGCTTATCAAGACGCTGAGCGTCAATGGCATCTCATGGACAATATACAAACCAAATTTGTCACTGATATCGTTTGTCAGGGACCTCATCCATGCTTGCCCCAAACTCTCTCGCCTGGACGTGTACGATCTTCTCCACTGTACTGATGTGGACGAGCTGTGGTCTAGCATCGATTCATCCCCGGTTTTAACCCTCAATATTCACCAAGATAGCAGTCGCCTAAGTCTGTACGGATTCCAAGCATGCACGTCCCTTGTCAGCCTCTCGCTCGATCTTTCCATTCAAAGGTCCGACATCTGCGAGTCCGTGACACTCCCTTACCTCACGGATCTCCACTTGCGCTTTACGTTGGCGATTGAAAGAATCCCAGAAAGTCTCGACGTCTTGACAGAAACGTGGACTATGCCTGAGCTCCGCGCCATCTCTATCCGCACCCGGGACTGCGAGCCTGCGCCTTCGCTCGCCCGGTTTCTGAAGAAGCATGGAGGACATATTCGATACCTTTCTCTCTTCCTCAATTGGATCTCGCAGAGCTATACGACTCACGTTATCCCCACCATGAACGACCTACCGATGCTACTTGGCCCCTATCCTGCGGTGGAACATCTCGTTCTTGGTCCATTCGATACGACGTGGGCATCAGCACTCCGCCACTCTGAGGTGAAGTGGCTTGATGTATTCTTGGAGACGAGGCTTTTCAGCACTGAGGTCAAGCGGGCTTCGGTCGAGCGCGATCTTCGCGGGGCGGAGTTCCCGAAACTTCGCGGGCTGCGGCTGATTGATCGGGCGCTTACGTTTTCGCTCTCAGAGGACCTGCCTCGAGCGCTGCCTCCGCAAGAGGGTCCGGGCGACGGAGAGCGATGGACGTGGCAGTATCCGGGGATGCATATTGAGTACCGAAAGGGAGTGCTGGAGCGCATGAACGATCGGTATCTGGACACGTTTATCGATGCGTCTGTTGATGCGTTCTGTGATGAGGCGAGCGACGCGAGCTCAAGCTCTTGTTCTTGTCAGACACTTTCAGATTCTGATGTGGACGGAGAGCATGACGAGGACGAGGATGAGGCAGAACCCAGTCCACACTCTGAAGAAGATAGCGTGGGGTCAGACCTGGACACTGGCACGGACAGCACTTGGTCGCAGTGCACTGGCGCTTCTCTTTCATTCTCCGAGGTGTCCTTTCCCGCTGACTCTTCCGAGTCAGAGTTAGGACTCGAGGAGAGCGGAGGCCATGAATAGTATCTGTATATGATAGGTATGCTAATAGCCCTCTGACTTTGTCTGGCACTAAACTCTGTAGCCCTTTTGTATAATATCCGTCAATCAATCTTATTTAACCTCAATGGCTCATAAGAGCTCCTCTCCCAGATTATCACCCTGATCGATCCGAGCCGGTAGCTGCGTGCGTGTTGAATATCTATATGTCGGCTTTTAATGTGACAGGGGATGCCTAAACATGAGGAGGGGAATATAGATTGTAAAAACAATTTATTTAGAACATCATTCCCTCTTCTATCAAATTATCGTCTAAGTCGAATAATCCCATTCCATCGCCGGTCGAATGTCAATATCCCCTACGTCTTGCACCCGGACATTGAAGAAGTCTACCGCCTGCTGCGCTGTTGGCCTTCCATTCGGCTCTCTGTCCCAGCATTCCTCCATGAATGACCAAACGCCATCGTCCTGATACGGAGTGTCAATCCTGTCAGGAACTTTCCCTGTCACTATTCGAAATATGATCGCTGCATCCGCACATCCGTAAAATGGGGTTTTACCACAAAACAGCTGCGGCGCCGGGGAAGTCAGTACTAATCGTTTGCGAGAAACAGCTTCAGTCTGACCTCGTAGCAAACTCCGCCGAAAGCGTACATATCGCTTTTTGGGGTGTACGAGCTATGTCCAATACTGTCACCTTCAAGAACCTCTGGCGGTGTCCACGGAGTGCTATGTGCAGATTCCATCGTACTCGTGACATGCATCTGTATGGTGTCTTTTGCGGTCGAGAATCCAAAGTCTATGAGACATGCTCGCTGGCTATCCGATACCAGAATATTGTCCTGTTGTTTATCTCTTACTTAGCACACTCAAAGAGTGCATACGTCAATGCTAGTGCACTCACCCCTTTGATGTCGGTATGCACGATGGGAGGTTCCCAGCCGTGAAGAAAATACAGTGCTTGTGCAACATCCACGGCCTAAATGAATAATGTGGATGAATATGCGAGAAGTTATCATGATGTCAGAACGTCACTTTACCAAGAGTGACCGATTAGCACCATAATTGTTTTCGAGAAACATGCGAATATTTCCGTGCCTTAGATACGGAGAGACAATGCAGAGAGTTTTTTCTTGCTGAAACACGCCCAAGAGTGGGAGAATGTTGGGATGTCGAAGATGACTCCACACGGTCACTTCGCTGGCGAAGGTCTTCGCACTGATGTCAGTATTGAATATTTGGGGCATCGGGTATCAGAACACGGCAACGATACTTACCTTCATCAGCTTCTCGAAGTCTGACTTCTGGTAAACTCGTATAACTTTAATGGCAAGCTGTACATTTGGTTTTGCCTCCGTCTTTCCTATGTAGATGTCCCAAAACCCTCCGCGTCCAAATGGTACAGCTTCCCACGTAACATCGCGCAAGTTGAGGCACTGAGGGTAGCGTCCCGATTTTCCAGCGAGCTTGATAAGCGCATACCGTGACATGCGTTGGATTTCTGGACCGATGCTTGAGCGAATGATGGTCTGTTTCACATATTAACCCGGCAAAACGTTTGAGAATGGGGTTATTTTGGCAATGACTTACAGTTTGTAGAAGGTCCAATAGTATTTGCGCGTCCTGACCCTTCTTCTTATAGATTTCTCGCACTAAGTTGTGACTCTCCAGAAGAATAGCGAAGTGACGAGCCAGGGACCGAACGTCGCGGCTGGCCTGTATGGCTGCTAGGCCGTCGGGCAAGCCTCCAGACAAAGACAGGTGTCTGCAACCATCTTTATCGGGCTATGTGCGGTTGGTTTATAGTCAAGACTATGTAGCGAATGGGGGTACGAACTTTGATACCAATAATCTTCTGGATCTCTATCTCGATATGTTCGTGGTTTACGAGCCATGAAAGAGGCTTATCCTGGTTTTGATCAATTATTTCATCAAGTGTTCGTGTGAGTTCGAGTAGGACACTGTTTATCTTTCGTCAGCATTTAGTTATCTGCAAGACGATTTAAGCACCATTGATTTGTTATGCAATGTGATACATGAGAGAACGCGACAGCGATTAGTGTCTGACATTCACTATCAGCCCAGGCATATTAGATATTGAAAGACCTGGACAAACCGGATAGATGGGAATCAATCGGAGGTACTCCGAAGCAACGTCTAGATCAACCAATAACGTTGAAAGTTGCTCAAGTACCCCCTTTCCCAAACTACTATGACAAGCTCGAATAAAGGGATGCAGACCCTTTGCTCGCGCCACACCAGCTACAATGATATGACTTTGACAAAAATTCAAGTGGCAAAAGCTGTGTGAACATACTGGTAACGGCACTTTGGTCCAAACCATTCTTTGTATTGTCCGTGTCTTCATCTCTGAAAATATGTTCTGCAGTGTTCGTCTGAGACGTGTAGGCTGAAACATCAGTAGCCATGCTATCTGTCGCATCCCTAATCGTCGGTTGTGGCGATCTTCCCTCATATAACCCTACACTGTCTTCATATATGTTCTGCAACATTTCCTGGGTGGCTTTGCGTTGGGCGGCTTCCCGCGTGAGTGCTGTAGCTGTAGCCCAACTTTTGCCAGCCACTGTAGGCGTGGTCGATGAGAACGTGTCATGTTACGGCGTGTTACTGTACTTACCTATGGCGGTAGACGTCCATGCTGTAGGCTGATACTTCGGGCCGCTTGCACTATTTTCAAAATTCAGAGAACCGACCTTGCACAGTCCACCAACAATGGCGTCTATTGCCCGATTGTAAATGCCTGTGCTGCCAAAGGTGGTATTAAAGGGCATGTACGGCCTAGTGACGTGCATAGATAAGCTTACATGGAGACTTCGTAATCCCGTTTATGGTCGAGAGGCTGGACCCGTTGATAGGATGGCTTAAATCGAAACGATGAGAAGGGCTGAGCTGGGAATCAATACATATAGATGCCGAAGGCTTTGGAGTTTGCATGGGCTGTCCAATCGGGTTAATTGAAGAGATATCATAGAAAGATAGAATATACTCACAAGGAGACTTTCCGTCGATTTGGGCTCTACTACACCAAGCTCGCTAAAGCCGCTATCGAGGCGGCCAGATGAGGTGCGAGCCCCTTGCTTGTACTGTTTGATCGACGAAAGTGACAACAAAGGATTGTCTTTGTTGTTGTTGGCCAAGGTAGCATGAGAGCTTTCTCCACGTCTGTCCATGGGGTAGTATGTGTTTTCTGCCGGGGAATTGACCAAATCATACGTTCCATACTGCCCGTAGAGTTCTGCCGTCTTATCCGTCATCTTCTTTTGAGGAGGAGGGCAACGTCGCTAGAGCACAAGAAGAGAACAGGTGTGACGTACATTAGAGAAGAAAGTCGGCTCGAGGTAGACCTCTCCCGAATATTTGTCTTTCTTCAACAAGGGGAACCACTCTGACGAAGTCAATCAACCCTATCCGTATAACAGAGAAGTTACTACGCACCAGTAAGCACCTCTGTCAAATCCACTAGGGTTTTTCCAATCAGTTTCGGATCACGCGGCTCAGCCGAATAGCATGACAGTCTCATCGCTTTCGTCCTCTGAACCCTCATGTCCGTCCCTAGTCCTTTGGGTGGAAGCGGAGGCGGTATATCCGAGCCATGTACAGTACGACTCAGTTCGACCCCCTCATCCGCAAACATGGTGAAACGGAGCTCCTCGTCCCATTCTGGATGTTGACCTCCACGCTTTATCGCTTTGGTACGCCGTATGTCGCCATTGAAGGAGATGGCACAGTACGGATCTTGCTTCCCGAAGTATCTTTTGTTGACTAGATTTCTCTAGGCCGGATGAGAGACGAGAGAGGAATTAACGGAGAGCAGTCTTACATACCGCTTTGAGAACGACAACAACGAGGGTGCCTATTTTGCGTGGCTTTGTGGGCATTTGAGTAGGATGTGGACACAAGGGAGGGATAGGCATGTTATGCACTCCAACGGAGCACGGCAAGTATGATCGCAGCCTTGCAGTGAAGCATGCAACCGTAGTTGAGCTCCCCAGGATAAGTATAGTCCATGGCTGTGTATGGGCTCTCTCGAGTGGTAACTCTGTGCCTGCTTCAACGGAGGGCGCAGAGTGTGTTCCCACGGCTCAAGACAGCCTACCATTAATGTTACAAGCCCCTATTCCATCGGAGCGAGGGTAGAAACAAGCCTCCCTTCTGACGTTTCTTTTGTCCAAGGTCAATCCAATTCGAGATAAAGTCCATTTCGTAATGTGATTATTCCTTCATGGGCCGTTTCATGAGCTCTCTAGATATCTCGTCCCATAATCTTCAGATAGCTCATATATTGAATATCGTTTTGGTGATTATATCTCTAGTGTGCACAGCACGGTTGCACGATGTGCGGAATGGGATTACGGATACATATGTTGGCAGTTCTAGCGGGAGTAACTGTCGCTCCTCTCCCTAAGTCCCGTCGAGAATTGAGTAGTCCCATTCTACCGCTGGCCGCAGGTCAACCACGCCAGCGTGTAATGCTCGAATTCTAAAGATATATACCGCCCACTGACTAGTCGGCCTTTCCATTAGCTCCATACTCCAGCATTTCTGCATGAATGACCAGACGCTGTCGTCCATGTGCTGTCCGTCAATCCTATCGGGGGTTTTACCTGTCATTATTCGGAAAATGATGTTTGCATCTGTACAGCCTTGAAACGGATCTCTATCACAGAATAGCTGCATTGTCGGGAGGGGTTGGTCAATATGTAAACCATCGTCGACTGTTTATTTGATAACTCTGACCTCATAGCAAACTCCGCCAAAAGCGTACATATCGCTCTCTGCAGTGTAAGCTGAATGCCCCACATTATCGCCTTCAAGAATCTCCGGTGCCGTCCATGGAGCGCTACGTGTTGACTCCATCGTACTTGTGACATGAGGTAGAATGGTATCTTTTGCAGTGGCGAATCCGAAATCAATGAGACACGCTCTCTCGGAATCCGAGACAAGAATATTATACTGTGATATAAGTTGTCTTTCAGCGCACCGAAACAGTACGGAAGAGTACATGGCGCCACGTACCCCTTTGACATCGGTATGTACAATTGGAGGTTCCCATCCGTGAAGAAACTCCAATGCTTGCGCAACATCTAGGGCCTACGCATCTACTGAGTACCAACACGCCACATGTTGTCATAGAAGTACTATACCAAGAGCGTCCGGTCGGCTCCGGGATTATTCGAGAGATACCCACGAACATTTCCGTATTTAAGATACGGAGAGACAATGCACAGAATTTTCTCTTGCTGGAGCACACCATTGAATGGAAGAATGTTAGGGTGACAAAGATGACTCCACACAGTAACTTCGCTCGCGAACGCCTGTCAAGGTTACCGTTATTCGACACGTCATTTAAAAATGGTGAGAACGTCACCAGCCTTTAGCAGCTTCTCAAAATCAGACTTCTGGTAGACCCTAATAACCTTGATAGCGAGCTGCACATTTGGTTTTTTCTCGCTCCTTCCCATGTGTAGATCACCAAAACCACCGCGTCCAAATGGCTCGGATGTCCATGTAACATTGCGTAAGTTGAGACAGTGAGGATAACGTCCTGACTTAGCAGCAAGCTTAACAAGGGCATATCTAAACGTGCGTCGGTATCTGTCATATGTGGTGTTGTTACTTGAGTGAATGAGGATCTGGACCACATATAATGAAATTTGATGAGTGATACGATGCTGTTGATAGCAACTCACTGCTTGTAGAAGATCCAGCAAAGTTTGTGCATCCTGTCCTTTTTGCTTGAAAAAATCATGCGTCAAGCTGTGGTCTTCTAATATAGTGGCAGCTTGCGCAGCAAGAGACAAATAATCACGATCAACTTGTGTGGCAATTTGACAGTCCGGATCTCTTGATCGGGGCAGATGTCGGCAATAGAGCATATCAGGCTGTATACATAATACTAAGCCAACGCCGTGTTCTGAGCAAGGAAGACGAACCGCAGTATTGATGATTCTTTGTATGTCTGCCTTAAAACGAGCGTGATTTATGAGCCATGAGAGCTGCATGTGTCTATGATGACTAATCGCTCCATCGAGAGTTTGCTTGAGCGTAGCTAGGTAACTGGTGTTACTCATGTTAGTGCCCGATTATGCGCACGAATTCTCTATGCACCTCCGGTCTGTTAAACAATTCGATGCATGCGAGAGCGCAAGGGCTATGAGCATCTGTGATGCGTGGTTAGTGCTTGCGATGTTTCAACCCTTGGATGTAGTTTGACAAACAGGATAAACGGGGATTTTCCCCAAATATTGGGCGGAAAGCCCCCGATCCCCCGAAAGAAGTTCGTCAACTATCTCCTTATTCATTTTATAACAAGAAGCTACATTTATGGCACGGGTTTGTGGCGCATTAGAAATAAGAGGGTCAACTGACAAAGCTATGGTCAGCAAGGCTTCGTAGCTCACCATTAATGAAATTATGATCCCACTTCGTCCCTTCGTGATCTCCCTCCGCCTTGTCTTGATGATGCACGAGGCCACTTTGCTGAAAGTGTGCATGAGGATAGGCGATCTGGATATCTGATGCTCCCCAGGTTTTGCAGGCTTACCTCATATGATTTTGTACCGTCTTCGCCCATGGGCTGCAAGATCGTCTCCCCATGTTCATGTTGAGGATGGTGTAGCGCATCTAATATGTCAGGGGTATAGATAGAGTCCACATGCGGACCACTTCTGAGATCTCACCTTCGTATACTAGGGGTACCTCCAGCATCATATATTCTGGCTCGGGCTTACCATGGTTTGGTTTTCTTCTTTTGATTGACTTGCCATCGTTAGGACTTTCGGCGGACTGCTTACGCTTAACCGCGGCCCCGGATTCTGTAATATTTTGACAGTGTCCCATGTGCTGCCACTTGTCGATCGCGGTTACGAACGTCCGTGTGCAGCCTTCATACAAGCAGTGGTGCGTCGCATGGGAGCGCCCGTGACGGAGTATGTCGTTAGGGCTGATGCTGAAGGCGTCGGACGACGAGGCGTAGGATAAGGGGTAGGGTGAGGCACGGACGGACAGGGTGTGGCGGTGACGGACGGATCTGGCGGGGCTGGGGGAAGGGGTGTTGATGGGGAATGGCTCGGGCGGAGTGAGTTGGCGAAGCTCGTTGACAACACCGCCGAGGTTGTCCAGGTCAAAGGCTGAGGGCACGTCCTCGGTGAGGAAGGGGCCATTGCCGTACTTGTCGGCTAGGGATGTCGGCGCAAACAGACTATTTAAGTCAATGTAGGAGCCGTAGGGAGAGTCGAACGACTTGGAAGTGATGATGCCGCGTGGGTCGCCTAAGGTGATGGCTAGGTTCATGAGGGAAGAGGCGTGACGACGATGGGACGAACCGGCGCTCAGCCACAGATTTTGCCTGTAGTAGGAGTCGGATGTCGCATAGCTAGCGACGCCACTATCAGGCGATAACCACGATCCATGATGAAAGGGGAAGCACGCAGTCAAGCTGAGAACTCACGGCTTCGGACTTGAAGGAGGGGGGACAGCGGAGACATTGGGATGGCAGTCCTTGTAGACGGACTGCTGCTGTGAGGAGGTCATGAACAAGGGAGTCGGTGTTAAAGAGAGGGTGGGCACAGGTTGGTGTTCAGTGTTCAAGCTCAAGCGCGAGTGGAACGTGGCGCCCACGTGGCGTGGAGGCAGTTACTAGCATTAATAGAGGGATCGCCTTCTCCTCTTGCGCCGCGGGTCTGTTCGGGCTCATTCGCTGACTAAATAAGATAGTCACTAGCTTCGAGGAAGGGAGCGTGACTGGACCGTCGAGAGAGCATTTGAAGATACATTTGGTGCTTTATCACTGTGTATCGTAAAAGTGTATAAGAATTAAGGTTATGCTTCGAGTTTGTGCTATCCTACTCTAATGATAAGCTAATTAACCATTACACGCTACACCCTTGCAAGCACCTTGACCTGGTAAGTTGAAGCCCGGCCTGATTCTCTATCCCTTGAGATTCAACTTCAGTGAATTGTGGTAGTATAAACTCAAGTTCAATACAAAAAGGAGAGCCAAACGAGAGCGGATTTTGCATTGAATACAGTTGAACCTATGATCAGGGATGACGTGGATGATGGAATCGATTTAGGGATAACGTTTGAAACAGTGACACTGAACCACGTTGACATCCGCAAAAGGTTTGTGTGGAGAGTAAGGATAGTGTATGTATGGGGTGCACAAACTTGGCAGCGCACTGAGAAAATTAGTACTAGTGCAGCTTTGTGAAGAGCGTAATAAGGCGCAAGGCTGAAATAACAGCTAAAATTCCAGCCTCCAGTGCAATGTTGCGAGCTAACAAGCCAAGGAAGTTGAGGGTGTTACGGTACTGATGGAAATGTGAGGAGTAACTTAAACATGTCATAGTAGTTGTAGTCTGGCGCCGGAAAACGAGTCAGTCTATCTAAGTGGGCACTCTATTTTCGAGGTGTAAGGCTGAGGGCTGATATGGCATTGATGTCGGCGTAGTCGCTAACAAGCTAAATTGCTGGCATATGCGTGAGCATGACAAGGATATGCTTCGATACGCAATACGTAGTAGTAGCACATCGCTTTGTGATTTGATTTTGGGTTTAGTTCTGAGTGACATGTGACGCGATGTGCCGTACAACGTACACGTCAGGCTTGGACATGGTCCCAACATGGTCGCACACTTTATTCTTAGTCTCCCTCACGTAAAAACTCGAAGGTCACAAGTAGACAAGGTGATGAGTCGATAACGGTCAAAGGCGTCTATTGTGGCGCTCGGGGCGAGTGTGGGAAATGTTTATTTTTTAGTATACAACCCCTATATCACTGTTAGGCGCGAATGGACGTTAGCAGACGGCGGCTGGTAAAGAGTGAGAAATCGGCAAGAGGATACAAGTACTTGGCGATGAGAGTTATCGGGTGTCAAGCTTTCAAAATTTCAAGGATGATAGCCTTGCGCTGCGTGGAATTTACTCGTAGGACTGATTGGATAGTACTGTACTGTGTGTGTAAGATCTACTCTAGCTGTAGAGGCGGATGGGCGATCAAATACGGGTATCTAGAGTACTTTGTGCTACTTGACCAACGTTCCATGAGCCTCTAGATCTACCGGTTCTATGTATTGTAGGCATATGCCACCAGTTGAACTGCACTAATTGAGTGCTAAATCTGCTTGCCTTCCACTCGGGCGTCAGCCCACCCAGCCAGTCGGGTATCCTGATAGCCTGGTATCCTTTCCTTACGCTGGCGAACTTACTCTCATGCACAGTTCGAGCCCATCCTCAGTACGAAAAATCCCAAGGCAACGGCCCCCGATACACATCCGTCGTCCCCCGCGCATAGTGGTCCGTCGCATCGGGAGTGGGACACCATTCAAGTAGCCCTCTCAGCTCAGGCGCAGAGCTGGCGTACGGATGAAACCGCGCGTGCGGATTGCGCGACAGGCGCTTATTGCGGAGATATCCGTGGCAGCCATACGTGTCCTCGCTATACGGCGTGTACCCGTTGCGGTGCTCGCCCTCTCGCGCGCCCGCGGCCTCTGCGTAGTCCTCGATCTCCACGCCGACGTACGAGAAGCGGGTTGAGGGCCAGCGCAGCGCGGCGGCGTGCAGGGATGCGAAGCGCTTGGCTTTCATTGCGTAGCCGACGACTGTTATGCGGCGCGGGAAGCGGCCGGTGGTTTCGCGGAAGCGGGCGATGCTGAAGAGGAGGTTCTGGAAGGAGTCGAGGGCGTAGTTTTCGGTTGTGGCGAGGAGGCGGGGCGTTGGGTGTTTACGGGTATCGTGAAGATGTGCGTGGGGTCGCGAGCGGATATCGACGTTGGAGAGGAGGGTGGGTTTGGAGAGGGGAGGTGGTGTTGTTGCGGGGGCGGATATGCGGTCGGCTATCGATGTGCTGGGCGTGGAGGAAGGTGGTGCGGAGGGGGAGAGAGCGTAGAATGAGTCGGCGAAAGGAGGGAGGAAGCCTGCTGCGAGTGCGAGGCGAAGGTATGATTCGCCCTCTGTTGTTGTAGAGTCTGCGTGTGTCTGACCGCTACGCAATGTAGGAACAAACGATCAGAGCCCAGCCTGTGCATGAACTCTCAGAGAACGCGATCACGTACCCGCTGAATATGAGCAATGCATTCGAATCTGCCATAGCAATCTCTGTGCTAATCAACATATGCATGAGCAAAACAAACCAGAACCTAAGTTTAAGAAGATCAGACTCACCCGCGCCTGATATGCTCGACGAAGGCCTTTGTCCGTCCCCCACCTTTCTGATAGTCCGCAAGCACCCAATGTTCCTCATCCCACACCTCGTCCATATTATCGCCAGTCCATATCGAGTGACCAGGCACGATCACGAGATGGTCAACCCCGCCCATGCCCTTTGTATCGTTCGGGCTCGCGTGCCACGGGACGGTATCGAGCGCTCTTGCAGGCGGAGAGAACGGGCCGTACGCAGCGTTGGAGGGCGCAAAGTAAAGCGCGAGATTGAACAGGAAAGAAAGTGAGGCAGCGAAGGTGAGCGCGAAGAGGCCGAGGTTGGTGATACGCGAACGCTGGCGGAGGTGGGTCCAAGTGAGAGGGCTAATGCCGAGGAGGTCGAGGATGCGACTTCGTGGTGCATTTGCCGTGGAGAACGACGAGAGCGGGGTGCCTTCATGAGGCTTTAGCTTTTCCTGCGAGTAGATGTAGTTGTATCCATAGCCCGTCGGTGCGCGGCGTCGTGAGCTCGAGCTGGACACCGGAGCAGGGAGCATTGGTGGCGACGTCGAGACACGGAGTCGAGTATATAAGATTAGCTACAAAAATGTAATGAACGTGCGTGAGAAGAAAAGCGGAGGCAGATTCCTAGCAGATCCGTGACACGCCAAAGCCGCATTGCCCTTGTCCTCTTCCCTAGCCCATCCTTTCTTCTCCTCGTCGTTCCTACCGACGTCAGCGATACAAAGGGACACAATTTCTGAGGGCAACATCCACGACGACAATGAAGCGCGTCCAGTCTAGCGGGAGAGCGCCCTCCCCAACGCCCACCGCCTTCTCGGGCATCTCAAACTATCGCACGGACTCCTACCGCCCCTCCCCCCGCGAAAAGACAAACAGCAGCCTCCCTCAGACGCCCTCCATCGACTCCCGCACCATCGCCCGCACCCACTTTGACGAACTCTCCAGCTACCTCGCATCCTACCTCGCACGCTGTACGTCTCCCTCTGATCCGATAGCGTTTCATTAATTGGCTCAACGTGTCTTGGACGTCTTCTTGGCTTCCGTGATTCTCTTATCCTATTGTAGCACCACCCGAGTCCCGCTCATCCGCAAGGCAGAAGCTCACAAGGCTCACAAAGCAGCAGTTCCAGGAGCTCTCGACGGACGTATACGACGAGCTTGTCCGCCGCAAGAAGAACTCCGCTCAGAATGAAGGTGCATTGCTACTGTTCTTCGCATGCTTTTCACACCCCTCACGCTATCTGTGTCATCGAACAGTCCCCTTCCTCCCCGTCCGTGACGACTTCCATCCCAAGCGCAACCAGGCGCGCCAGAAGCTCGCTACACTCCCATCCTCGCGCTTCGAGGATCTGTCTAGCGACGTGTACTATGAGCTCGCGAGGCGCTACCCAGAATTTAAAGAAGATGTATGTGCATCCATCTCACTCGTCTTATTCACTTCCGCGCACCACCTCTACCCTACTCACATCTTATCCCAACCCAGGCCGACCCATCCTACACCTCAGACGCCCCACCCACGATCTACTCCCCACGGTCGGACACCCAGGGCTCCCTACCACGCTCCGGCTCCATATCCGGTCGGCTCTCAACCGATAGAGACCGCGACAGGGGCGCGGACAGCGGGTACGGTGGCTCCGCCAACGAGAGTTCAAACTACGCACCGCGGCGCTCGGAGGACCACCCGCCTCAGCTTCCCCCGCTGAGCGGGATCCGCCGACCGTCGCAGGACATCGCGCCACCCAGAGGCTCACATGACACCCAGCGCAGCGTCGGAGGAGTGCCAGGCGGAGACTACGGCTACCAGCGGCGCCCAAGCGCAGCCACGAGCATCCACAGCGACTCGACGGGCGCGACGAACGCGCAGAGCGGGACGGCCACGAGCGCGATGATTATCCCGAACAAGTCGACGATCGCGGAGGAGGAAATTGAGGTCCCGTACGGCCGTCGGCGCGGCGCCGACCGCGAGTCGTTGGGGTTCCACGACGAGCGGGATGCGTCGCTCGAGCGGCCGGATACGGATGTGGATGAGGGGAGCGAGTTTAGACATGGGGACGCGGGCGAGCGGAGCGCGTCTCCGGTGATTGGGTTGAATGGGCTGAGTGCGAGGCTGAGGGGCACGGCAGATGCGGAGGACGAGGATCCCGGAGGAAGTCTGAGTCCTGGGAGGGTGATGAAGAGTCCCGACAACGGGGAGGACTATTATGACAAGATGTCGCTCGGCCGCACGTCTGTGACGTCGGATCGGTCTGCTGGCCTCGGTGGTCCACAGCGGAATATGGGGCGGGCGAGCGTTACAGGGGAAGAGGCGGACAGGCTGAGGCGGGAGTATGAGTATAAGATCGCGACGATGCAGGCTAGGATTCAGGGTCTCGAAAGGGAGGTGCAGAGTGGTGGGGGCGGGCAGAGGGCTAGGGAGGTCGAGGAGGAACTGGGACGGATGAAAGAGGTGTGTTCTCTGTCCTTTGCTTTTAGACCTTTTCATATCTTTTCGACACTGACGAATTGGATTGCTCTTGGATAAATAGAGAGCAGAAGAGCAGAGCGAGCGCATGCGCGCACTGCAGCGTGAGCTGGACGAGATGCGGGATCTCCGTGCGAGGGAGAAGGAGCGTGAAAGCCGGAGGTCGCGGGACGACGAAGACGAGCTGAGGATCCTGCGAGAGCAATGTGAGCGGCTGGAGGCGGAGCGGGCTAATGGTACTGGAGGCGGGGCTACGGTGCGTGTCGTCTCGCCCTTTACATTCACATTTCTCGATCGTGCTGACGCCGACGTTATCCGCAACTGCTCATACACAACCACAAAGACGGACCCAGATGTCATCGAACAGCTCCGGTCCGACATGGAGGGTCTGCTCTCTGAGCTCACAGATTTGTCGAGAAGGAACGACGAGCTCATGGCTGCGAAAGAGGCAGACGGCGCGCTCGTGCGCGAGCTCGACGCACAGCTCAAGGAGTACAAGCGCAAGTACGAACAGGCCAAGACCGAGCTACGGGCTGCCAAAGGTACGTCGCTTCCTCCCTCAAACGCCCCAAACTGACTGCTGACGCGGGCTTGTTTGTAAATAGCAACATCGCAGCTATACGTCTCCACGCCCAAACCGGACGGCACGCTCGACCAGCTTCCCGTCGCACCGAGCGGGGTGCTGGTGGACGTGCACGTCACTGCGTTCATCAGCGCGGTGGACTCCCTGCTCGCCGCGGGACGCTCGCACGCGCCCACGCGCGTGCTTGCGCCGACGAAGGCGGTTGTGACTGCCGTGAGCGCCATGACTGAGGACGTGCGCACGTTCTGCGCCTCCGCACCCGCTGCCTCATCAGGCATGGACCTCGAGCACCTCAGAGCGCTCAGGGAGCGCGCGGAGGCGACGCTGAGCAATCTCGTGGCGGCGAGCAAGACGCACGCGACGGGTGCGGGTATGAGCCCCGTGAGCTTGTTGGATGCGGCTGCGAGCCACGTGAGCGCGACGGTCGGGGAGATCGGGAAGCTCGTTGGGGTGAGGAGGGCGAGCCGGGCGGAGCAAGAGGAGTTTGCGGCATCTGCTAACGGGTTTTCGAGTTCGGCTTCGGGGATGTCGAGTCCGGGGCTCGAGGGGAGGATGGGCGCGATAGGGGCCGCGACGGGAGCGAGCGGGTCGTTCTCGCCGTCGCTTCGTTCGTTGGACGAGATTAGGAACGGGGCGTATGCGCATGATCGTAGCGGGAGTCGAGGGTCGACCGGTAGCGGGAATGGGTCAATGAGGAAGGAGGATATGGGGACGGTGTCTTGGGCGCCACAGCGGACGATGTCGACGGCGACTGTGCGGGGCAATGCTAATGGAGAGTACACGAGCAGTCCGCCGCCGGTGGTTGCGTCGCCGAGGGGTCTTCCTGGTGCGACGGCGGTGGGGAGTGGAGGGCAGGAGGATGAGGTGGCGCCGGAGGATGCGTGGACGGAACTGAAGGTGCGCTTCCCATTCTCTCTACTCTATTCAAGTCCACTGACGCTTTGTGTGCTACGCCTCGCCCCGCCAGCCCTACCTCGAAGCGCAAACTGAATCGATCGTCTACGCGATCCAAGCCGTTCTCTCGGGTGTGCGCTCGCCTGTCCCGCCCCCGTCGCTCAACGAGAACCTGACGCAGATCATCACGATCGTGTCGAGCATCGTCGCCGTGTGCAAGGACAACATCCCGCCGTCGTCTGCGGAAGCCGGCGACGCGATCTTGCGCGAGCTGGGCGACCACGCGAACAGGCTGAGCGAAGTGCAGAGCGCGGAGGTGAGCAAGGAGACGCGGCAGGTGATGGCGAAGAGCAGCTTTGCGGTCGCGAACGCGATGAAGGGGCTCATGAAGCTGTGATGCGACTGGCCCTGGCAGGCGATGACGGCGCGTACATATTTGCTTTGTTCCATGCCCTCCCGTACGCTACGTACTCGTTATAATTCTGTTTAGCAGGTGCCTTCTCCCTTGTTCATGTGATACCCCCCACCACTTTGTCGTTCCTCTATTCCTTTTTTTGCCTCCGATCTTGTGGCTGGTCTCTTCTCCCCTGCTCCGAGCGAGCGGGATGCCTTGAGTTATTTGCTACTGTATATGCTTCGCATTGTTATCGTTATGTGGTTCTGGAACTGGAATGTCGTTTGTTAATCGATTCTGCTGCTTTTCTGTTTATGCTAGCGCTAATCAATAACTTTTGAATGGCTACAGGGTCTTGTTTCATGTGGCCTTATATTCGTTTCGGTATTCTTCTTTACTGTATGTCGAGTCTCGAAGGAGCCCAGGCTGTCGCCGTGGCACGCGCTGGCTTGCTGATGGTATCTGGTTCAGCGCAAATGAAAATATGGCCAAGGTCCATCTCCGTCGGAGCCGACATAGATCAGCGTTAAAGTTCTTCAGAATATGGAAGGTAGCGAGGTCTACGGACCATTAGTGTTGGTATTGTATTGCTGGTGGTGATGATCTTGGTTGGTCCCGGATCGGATTGTATTAATGTCGCGAAACAGTTTGTGGCGTGCACTGGTCTGGGTTTTGGCATTTGTCTCCAGGAATGAATGGTTTGAATCTTTTGGCAGCTGGGCTGTAGTATGCAGGGCAGACCTGTGTTTACTTATCCCTGTGAGCTAGAGCATTCTAGCTTGTGGATCGACACTTACCTGGCTGGATGTACGTCCATCGTGACGCGTGAATGCGCTGGTGTGTGCGTTGAGGGATATTATTGGCGCAGTCAGGGGCTGGCGCGCGCTTTCGCGGTCACATGGCCGTGGGTTCCGGCGCTTTCAAGCGCTAGCGCGAGAACGGACGCGGTCGCCAACACGAGACGACAGGCACCATCTTCCGTCGTCACTACCACCACCACCTACCAATGCACTCAAGTGGGTCTCATCTCAGCAGCCCCTTCAGGAGAGAGCACTGTGAACTACAGAACGAGCACCCGAAAGTTCGCGTGTGCAGTGGGCGCAAATCAGAGCCTCTTCAAGTTCGCCAGCCCGAATCCGATGCACGATACTTTCCGACTGGGGTGAGCTGGCGGACGCTAGAACAGTGATGTTCACCTCGATCATCAGACTGGGACGGCTCCGTCGTGAGTGGATGTTTCTGTTCTAAATTTGCCCGCTGTATTCAGTGATCGCTCTTCTAGTACAGCCTGTCATGCATACTCTGGCCTTGGTTTGATGGGACACTCCATCACTTGCTGCTTTGAAGAGAAACGCTGCACTCTGGCGCATACAAATCTCTTGGCAGAGGTATCTTGGCCCCCGTTAAGTCAAGAGAAAAACTCAGACCTTCTGGATGTTTCTCTCGCACACCTGCAAAGAGCTGACGACGAACCAGGAACATGATCGACTACAACCACCGATGGCGGTCAATTCTGCAGCGTCTATTTTTGTCTCCTTCACCCGCACCTTCAGCTGCAGCCACGTCGCCGCCGCTCGCCGTGCACTGCTCTCGTCTCTTACTCGGAACTCTCACCCGCGGCTGACTGAAAGCTCATCATTTTTATCGTCTATTTTTATGCCGATTTGTCTTTTCGGCTTGTTAACTGCGATGAAACCCGCGCCCGGTGAGCTGGCAGCCTCTTTGTCCCCTTAGCCGCCCTATCGGACATACACTTTGGTTTTTTTGGTACCATGTGTGACGAGTACATCCTGTGTAAAGTCCCTCGGACTTCTGGTCGGCTCTTGATCTCGAGCAGAGCTGTGGCTCGAACGTGCCTTGCGACGGGGATCTTACAGGAAGTGACATCCGTGAGCTGGCTGAGCGAACGCGTATAAATACTGGGATATGTGCTCTGCTGCTCTTCAGTTTCATTTGAACGACCCTCGCCTTTCAACTCTCAAAACCATGATGCTCTCCTCCGCCTTCGCTGCCCTTGCTCTGTTCACTGCCGCCGCCAGCGCTGGCAAGCGTGGTCTGTGCTGGACATGGTGTAAGTCTTGATAGTGCACCTCGCTATTCATCAATGCTAATATCTTCTCATAGATGACTCGACTCTGTAAGTTCTGAACCTCTTTCCAAAAATCGCCCATCGTGGAGCAAACTTACCATGCCTACAGTGATGCCACCAAGTTCATCAACGACTCCGGCGAGGTCGTCGCCATGTGAGCATTTACGTTTTGTTCGGTTGACCCTCCATGCTGACCCTCTGTGTTTCTTGCCGCATAGCTACGACTACGAGACCTACGCGCCTCCCACCTCCAACGGCATCGGCAACCTTGGCTTCATCGGCATGCAGCGCTGCACGGACTGTACCTCCAGCCCCATTGCCGACCTCGCGTCGCGTCAGGCAGCGCAAGGCTGGGCAAGTGAGTGTCCTTATGGCTTTGCGATTCAGTACAGTGCTGATGAATGTCAAAGCGGTCTTCACTCTCAATGAGCCTGATACCAACGGCATCAGCGCGAGCGACGCCGCGTCTTGGTACATCCAGTACATCAACCCCCTGGTCAGCCTTTCTTTCGTTTCGATAGTCCGGAGAAACACTCTGACATGAGATACGTTCGTCGATATAGGCTATCAAGAAGGCGCTTCCTGCCGTGACATCCAGCACGACGTCCGGCCAAGGTCTCAGCTGGCTGGCAGAGATGGTCAGCGCGTGCGCTGGACAGTGCTACTACGACTACATCAACTTGCACTGGTACGGGTGAGTATTAACCTCTCATAAACGGTATCATAGCCACAGCTAACGACGTCTCCCAGAACCTCCTTCGCCGAGTTCCAGTCCTACGTCGAGTCTGCGCACAGCCAGTTCCCCGTACGTACCCTACCGCCTCGCAAAAACCCTCTGTAAGAAACGCACACTCACCGTCGCACCTTCCACTGTAGAGCCAATCGATCGTGATCACCGAGTTCGCGCTGCAGAACCCCTCCGGCGGCCAGTCGGACCAGGTCTCGTTCTTCCAGCAGGCGTTCTCCTTCCTCGACGGGCTCAGCTACGTCGAGCTCTACTTCCCCTTCGTCGCGACGTCGCCGTCGCTGCTCCAGGCGAACGACGCCGGCGCGGTCTCGTACGTCGGCACGGGCTCGTGCTTGTACAACGACGACGGGTCGCCGTCGGCTGTTGGAAACCTTATGTACTAAGTTAGCCTTGTGCAAGGCGAAGAATGGTTTTTTGAGGGATGGGTGTTAATTTTGATTTTGGGGTATGGACTTTGGGGCCGGGGTATTGTGTAATAGCTTATTGGGTCATTATTTCTAAATCATTGTATACAATGAAGATTATACATTGTGTGCATGCATGAGATCTTATTCGACGCTATCATCACGGATTGGATCACTCGTGTCTTCGATTGTATTTCTGTCCTTGGTGTTGGCAGCACAAGTTGGGTTTGGGTTAATGCCGAGTCATTGACTGGCAGCTTTCCTTTAGCTCATGAGCCAACGCGTAGCAATTAAGTAGTGACCAGATCTACATGAGATTGTAGGTTATGTTGACAAGGTTCGTGTTGACCATAGAGAACGGTTTTCTCACCCTCATTGGATGATATCGCAGCGACTGGTGACGATAGGAGAGAGCGAGCGCTGAATAGAAATCATGATGGATCGAACTATGAGAAGAAACCTCGATTATAGCTGAAGCACTTGCTCGTAGGCTTTGGCGAGCGCCCGCTCCGCCACGCGTCACGGTTTAACATTTGATTCCCACTAGCACTGATGTCATCAAGAGTTTTATATAGTTGGGCGTCAATCATTGTTGATCGTTCGCCGGAACTGCTGTGAGAAAAGGAAAACACAGCAACCAAGTGTCCTTGCCCCGAGGAATCACCAACGGTTGCATACAGCATTGTGCTCCATTGAGGTGCATAACAGCGCGCCACCTTGACTCCCTCGTCAATCCGCTTGACTTTTTACTCAGATGCCTCCAACTTCGCGGGAAATAGGGGTCCTCGTCGTCGTTGTTCTCAAAGCAGTACGTCAACCTGCGCTTCATTGCCTCTGGCGTTTGTTCTTTACCCGGCACAGAGAAACCTGGTGAACAAAAGGTACTTTGGAAAGCAAGACCCATACTGTGCCATCACGTTCAATGGCGACAAACGGCGCACCAAGGCGATAAAGCGCGGAGGCCAACATCCAGAGTGGGACGAGGAGCTCCGCTTCACCATCTTCGAGGAGGAGGGGGACGACCCGAGTTATACTGCACATGGCTCGGACACGCCACCCCCGCCTCCATCGAAAGGACCAGGTAACGATATGAAGATCAAGGGAGGGACGGAAATGAGGCTGTCGTGCTATTCGGATGAACTGCACAAGCATCCGAAGCTGGTTGGGGAGGCCCTGGTAGATCTGACGGAGGTCCTTACTAAAGGGGAGACAGATAGTACGTGGCGACGTTTCTACTGTATGTCTTTCACTCATCGATTTTGCCAGGATGTTTCCCTTTGTTGAAGAAAGAGAAGTATTCGGGAGAAGTCTACCTTGAGTTGACCTTTTTCGCTAATGTACGTCATTCCTGCTAACTCGTTCCTGTTTGTACTCTAGTAAGCGTTCCTTTTAGAAACTAGCGCCTCGAAAGAGGGTGGAAGGTAATACGCCAGGAACTCACGTCCGGTATGGGGCATATCCTCATGGAATGTATCCGTCGGTCACTTCCCCCGGAGAAAACACCTACTATTCCGTGGACGAGCCTGGCGAAAGTTCTTGTGCCCCTTTGATCAACCACAACGAAGTCAGTCCTTTACGGTTGCATCCGTCGTCCACAATTTGTAGCCATGCTGCCAGTAGCGTCTTAACTAGCCGGCTCGACCGTCGCACCGGGGGCATTGACGACTTTGGTGTTTTCGGCAGTTATCCAATGGCGAGTCTCCCAATCTTCCTTGTCCATGACAGCTCTCTTGCTTATCCTCTTGGGAAAATGTATAGCCGTCATCACACGTAAACACCGATTCGCAATGTCGAATCCCCGATCCTCATTACATTGAATCACTTCAATCCGCCGCTCGCTCAATCTTCCACGAAGACACAAGTTCGAAGTACCCATGTGAGTTGGTTAGGGTTGACACCTGGCCAAGGATGATTGTTTAGGCAGGATAGCTCTGTACGACTGCATTAGTGGTGTCGTTGGAATGAGCGGATTGGACTTTCTACATTTTGAGGATATCGCAAGAGGCCCGCAATATCAACTTACAGCATGGACGTCCAGTGTCATAGGTAAGTATATTAATACGCAGGGACATACGGGAGCTCTCATCACCCTTACGCGCACAGTTTCTGGAGAGAGGTGGGCTACTGCCACAGCTCACAAGCGAGAGACTGCCGAACATGAAGCTGCCCAGACGTTTCTGCAATTGGTCTACGAAGAAAGTACAGGGCTAAAGGAAAGGCTGAAACAATTGGCGACTCGGAACACGACGGATAGCCTGTCTGCTGATGGTACGGCTTCTTCATCGCAAACTATCAATGTAGTGCATCATCAACGGGAGGGGAAATCATTCGAGACAGGGAGGAAGCGGAACGAAAACATGGTCGCCAGTGGGTTTACACGTGTTGCTACCTATACTTTTTTGATATCCTTCTTTCGTAGCTGGCGTGGCACGTACACGGGCCTGGCAGCCCTCTATTGGAGCTTGCCGTGACAGTTCCGAGAAGGAGCTGCTAGAGCAGATTTCAGCGTATCTGTATCTAGACGTTGCTTCACGATATCTTCGATCAATTCCCATATATCCGGTTTGTTCAGAACGTTCAACGACCAAAGTGCCTAAACTGATAGAAAATAACAGGCGCTCGTTGCTGCTGCATTCTCTCACGCATCACTTTGCCTGACAGATCGACGGTGCGTTCACAGCCTTGCAAGTGCCCATATACTGATACAATAGAAAAACAGCGTCCTAGCTAGGCTCCAAAGAACACTTGACGAGACAATCCATCAAAACGAGGATAAGCCGCTTTCCTGGCTCATATGCCATAAAGATGTCGAGGCGAAGCTTCAGAGAATTGTCGGCACTAAAGTATGTGTCCTCTTCCGCTACACTCACTGATCTAAGCCCGTCGCCCATAGCCCGATAAGGACGGTTGCAAACATGTGCCCCTGTACAAGCTACCAGACCATCTAGTCACAATACGGGACAGCCAAGACGTCAGGTCTCTGGCGTGCTATTTTGCTTCTATTCTGGAGAATCACACCTTAGCACGAGAAATATATCATCAAAAAGGTCAGGACGTGCAAATATTGTTGGATCTGTTACAAACCGTAGGTCATTCTCCACATAGTCCCACTTCTGAACGTTGCTCCAGTTTTGATGTACGAAATAGACCATCACTCGCTCAAACGTAGGTTCCAACATTCAACGTATGTTGCGATATACAGTCATCAAACTCGCCGGAAAATCGGGCCGTTACCCTCAGTGCCTCAAATTGCACGGTGTTACATGGGAAACTGAACCATTTGGACGCGGAGGCTTTGGAGACATTGACTTAGGAAAAATGGAGACAAAGCCAAACGTAAAGCTCGCTATCAAGGTTATCCGAGTTTATCAGAAGTCGGACTTTGAGAAGCTGATGAAGGTGACTTTCACTCTCTTGCTTTTCGATTCCTACCTTATGCAGTATTGACCTATGTGAGAAATGACTTTTTCCAGTGAAGTAACCGTGTGGAGTCATCTTCGGCACCCCAATATCCTTCCGCTTATCGGCGTGGTTCAGCAAGAAAGAACTCTCTGCTTTGTCTCTCCGTATCTAAGCCACGGAAATATTCGCATGTATCTCGGGAACAATCCTGGTGCAAACCGGTCCTTCTTGGTAACGTGGCCTTCTAGCATTCCAACGTCTCGGAATTGTCTCACATATTCATCCTGATATTGATCTAGGCGGTGGATGTCGCACAAGCGTTGGATTTTCTTCATAGCTTAGAACCTCCCATCGTGCATACCGACATCAAAGGGGTTAGTGCTGTAGCATTTATGAATGCGCTATTTCAATGTACTAAGTGAGAAATAAACAATAGGACAACATTTTGGTCTCGGATGCTGAACGAGCATGTCTCATAGACTTTGGATTCTCAACCGCAAAAGACACCCTACAGGTGCATGTCACGAGTACAATGGAATCTGCACGTAGTACCCCGTGGACAGCGCCAGAGATTCTTAACGGTGATACCACTGGTCATCATTCGTACACTCTAAAAAGCGATATGTATGCTTTCGGCGGAGTTTGCTATGAGGTCAGAATAAATCGTTTCCTTACAAAACATTACATATTAACGCATCTTTCTCGGTGCTGCAGCTGTTCTGTGGTAAAATACCCTTCTTTGGATGTGCGGATGGCACTATCATATTCCGAATAATGACAGGGCAAAATCCTGATAGGATTAACACGCGGTATGTGGATGATGGTGTTTGGTCATTCATTGAGGAATGTTGGAATAAGGAGCCGACCGAAAGGCCAACAGCGCACCAGGCCGTAGAATTCTTCAACTTTCAGGCGTCAGACGCTGGGGAGATTGACATTCGGCCGGCGATGGAATGGGATTATTCAGCTTAGAATATAATCTCATAGACACAGGAATAATATCTGACTTGACCGCTTTTGCAGTCCATATCCCTCTCCTCATTTGGTTTAGACATCCCCAGTCACATAAGACCCAGCAACAGGAAGAATTTCAGTATACAGAGAATCGTATTCAACAGCCTGTTCTTTCATATCATGCGTAATCTACTACTCAATCCTGAGTAATGAGAGAGGGCGAGCGAAGCTTGAAAAAACGGTGGTTTGGTGCATTTTGAACTACATCTTCGAGCGCTCCGTAAGTTCTAGATGCATCACTCAATTGTGCTCCGACCTATCCATGCGTAGGGTAAATGGGCGTACCTGACATCAAGGCCTCTAAACATGCATCGCACATGTTATCGTCTTCCCGGCTTGGCACGAATGGTTTCTTGCACGAACTGCACTCCCGTTCAGGGAGCATGCTGTGCGCTTCGCGTTTATGATTTTCCAGCTGCGCTGGGCTTCCGGTAACAAACGCACTGCATTGGCTGCATAGATAGGTGCCGCGGCTTTTGGGGAGGTTTAGTCCGTTATCGCGCTGGGAAATATAAAAGATATTTGAGACTCACTCTACTTCGTTGTGAGCAATGGTCTCGCTGCGCTGCGAAGTGCTTATACTATTGCCATCCTCGGGCCACGGCTGGATTCGGCGATAAAAAAGAGTAGTGACTCGTACACGTATCCTTTGTCGATGCTCTCGGGATCCCGGCCATGTCTTGAACGTGTGTGCTCGCGTCACAGTATGCTTGATTGTCCTACCGCACTGTACTTGCAGCCGACGCATCTGTAAGGTTTCATCCCCAACCTTTCATGCGGCGGCGAGAGGTCAGAAAAACGTTCTGCCACAGATTTGGAGGGATAGCTCACGCTACCGCATTGTTGTGGGTCTCTAGGCTTCTTCCCGACGCGAAGTTGTATCCACGGTCTTCAAAAGTGCATAGGATGTGTTTATGGTCTGTTGAGTCCATCAAGAAGACACTTTATTGAGGATCTAGGAGAGGATAGAGGTAAGTACGCTGTTTGCTTGGCCGCAAGAGTTGCATAGGTGCTGTACCTTCGGGAGCTACAGCAAGTACAAAAGATAGCGGTGGTGTTTCCACGGACGAGCCACCACGTCCATTAATAGAAGCTGTGTCGAATACGATCATGGATATTTCGTACATATCGTCCTTTCCAGCACGTCGGGGACACATAGAAAAAAGACGTGTATGCTTGATTTCCGAGGGAACATATTCGATAATACGCTCGAGAGCACGTCGAATTGGATCCCAAAGCGTTATCTATAATTTTATTTTATTTGTTTTGTTGTGTACTTCGAAACGAGACTCTGTATATACATTGCCTTGTCTATGTAACAGTGAAACTGGTAGACTGAGATGAAACATCCAAGGGAACATGCAACATTAGGTAAAACAGTCATACACTATGGTGTATCAGCCTCACAGAATATACTTCGCAACAAAGATCCCGTGACAGAATGCGAGCAACCACATCAAGGTCATGTAAAAGACAGTGATTCTCTTCACGTCGCTGAAGTAGGAGCTGTCCAGATGAACAATTTCGCCTGTCGGAGGCGGCAAGAAAATCGCTTCCTCAACTCTAGTTCCCAGTCTTTGTAAAAGTCCTTGCGACGATGTCCGATTGTGCGTCGACCCTGCGGATGCACGGGATGCTGCGGAGGTCCCTTCTTCAAGTCTTTGTTCGGCGCTGGAATCTAGTGTGATTGACGTCTTCATGAGTGATGGTGTATGGTAGTTTGCTTTTAAGCGTGCAAAACTGATAGAATACGACTCCAATGGAAATTGAAGAGATGAGAAGTATTGGTGAGAGGATGTGCGGATATGAGGCTGAGAGATGCTCAGACTGAACGAAAGAGGACTGAACTGGGGCTAAGTCCAATGCAGAGCGGTTACGTCTCCGAGGGATATTTATATGGTTTTTGAGACCAGGTACGAGACGAAGGTAATTTCGACAGAGGGGATTGAAACAAGAACCAGGTACATGCGCATGTACGCGAGCAATCAGGGACAAAGCAAAACCGTGGGGAGAACAATAGAAAATCTAAGATAAACAAGCGAGACCTTGCTGTGGACGAGGGTCGATGATCCAACCGAGGCTATGAGATAAAGACAGTAAACCAGATATGGGAATTTATGCTCTACCTAGGGCTCGATGCGGAATGTTCGATGCGAGATAAAGCGACGAGGACAGCCCCAACGAGGGTCAAATGTGGCCAGGGCCGTGTCGAAGCGTGCGGCTCGAAGTGATCGAATAATGGCGCAAGGATGTCGCAAATTTAATAGTTCGATTGCAGCCATTTCCGATTTTGGTGCCTTGCAACCAGCCTGCAATTTAATTGAGGCGGAAATGCAGCGGAGGTCTCGCGGATTTTAGAGTATTTTTAGCAACTATGGTTGAGATTTTATTACGTCTAAGCTGCAAGCAGTTGCAACGCTCCTCAAAGTGGATTGCAATCGCCCGTGCCAGTTGCAATGTGCTCCCAGTCATATAAAATACTATTAAATCATTCTGACTGAACAGTAATTGTAGTTGATTGAGACCGGCTGCAGCCGGAAAATGAACTTTGCGACAGAGCCAGGGACGTGTCTAAGCGTGCGCTGAGCGCGACCCTTACAACCGTGATCAAAAGGTGCCCAGATTATACAGCCGTATTATTGTAGATCGTAAATTGGTAGAGGTAACTCGAGTCTGAGGTAGATTAGGAAGAAACTCATGTAGGTTCTCATGCAGGTTTGCATTCACGCGATTGTGAGCCCAGAACGTGCAGTGTGAAGTCAATGTGACAATGGTTAAAGAGTTAGAACTTAAAAGGAG